>NW_027530521.1:2344604-2376043 GCF_008692635.1 Crocuta crocuta | reverse complement strand
ACCACCACCACCCCCCCCCCGGCCATGGGGACACCCGCCCCTCCCCACCTTTCCTCTGTTTTGTCTTCAGGCAGCCCCAGAGGGGACACACCACTGATGGGACCTTACTTCAAACGGTAGGGTGAACCTAACGAGAAGACACAGCCCCGTGTTTCCTGAGTTCTCCAGCCTGTGTGCGGCTGCAGGAGTGGCAGCCTTTGTGTCACTGAGACAAGCTGTCACTATAGTTAAACCCAGCCCCCCCCATCCCTCCCTGGCAACCCAGTAATTGAAGATTAACGACTGAGAAGAACAGGCCTCCCGAACTCCAGGGGATCACCTGGAATTTGAAATGCCTATCCTAGAAAAACAGGAGGGAGTCTCAGGTCCCTCCAGGCCTGGTAAAAATTAGGAGGGGGAACATAAAGCGAAGGAAGATGAGCAAGATGGAAAATAAGACTGGGCGGTTCCCAGAGCCAGGCCGCCTTCTGTAATGTCACATCTGATAGCAGTGAGTATCCGAAGGCAGCTTCCTTTCTCCCCACCCTCCAGGCCGCAGTGGGATGGAAAACGGAAAGAGCTTTAGATCCAGACAGACCTGGACTCTCATCCCAATTTCATTGCTTCCTAGCTGTGTGATCTTGAGCAAATTACTTAAATGCTCTCAGCCTCCCTTTTGCCATCTGTAAACGGGAGGGATTGATACCTCAAAGTGTTGTGTGAAAGCTAAAAGAGAGAAAATGTAAGTCGAGCCCTGAAACACTTTCTGGCTTGTAGCGGATGTCCAGTACAAAGTAGTTAGTTCTGGGGCGTCTGGGTGCCTCGGTCACTTAAACATCCAACTTCAGCTCAAGTCATGATCTCACAGTTTGTGGGTTCGAGCCCCGCATCCTGCTTGGTGCTGACAACTCAGAGCCTGAGGAGCTTGCTTCTGATTCTGTCTCTCCCTCTCTCTCTGCCCCTCCCCAACTTGTGCTGTCTCTTTCCCTCTCTCTCAGAAATAGATAAAACACTTAAAAAATGGAGAGAGGGAATAGCTGGTTTACATCAGATGGTCAGGGAAGACATCACATTCCACTGAGTCACCTGTAGTCATCTGAAGAAGTGAACCAGACAGTTGTGTGACTATCTGGGAGAAAAGCATTCCATGGAGGGTAGGGGTGGTGGAGGAACAGTGAGTACAAAGGCCCTGGGGCAGTAGCGTGTCCAGGTAAGGGAGCCACACACCAACTACTAATGGAATTATTTCAGAAGAAGGAACATCCCTCTCCACCCACGCTTGGTCTTCAAGCATGGGTGGTATTTTGACAGGCACAGATGGGAGAAGAAGAGATTTTCGGGCAGAGGGCTTCCACCTTTCATGTTTTGGGAGTCTGGCTCAATCCCCCTGCCCTGGTGTTCATAAGAAAGGAAACCGAAACCCATAGAAGAGCTTGCAAACCACCGGCTGGTAGTAGAGTCAGAAGAAGAACCTATCCTCTTGATTCCCAGTCAAGGGTTTTATAACCAGACCTGACCTTATTTTTTAGAATTTGTGCAAGTCAGTTCCCCCGGGAGGCTCTCTGGGGCCAAAGTCCACTTCTTACCAGTCTTGGTACCCTCTCAGAGCCTAGCACAGGCATAAGGGCACTGCCCGGGAATTTTGACGGACCCCTGCTCCTTCTTCATCAAAGTGTTCTTAGCATACCAGCTGCCAGGCAGCCGGCCACCATGTTGCAACTCTGCAGAAGTACCGCACATGGTGATTAATACCCCATCTCCTAGCAAGTAATTATAATTAATGCAGAATATCAAATCAGGAAATCAGGCATTATTAGGCGGAATTAGCTATTTATTTTCATTTAACGCTCCGCTCCCCCACCCCACTTCCCACATCTCCTGCTCCCTCCAGTTTCTCAGGCCCAGGTGGAGAAGAGGAAGAATTCAGCTAAACAAGAGAACTCATTCCCTACACGCATTCCAGGCCCTGAGTTAGGTAATAGAGAGATGAGCCTCGCCACAGCTCCTGGGCTCAGGGAGCTCACAATCTAGTGGAAGCCACAAAGCCCAGGCAACTGCAGCAGTGGGAGTAAATGTGGGCTACAGCAGCAGGTGGCCCAGGAGGAGCAGCACAGAGCTCCACCCGAGAGAGCCAAAGAGGGCTTCCAGAGGAGGTAGCATTTGAGCTACCTCAAATGAGGCCTGGAAGGTGGGCAACCATTTGCAAAGTGAGCAATGAGAAGGAAAGACATTCCAGAAGCCTTTCCCTGGAATAAGATACAAGAAAAAATGGTCAGAGAGCAAATGGTGTCAAAGGGGAAACAGGCAGTGAGATGATCAAATTCCCAAGCAGCCCCAGGAGGTGAAGCTAAGAGGCAAATGTCTGGGGATCAGTAAAGGTGAAGACAAGTCCAGGAGCATGACGGGGCGGGGGGGTGGCCTAGACACTCGGGTCTGAAGTGGCAGCGGGTAGAGCAGTGGTTTTGCCTGCTATACTCCTGCCTCTGGAGGTTTGAGGGCACCCACTAGATTTCTGACCACAGGAGCGATGGTTGGGGCTATTGAGCTTGGTCGGAGGCAAGAAGAAAAGCAGAGTCAGAAATGGGGCTGTTAATTAGGCCCTAAGCCAGGAGACCAAAGCTGGCGGACTCACTGTGCACTTGATGGTTATCTGATTATGGATATTTGCTGGAATAAACAAATTTGGGCAGCAATGTGGAGAGTGGATTGCAGCAAATGGACAAGAGGAAGGAGCACCACCGAGGAAGCTATCGCGGTATTTCCGCAGGCAGAAGAGACAAGGGTGAGAGGAAGACCCAAGCAGAGACACCCGCCCCCCCAACCCTGATTACAGGGAGGATGCCTGGGTCATTTCTGAGGAAGAAAGGATTTGGGGAAGAATCTAGAAGAAGGACCAGCAGCAGAAAAGCCCCACAAAACAAATCAGAGAGCCCCCAAATGCCCAGAACCCTCATCCCCTGCTGCTTTGTCTCAGAAAAGTACCAACAGGAATGTTGCTTCCCCAAGGGCCAGCATAATCGCCTTCTGCTGGGGGGTGGGGAGAATGCAGCTTCTCAATTCCCTTCATCCCAGTCATGGTAGAGTTAAGAAGCATAATCCAGCAGGCTGCCTTCAGGCACCTGGACCTGGGTGAAGGAGTGTCCTGAGAATGAGGAAGTGTGTGACAAATCTGGAGGGTAGCAACAGGGTCCGAGGACTATGGGTTCATGGGACAGATGCCATAGAAGCCTGTCGTCATAGCATCCATGCAGCTGCCACAGGAGATGCTGAGGTCTTGGGAGCCAAAACTGTCCAGGTGCAAAGAGCTTGCTCCCAGCTTGGAGGGTCATCCTACCTCCAGGGATTCAGGACTACACACTCAAAAATCTTCCTCGTGGTGGATGTCTAGCCCTTAAGATCGGATGCTAGACTTGGTTATAAGGACTCCTGACACTAAGTCCCTGTGGGATTGCCACCCCGGAAATACCCAGCCCGAGATGCAGCCTTCAACACAGACCCTAGAGGCAGAGTTCTGGCTGCTCATAAACCAGTCTCCCTCCAGTCTCAATAGCAACTGAAGCCAGTCCATGTGAGTGCAGCTTAACTACTTTATCATTCCTTTACTGAGCATCTAAGACCTTATTTCACTTATATGTATAGCTCTAACCCTGAAAAAAAAAGGATGATCCCCATTTTTCAAATGAAGAAGAAGTGAAATGACTCTGTCCAGACTCACCAATGGCTCAAACCCCAATCCGACTGACTCCAAGTTCAGACACCAGATGCCTTTGTCAGGTCCTGTCTACCTTAGTCGGGATGTAAGGAGCAAGGATGGCACAAACTCTATTGTGAATGAAAAGTATACGGCTGATTTTGAATTGGCTGTGGTTTTGCCCCACCAAAAAGGAAATTAGCTTTTCTTGAGTTACTCCCACATGCCACAACTTGCCTTTCAGTAAGCTTTGTTTCATGTTAGGTCCCCTTCATTCTGCATGCCTCTGTCCAGCCTTCGGGTTTGGTCCATTTTGGACCCAAGTCCACCCTTTTCCTCCTTTTCCCCTCCAAGGCTCACTAAAGTCTGTTTTCTCAGATCTCAGGTCTGGTTCCTCCAACCAGACCAATCTGGGCTGCCCCAGAGAACCACCTTCCCACCTGCCACTCCCACTGCACCTTCAGCTACAAAGAAAATAATGACTCCATCTGCTCCCACAGCAGCCTCTGTTCCAGGCCCAAGCTGAGCTATACAATGAGCCCCAGCAAGATACTGATCTCCTCTTACACTGCTGTTCCCACAGGGGACCCTGGCTTATTCTCCTGTCTACAATTTTCTCTTAAGAATGAACACTGCTCATTACCCTAGCAATGGAGAGGAAGACCATCCATCACCCACCCAGTGGCACGAGACAGAAGGAAACCACATATGTACAAACTCCCCCACACACACAAAAAAAGAAAAGAAGTCCATAGAGGAAGTGTGACCAAGAGAGGGAAGGCCAAAGGGTGAACTGGTCTAGAAGTCTTTCCAAATATTCAGGAACCCCCTCCCTGGGACCTGTTGAGCCAATTAAGTACAAAAGAACCTTCCTACAGAAAGCTGGCCCCCAACTGACAACCCCAAGCAAGTCAACCCCCTTGGAGAATGAATGACTTGGCTTAGCAACCAGAAAGAGACGCTATACCCAAAATGCTGCTGTGTGTAAAATGGGGCAGCTCATTTAGGTCGACTGAGCCTTAAATTCCTCATCTCTACACTCAAAATAATAAGCTAGGCCCTGCCTACCTTGCAGGGTTATTTTGAGGATCCAGTGAGATCTTAAGATACAAAAATGCTTTGGATATTGGGAGAGGAAGATTGGAAGGAGGAAAGCAGTAAGGTATATAAATCAATAGAGGCCATATTTGAGCTCAAGCAAAACCACACGGTGCCCCTCCAATCCTGCCAGGTGGTATTCATTCCGAAAATGTATAGGGTAGTGGCAGGGCCTTAGGGCAGAAGGGCCAGCGTGGGGAAGTGGTGTTCCAAATTGCATTCTTCAACATTGGTGGGGTTATATGCAAACAGGGCCAGCCCACCCCTCAAAACTACCAGAAGAATAAGCAGTAGGACTTGAAAGAGCATGAGCTCTGAAGAGAAAGACTTCACGTCTTAGCTATGCCACTTCCTTAAGCTTTTTTACTTCTCTGAGCCTCTATCTCCTTGCATGTAAAATGGGGACAAGATACCCAATTTATAGGGTTATTGCCAATTTGTAAGGATTACATTAAATAACTTATGTAAAGTGCTTGGCATAAACGGTAGTTAATAATAATTCCCCCTTTCCTGCTGCCTCATCCCTAAAGGTGAGGAGGCAGCACTGAATGGCTATTAATGAGAAATCCACAATCCACCTTACAATAGGCAGCCAGTGGGCCCTCAACAAGCTCACTAAGCATGAAATTGAGCAAGAATATTTATGTGTCTGCTTGAATGTTAATGAGACTCTAACCAGGAAAGAAAGGATATCTGTGCAGTTCCCATGTTGATGGTGGGGATGGCAGGTCAGAAAAGCAGGTGGAGAGAGGAAGGGCAGCAGGGAAGCTAATGCTCAAGCCCAAAGAGCCAATGGCTTCTGCCTGGCCATGTCCCCACAGGCACGTACTGTAAGCCCATTGAACACTCCTTTCCAGCCCAAGTCAAAAGGCTCAAGAAACTCAGACTTGGCCATTTCCAAAACTAGAAGCATTACAATCCCAGATTCTAGGTTTCAAAGAATGAGAATAGTTGACTCCAGTAATCTTAAAAGATGGTCACCATGATCGGGAGTGTCCACCTCAGTGGGACAGCTAGGGAGTTGTAGTAATAAGGGAGTCTTCAAGGTGGAACTTGACAAGGAAGGGAAGAAAGAAGGGAAGGAGGGAAAGGCTGGAATCGATTGACAACAGTTTTAGCAGATGGGGAAGCCTGAAGGAAAAAGGGACCATAAAAGGAAAAGTTCCAATGAGTGTCAGAACTGAAAGGTAGCTGAGTTCCTGATTGCATGCATAAAGGCAGACAGGAAAAGAAGGGCAATAACATTTCATAAGCCTGCTTCGTGCTGAGCGCTAGGTGTTTTACAGATATTATCTCATCTAATCTTCACATTGTCCTTGCCAAGGTGACAGCTTTTGTCACCATCTCACCATTTCACAGATGAGGATCGGGAGATGTGAGTCACTGCATAAATTACTCCATTAAACTTTTTTTCTTTTTTCCATTATCTTTTAAACAAGGCAACAACACCAATTTCAATATTTAGATACTATGACACATGGTAGAAGAAATTCCACAACTATGTGGCCCAAGATGATGGCTTTTCCCTTTCTGTTCCAGATGCTAGGTCTTCTCTTCTTTAGCCCTTCTCTTTTATCCAGGAATTTCCCACTTCTTATTTGTTAAAAAAGACTTGTTTTTATCAAAATACTTAAATGCAAGAGTAGACATCACATAACCCTTATTTTTAAAACTATATAAACACATATTTCATGTAATTAAATGCCTAGGTTACAAAATTCAGTACCTTTCTCAAGAATCCTAAACTCTTCATCAGCTCACCCTGAAGTTTTGTTTGGAGACAAAAGCTAATGATGCCATTGTCTTGATCCTGACCTCCATAAAGCCACCCACCCCACTCACCCCTGCTTCTCCTCCAGGCTGTTCCTCTCTCAGTGACCACTCTCTGCCACCAATGATTTAGTCCTCCCTGCTGAGGCTATCAGCCAGCTAGAGGATAAGTCTTAACGCTCCCTTAAACCTTCATATTTCCAGAAGTCCTGAACTCTTTTCCCTCGCAGAGCAGGAGACAGCAAGAGTGTAGAGCGGTCTGCACACAACCCTTCAACCGTGAAGGTTCATCTGCCAGGCTGTCTCTATTTAGCTG
Source organism: Crocuta crocuta (assembly GCF_008692635.1). Lineage (NCBI taxonomy): Eukaryota > Metazoa > Chordata > Mammalia > Carnivora > Hyaenidae > Crocuta > Crocuta crocuta. The sequence goes on along the minus strand of NW_027530521.1, from coordinate 2,369,189 downwards.
TTTGGAGACAATTCCTCTCCTGACTCAGTCTTGGTTTGTACCAGGCAGAGCCTCCCCACTCCATAAATCTCCACACCCCCAAATGTTACCCCTGGTGCAAGATTGAGCTTAACTAATTGCCACCTTGTCCAAAACGTCTTCCTGGATCTTCCCACCGCCTCCACCCCAAGTCTGAAGATCCTCTCCTCCCTGAATTACTGTGGCATTAGCAGAGCCTGTTAGCACTTTTGCCTTGCAGTACAAGTAGGTATTGTCTGTCCTTCCTCCGAGACTACAGGTTCCTTAAGGGTAAGACCTAAGTCTTCCCTGGAGGAACTTCAGATGTATTCTCCGGGCTCAATCTTAACAGGATCAGCCCTATATATTCTTTCAGATGTCTCATATTCAACACTGAGCATCCCCCAAAGAAGGATCCTATCCTGGGAGTGAACTTCATGAAGACAAGGACCCTTGGGTATTATTCACAGACATCTCCAGCCACTGGCAGAGAGCCTCCTTCAGAGTGGGCTCTCAGGAACTCGGTGTTTCACAAATAACGTGTCCAGATTGGGATCTCCCAAGATGATTCATCACCCTCAACCTCCGTGTCAGTGCTTATCCTGTAGGATCTCATATCCCCCTGTGACTAGGATCAGATTTCTGATAAGAAGCCTTTTTCACTGACCTGGATAGCCAGCCCCTTTTTTATCTGATAGGCAACCTCGTTAGTCAGGACTAGAGGCGATGCTATCTGTGGGCAATGCCGGTCTGCTTCTCTGGTAGCCTGTTACTACCAGCAATGCCATCAGACATAGGGGATAGAAAGTTTTTTTCAAAATTATTTTATTAATTGTTCTAGATCTCTTATATGAGGTAACATCGTGTGAAACCATTGCTTAAGATATAAAGGGTACTCGATAAATCCTTCTGCTTCTTCTTTTTACAGAACATACAAAACACAATTTAAACAAAGTTTTCCACGGAGATTTAAGATCTTTCCCATCTGTGCCAAGTGCAAGTATGTCTGGGAGCAGAGGGCCTCCTGGAAAGGTAAGGATACAGGTAAGGACACATGTGGGTAAAGTAACATGCATGAGTGAGGAAGACGCCATAGCTGACGGGAAAATTTCAGTTCTCAGATTTAAGTCTGACCTGAAGTGAGCCAGTTTGAATGAAGTCAGGAGCCACAAGTGAAATAAACTGCCTATTGTGCAGTCCCAGTCCATCTCATTCATATGCTATTAACACATTTTAAGCCCTATGATCTTTATAGCAACACTGAAGGCATTGATTTGAATATCTTTCTGCCCATGTTTCACTTCCCATCAAACCAGACCCAAAAACATACTCTAAAGGATGCTTAATTTTTTAGCTTTTCTGCATCTTGAGACTGTTATGGTTAACATGTAAAAATCGTTAAAGGCATTGGAGTAAGAAGTAAAACTCCCAGGAGGCTATTAACAACCTAGCATGTTCAGCTCATGAGCGTGGGTCAATTCAAAGCTAGCCTTTTTATTTAATAAGGGTAAGTTAATTCCACCTGAAAAGTAGAGATGGTGGTCACCTTGAGACTTTGTTACTGAGAAAATGTAGATGTTTAATGACCATGGGTTGTAGAAGGAGACAAGTGGATCTCTACAAAGGCACCATTTGCACATGCACTGCCAATGCACTCAACACTCACTCATCCAACACTCGACAAATCAGTGAATTCATCCAGCTATTGACTGAGCAATTACTAGGTGCCTGATGCTAGAGATACAATGGAATATTTGAAAGACTATGTTCCTGCTTTCAGGTAACCTACTTGGCAATGGGGAACATGGACAGTAATCAAGGAAATAAATAAGATAATTTCAGATAGTGATGTGTGCTATGAAAACAAGGAGGGAGGCCGTGACAGAGAGTCCTGCACCAGAGTATTAGGTACAGGACACAGGGAAATTTCTCTGAAGAGGCAACATTTGAACTAATGCCTTAATGTTGAGAAAGGCCCAGGCCAAAGATCAGAGGAAGGAACGTTTCGGACAGAAGCAACAGCTAAACAAAGATTCTGACAGGACAATAATATGTTTGGAGTATTTAGAGGCTAGAATGCATGAAGCAGAGAGTATAGGCAGATGGTGAAGCCAAAGAGGTAGGCTGGGGTGAGTGAACTCTGTATCTTGCAGGCTATGGCAAGGAGGTTGGATATGATTTCGGGTGCAAAGGACAACCAGAGAAAGGTTTAAGTAAGGCAGAATTGATTTACGTTTGCAAATGATCATTCAGCTGTTGTATACTGAGTAGAACCAGAAGCAAGAGCAAAGCAGTTAGGAGGCTATCCTGATCAATCATCAAGGCTGGCAATGACGGTGGCCTTGCCTGAGGGTGGTCACAGTGGCGCTAATGAAGAAGCAGGCAAGCTGGGAATGTATTTTAGAGGAAGCATGAACAGCACTGATAATGACTTGGATGTGGAGGTGTAAAGAAAGCAGACGAATCAACCATAAACTCAGTCTTAGGGCTCTAAACAAGCATAGGTCTCATGATTACTACAGAGGAGATGCGGTAGGAACAATTTGAAGGTGCAATTGGAAAAGATCAAGGGTTTTGTTTTAGACGTGATGTGTATGAAACCCTTGCTAGACACCCAAACAGTTTAAAGTTCAATCTGGACCTCATGAGATATAAACTTGGGGAGTCATTGGCATATAATCCAAAAATCATCACTCTGGCTGAGACTAGAAGAGTGCGGAAATGAAAAAAATAAAAATGCCTGGGACCTAGCCTAACCCCACAGAGGCCACAGAGAAGTGGCTTATGGGGCAGAAAGAAAACCAGAAGAAGGTAGTGTCAACCAAGGCAAAGAGGAGGAAGTGCCACCCCATGTTTAATGACCACCCACGCCTCCACACCTTCAGTGCTGAAAGTCCCGGGCCCACCACTTGTTCAACAAGACATGGCTCTACCCTCAAGAAACTTGAGTGGACTAAGGTGTGAAACCCAGAGAATGAGAAGTTTAAGTTTTGTTTCTTGGCAGTACAGCTTCTGATTCAACTACAGCAATCTCAGAAAGAAAAGCAGAACATAGATGAACTGAAAAAGAAAGTTAAAGCTACAAGACAATAGTTGGAATTTTTCCGTTTCATGAGCAGAGCAGATCTTTAAACATATGCTGTGACACAACCTAAGGGTTATTGAACTCGTATCCTATTCAACTTCTAAGAGGCTTCAAGTGTTGCAAATAAGACTTGCAAGGAGACAGACTGTCAGCTGCCCACTGGCACTTAGTGTCCCCAGCAAAACGCTCTGAATGTTGACAGTAGAGAAAGAAAGGTGATCATACCTGATATTTCCCTGTTGTCCCTTAACACAAGTGTGCAGAGTAAATCCTGTCGGACTAATGACATGAACAGCTCTGAAGACAAATGGTAGTCCCAAAGGAGCAATCCTTGAGGCTCACCAGAATTGGATTCAGGTGGTCACTACTGAATTTTCTTCATAATAGTAATGGGGTGCGGTAGAATTTGTGCAGTAGGTTGTGGATATATTTCTAATACAGTTTAGAGATCATCACCCTTCAGCCAACCATTCCCTTTACCCTGCCTCTCCTGATCTTCTGCCCCTGAGCTCCTGCAGAAACCACACCCATCATCACAAGGAACCCTAAAGGTCTAAAGGAATGACCCAACGTTGCATGCTTAACATTGTCTCTGGCAAAGCAGCTTATGTGAAAAGCTTGTGCTAGATTACGTACACGTGTAGGGCTAGCGCTTTCTGAGGTTCTCTGAATCTAAAAGTAGCATCTCACCATGGTGAGGTAATTATTTGACCAACAAAAAGCAAGAGAGGTGGAATGCTGAGAAGTCGCCCTGTCCCTATTGTATCTCAGTTGGATCTGTTAACCAGATAGACAAAGCAGTACTAAATCAAGACCCGGGGAGAGTAGAAGGGCCGAGGAAGTCTGTACAGGAAACAGGAGAGCAGAGAAGTAACGTAGGAGGTCACGAGGACCAACGGTGGCATTAAGAGCGAACTCGTACCAGGATTTCTTTTAGATATTATTAATTTTGTGTTGTGGCTTTTTATATTCCTGCCTCTCCCTCCGATTTCAACCTGGTAACCTTAGGCTTTTAAATCCTTGCGGCAGGGACATTGTCATGGCAGAAAGCTGAAGCAAACCTAAATGAATTCTTTGGTTTTGGGGAAAGCCCCCAGCCACTCAGTCGATTGTAATGGAGGGAGAGGAGAGGGTGCCTGTGAGAAGCAAGAAAGTGACAAAGGACATTTCCCAAGTCTAGAAAGGGGCAAAGTGTGATGCTCTCTCAAGCAAATAGGGACCAGATCCTGCCCCACCCCAGCAAGACACTAGGAAAGAGGCAAAGGCCAAGAAAGGAACAAGAAATCTTATTCCCCTGCCTTCCCAGGCATGAGATAGAAGAATAGCCAGTGGTCCTAACCTGGACAGATTTGTAACTGATGAGTCACAATACCTTGACCTGCTAAGACCTTGGAACCATGGGATAGTAGGGAGCTGCAAGAATGAGGCTGAATTTCAAAAGTCAAGTCTCAAACATAAGCTATTACCACCTGACCTAAGAAACTAGTTAGCAGCATCCTGGATAGAAAATATTCTTACTGGACTTTATAAACCTACATAACTCCACTACAAGCCTCATGGCTGCCTATGATAGAGCAAGCTGACAAATTGACTATAGCAGGATTGGGGCAGGGGATGGGGGGAGTGAGGGAGGACTTTCCTTTTAACCCATCTTAGAATCTAGGAGGGTTAAGGAATAAATAATAAAGAACACCAAGGGACCACAGACTTTCCTTTTCTCATGCCTCCAGGAAGCTCTCCCTCACCCCCACCATACAACCTGCAAGTGATTTCTGTCATCTAGTTTCTTTTTGGCAAAAAAAAAAAAGAAAATTAAATTCTGGTTGGCTTCTTTAGGCTGAACTTCCCTGGACAGCCATCCTTTGGTGGAGCCACTGAGTCCCAGGATTTGCAGACTTTGTATGACAAACTTGACTATCATTTCCTCAGTCAGGCTCCAGTGAACAGTTTCACACTCACCAAGATCCTAAGAAAGAGATGTTAATGACTTACTTAATTGTTTTGCGATAATCAATTTGCCAGCCTGAGGCCTCTATGTAGGACATGTCCTTCTTGAAAAGGCAGCACAATGAAAAGATCACAAGACAATATCACTGGTAAACACTGAACCAGAAAGGAGAAAATAGTATCTTGCTCAAAGGATATTAGCGTCAAATATATATATATATTGACTGGCATTCTCTCTCTCTAGTCCAGGACAACTGTCAGTGTAAAACTATCACAGGTTCGCAGATACCAACTCATGCTACACTAATCGAATTTCCCATTTTGATAGGGTGACTAAGATTAAGAACAGGAGGAAACAACAGACACATTATACACTTGCCCCAGTAAGGTATCTGACAAGGTGTCTCATAATATCTACATCAGCCAGACAGGAGATATGTGTGCAGGATGACAGGACGGGGAGGTGAACCCATCACTGTCTGATTCACATAGTCGTACTCTGCATGGCTCCATTACCCACTCAACAGGTTTCACAATTATGGAAACAAAGATGTAAACGCGGTATCTGTCAATATATGTCAATATCACAAAACAGAGAGACATAGCTAATATTGCTTGACTGAATTAAGACTCAGAACCATCTCAACAGATACGACATTAATCAAAAGAAGAAATTTACCAAGGACAGTTGGTAAATCCTGCACTTCAGTCAGTTGCGCTGAGTGTAAAATGGAGAACCTGGCTTAACAGTGGTTCAAATTTCAAGAAAAAAGGGGAAGATAACAGAGATCAGGGCTTTTATTGCCTGCAGCCTCCTCCGGCTGGCATTAATTGAATTACAATACCCAGGTAATGACTTAACTATACACTCTGTGCCCAGCTGTGTACCAGCTACAGTACCACACTTAAGATGGACCTTGGAGCACGTGGGTGGCTCAGTGGGTTAAGCATCTGACTTCAGCTCAGCTCATGATCTCAAAGTTCGTGGGTTCCAGCTCCGCATCAGGCTCTGTGCCCACAGCTCAGAGCCTGGAGACTGTTTCGGTTTCTGTGTCTCCCTCTCTCTCTGCCCCTTCCCCGCTTGCACCCTATCTCTTTCTCTCAAAAATAAGTAAATAAATAAAGAAAAAAGAAAAATCACCAGGGGTGCCTGCGTGGCTCAGTCGGTTAAGCATCCGACTTCGACTTCAGCTCAGGCCATGATCTCATGGTTCGTGGGTTCAAGCCCCGCGTCGAGCTCTGTGCTGCCAGCTCAGAGCCTGGAGCCCGCTTTGGATTCTGTCTCCTCCTCTCTCTGCCCCTCCCCCACTCATGCTCTGTCTCTCTCTCTCTCCCCAAAGTAAACATTTAAAAAAATGTTTTAAAAAGAAAAATCCCCTTTAAAGAAAAAAAAGAGGGACCGAGAAGGGTGAGCAGGAATTGAAAATATATGAAGAATTGTAGGGAGGCGGGGGGGAGGGGGAGGAAAGAAAGAATAATTGAGGTAGCCAATAAGGCCTATAATAAACAGTGGAGACATTGCTTGCTTTCTTCAGATATTTACGTAGACAAGAGATTTGGGACTTTCACAGGGTACTAAAGGCTGAACTAGAACCGATGGGTTCTAGTTGTCTAGAAGGCAGACTTTAGTTCAACGAAGTTTCAGTTAAATGAAAATAACATTTAAAAATAATTGCAATTATCCTGCAGCAAAATAAACTACCCTATGACCTGAGAGTTCTCCATTACTGTTACTACCTGCCAGGAGGCACACCAGTCCCCCATCTCCAACTCAGAGACCAAGGGACCAGCTTTGTAACAAAACTGTTAAGAATCACCCAGGGGTGTTGGACCAAGTCAAATCGCTGGTGGTCTTGCCCTGACCCAGGAATCTGGGTTCTAGCACCTGGGCCTTTGACACTATTGCCGATGAACAGGTCATTTCCTCAACAGCTGAAGTCACCATTTTGCCTCTTGGCCCGCAAGAGTAAGCTGGTATCTCATTTTCCATTCTGTCCACTATTTCTTAAGCTGGAATCTTATCTCTGAACCCCAGTGTTGATAGGTAGGTCTCCAAGATCACTCTCAAGGGTTTGGCTGTCAAACCACCAAGGCATCAAATCAAATAGCTGCTGGTCTGGATGAATGCATTACCTATCACTGAGGGACCTTCTACAAGTCCCGGCCATCAATTTGAGAGCGACTAACAAAACTCCCTGACTTTAAGTCACCTGCTATGGATCAGACCCTGAGGATACAAAAAATAAACACTCCTTGCCCCCAAAGAGCCCCCAATCTAGCAAGGAAATCATCATCTTAGCACACCGTTCATGCCACCAATAGAGCATACGAATGAAAAATCAGAATGTACGGCACTACTGAAATACAGAGACGTAATCAAAGATCCCTTCCTGATGTGGCAGTGGAGGTATGGCATTTGCGCTGGTTGTGAGGGAGGGGTGGGATTTTGCCATTTGGAAAATGTGAAGGAGGGGAAGGTAGCGATTCCTGGCTGCTGACAGAGCATAAAAAACAGCCAGAGGCACGAAACTCCCCAAGACACTCAGGAAGCGAGGACTAACCAGTCCAGAGTGATTAGATGCAACCGGGGAGGTGGCTGGCATCTCTGTCAGCTGCCCAGCCTCCAGGAGTCTGTTTTGTCCCAGGTCGGAGCCATTCAAGTTGGCCCCCACCCTGCTGTCAGTGCGAAGGCAGGACAGCGGCGAAATAATTGGCTCAAGATTCCTCAGCACAGTGGTGGCCAGGCTGTTCCCAGAAACGCATCTGAGGAAGAGTGTTTGTTCTAAGATTACACCCTTCCTATTTTTGCGGAGTTAAAAGAGCCTTTCTTTTGTAAAATGACTGTCGATCGTGTTTAGATTTTTACCATCCTAACAAACTGCCAGTCCCCCAAGTTTTGCAGAGGGAAGGTTTGTTATTTGTGAATCTAAGCCTGGGAACCGCCAGGAGAGAAGACCGTCGAGGTGCTTTCTGACACATATGTTTCCAGTGTCCTAGCTCCCTCTTTTCCGTGGGTCAGAGGCGGGGGTTCTTGGCCAACTCCCCTTTTTCTACAGCCGTGGCCACACCACCTCCCAGGAACTCGTGACATGTCCCAGATGACAGATGGCTGTGGAGTAACATTGAAGCTGTTGGGTCCCTGATGAACTCAAGAGGCCTCTTCATGACACTTACGACATGTAACAAATCAGCTCTGAGCAAAGAGGTCAATCTGGAGAGACTTTACGGATAGCGAATCTCATTTGCTGTCAGGAATGCTAGTTCTCTTTCATTTAAGTAGTAACTCTCTGTTGCACCCCTAACTTTTAACTCTTCCTGGGTCCACCATTACACCCCCACTTCAACCCTGCTCCCCACCCCCACCCTTGGGAGTTATCCTCCTCCTCTCCCTCTCCCTCCCAAGTGCTATGGAATGGTAGTCTGACTATGCTGTGTTCTCTAGTTGGGTCCAGGCATCCTACTTGCCCAAACTACAACCGACAGGAAAGACTCAAGACTTAAGGACTTTCTGAAGAAGAAGTATACACAGATCCCATAGCAACAAAGCCCTTGCACTAGGCTATCTCAGCTATGCCCTTCACTTTTCTTCTCTCCTCCACCTCCTTTCCCTCTATCCCTTTTTCAATATCTATTCTATCCCAAATTTGAATAGTGGTCACTTGGGATATATTCTTCTTCTCTCCTTTGGATTTCTGAATTCAGACCATCTCATGCTCTACCCTCTACCTCTGTGGTCCCTTGTTCCACAGCAGAATCTCATTTTGTGTATCTACACACGTGAAAATTCAACAAATGATTCATTTCAATTCAATAAATGTCTATTTATTGAGATCTTGCCATATGCTAGACATTCGGGATACAGGGATAAAAAGAGCCTGCTCTCTGCCATGAGGGAGTCAGAGAACCAAGGGAAGAAGAAGTCTTCTTCTTCTGTGACTCCAGTTCTCTCCATTTTCTACTCCTCTTCTCACACACCAACCTGAGCCCCATGGGTAATTAATGGGATGAGTAATAGCTTTTTACCAAGACGGTGCCTCTTGCAAGCTTAGAAAGTTTAGAAAAAGTGGCTTTCTATAGTTCTAGTTGGTTTCTCCCCTTTCTACCTTTAAAAGGCTCTGAAGACCCAGTAAACATAACTTTGGATCAGCAAAGTTTGAAGGGTGGCTGGTAGAGGAGGGTTAACTTGGAACACTTGACAGTTGGGCAGATCTAGTCTCTTCTGGGTTTCTGCCTTTCAGTCACCATCTGGTTTTCTCTCTTTCAGTGTCTCTCTGACTCATCTGATTCCTTTGCCCCCTCAAGATGGAAATGAGCCTTGGGAAGCTCCAAAAGGTACAAGCCCCTGCCACCACCCAGCTATGAGAGCAGGCTTGAGAGAGCAGGAGAGCCACCCTGACCATATCATGCTTCAGCTGGAGACCCAGCTTCTGAATCTACACCTTTCAGAAGACCCTTTTCCAATCCATCGGAAACTCTGCATGTAGCATCTCTGGAGAATGACCCACGCCCATCCATGTCACCCAATCTGCACAATGTCCTCACCCATGACTTCACTTAACTAACCCAAGGACCTACCATGCCCTCGTACACTCACCTTAGATTCTGACCTGCCAAAGGGGAGCATTTACCATTCTTCCCCCAGCCGTCCTCCAGCATATTTATTAACTGTTCACCAATTGTAGTTATTAGCTACAAACTCAAGTCGAATTGGAAGATTCATACCCCCAAAGCTCTCCTCATCCCACAAAAGCCACCTCTGTCTTTTGCTACCATCTGCATTTGTTTGGCCAAACCCACCATTCTTCTAACACCACTCATCTGAAGAAAGGGCTAAAGAAAGGAAAACAGAACTAGGATGGGGGGGCGGGGTGTCACACTATACCTGAGCACTGTTCCTGGGCAACTCCCTTGTGATTATGTCCACCATGTTCTCCAGACACTGCAGTGGGATGTTCCCACCAGGGTCAAGGCATAGTGAAGAAAACTCATATAAGAATGGGTTCTAAGTGGCATGGAAGGAGCCTAAGTCTCTCCCTTCTCTGCTCACCTCCCATTCCTTGCCCCCCTCCCCCTCACTCACTCTGGTCCCCGATGTCCTCCCCCACATGGACAGTCAGACTAGGGCTGACTCAGAGGTGTGCAACTGTTCCCTTTCTTCCTCTCCACACTTGCACTTGACTCCTGACCCAGCTCTTCCCATACTCAAGCCTTCTGCCCTTCACAACCTTCTTTTCAGACTCCCCACAAAGGTGCAGGGGCTATCTTTGTTATGTTAGACCCCAGGAAGAGAAACAAAGGAGGCAGCGGCTAGCAGGAGGGAGTTCCCCCTCCCCACACTCTCCATCACCCCTTCCTCCTCTCCGGTCTGTCCCCCACCCCCCAATCCCCCAGCAAACTGGAAACCAGGAGTAATGAATCCTGACCAGGTTTTGGGCCTGCTTCTGTGAAAGTGAATGCCTCTGAGCTGGAAAGATTTATCTGAGATGGACAGTGTAAATAAACAGTTATTCCTGAGGCTCAGAATGATCTGGGAACGCTCTCCCTGTGCTCTGCCAATTAGCTAAACTATTTTTGATGGAACACAAAAACTTGGTGGGCACTCTTTCCTAGACTGTCTGTCTCTCTTTATCTAAATTAACTTCATTCCATGCTTCTTTCTCTCTCCTCTGATCTCACTGTTTTCTTCCCACTCACCCCCTCAACTGGCATCTCTCCCCCCTCAGGAGACCTAGGGTGGCCGAGGAAGTGTGGATGAGAGCGGAAATTCAAAAGAGTCCCTTAGCCTCAGTCCCTTAGCCTCAGGTGTTTGGGCCCACGGGATGCACAGCAAAGAGATGATCGAGATGGTCCTTAATACTTCCTACCATTGCACTGCTCTACCTTAGCCGGCTGTTTCCCCTGGTCTATCCACAGGGAGACCAATCACAGCACTCAAAGTCCCCCACCAGAAGGCCCTCCCTGGTGGGTCCTTTCCAACACTCTCTTAACAAACTCTAGAGGCCTACCAGGTCCATTACAGCAGCCAAACATAGGCACCTTAGACTCCAGCCTGCTGAGGGCCACCATGACCCTGCCCTTCCCGCTGCCTTCCTAAGGGTCAACTAACCATTCTCAGTGGTTCCATTCAACAGCTCTGGACTGGAAGTTTTCTTCTGGTGTCTGTCAGTGAACTTGTCTCTTTCCTCACCATCTCCCTTACTGGCTACTTGACCTCACCTGACCCAATAATCAGGGAGGAGCCAAGGGATGGGAGGGAAGAGTTGGAAACTCTCTGAGGACTAGAGAAATCAAATTGAGGAGATGAGAAGCAGAAAGTGTCCACTTCCTCAAGCATGCAGAAGAACAAAGATGTTAGTCCCTCCTGCTTGCTCAACTTCCCTAAAAAGGTAACTTGTATCTAGGAACGTGATCTATTTCTTCAGTAAATTACCCCAAACTCCCGTCATGACTCTCATTCTATCAAAATTCAGTGACTTAACAAGAAACTGTGTTGGCCTAGAAGTTTCTGCCCCACAGGGCTGTTAACAGTGGGATCCTTGGCCTTCCAGGGGGTTCCCAGGTTCCCCCTGGGACTCCTACCACCAGCCAGGAATGCACTCAATCTCCTTCAAGAGGTATGCCATTCTCCAGCTTTCTCCTCTCCCCCTCCAGGAAGTTTCCTCCGAAGCACATTGTGAAGTGCTCAGACCCACTGAGACCCAGTTCTCGGCCTTTCACTGAAGCCTCCCTCGGGCAGATTGACTTTCTTCAGTCACCTCAGTCACAGAGTACGTTAGCTACTCTGGAGTCCCAGAGCCCTTGCCCATTGCCCTGGAAGGGCATACTGAGGCCCTGGCCACATGCCCATAAGCCTACCAAAGTTCAAGATGACTCCAGAACAGACCACTAGACTCCAGAGCTTGCTGAAGGCAGCCCGTCCTGCCCCACTTTTCTCTTCCCATCCGCTTGCCTGCCATGTTCACACTTGCACGAATTCTTTTATTTATCGATATTATTAACATAAATAATGTGTACTTTTAGATTAAACATGGAGCACGTTCGTATTTCCTTTGAGATTTAATTTGTATTATTAGACTCCAAGCCCATCTTTCCTGGGAAGAAATGACACTTCTTTTCCTTTGAGACAAATTCCTTCGACAGTACTTGTATTTTCAGTGTTAATCTTGGAAAACTGTGAAAACTGGATTCTACAAGCATTTGGGGAATGGGAATGTGTGTTGGGGGCAAGGGATCTTAGCAATCTTCAGAAAGAGAACGAAGATGGAAACGGGAGCATTTGCTTTGACCTGATGTCTGTGCTCTGCCCACCACACGGACAGCCCAACTCCCCTCCCCTCTGCCAAAACAGCCACTCTACAGGTTAGAATTGAAGGATAATAGGGCTTTGCACCCCCAACTTGTTGGCAAAAAGAAGTCTAGGCTAGAGCCCAAGATCCCAAAAACCAGAGGGACCATAGAGAGGATGAAGGAGACAGGAAGTAAAAAACTATAAAGATGAGCTTTCTGGGCAGACCAGGGAAGGCTAGTTCCACCCAAGAAGGGCAAAAGAGACACTACCTTGGAGAAGACAAGCCTCAGGGTCTGAGAAGAATTCATCTCCCACGAGACCAAGCTGAGCACAGGTTTGGAATCCAATAGAGCCAAATGGCTAATAGCAAAGGTGTAAGGATCACAGTGGGTTGCAAACCAGCCAGAAAAACCTCTTGGCTTCCATCTTTCATGTTTTCTTCTTTGGGGTGATTTTTTGTTTGTTTTACTTTTTGTTTTCCCTGCAAAAGTTCCTGCTGAAAAATTCCAGTCTTTTCAAAGTCTGCTATGGTGAAAGAGCTCTACTCACTCCCGTGGCAGCAATAACACTGCAGCCAACTTGGCATCGGAGAAGTCCTGCTGCCTCTCGCCTGCCTGCCCTGCACTTCTCAGCAGACTGGCTTTGGGGAAGGAAAGAAGAGCTGGACAGAGAAGGACGATAGTAAGTAAATGCCTCCCAAGGACGGGAAGTTTTCATTTCCTTTGAGACTTGCAACACATTATGGTATTCCTCTCATCCTCAAATAGGAAAACGATTCACCCAAAACATCACTCCTGGATGCTGAAAGCATCCAGCACCCGTCTCTTTATCTGTGGCCCCTCTGCAGATTTCACAGGAAGGGCAGATAATCTCCTTTTTTGGTCTACAAGACCAAGGTACTTTATATACTACAAAGGCTCTTCATTTTAAAAGACGATTTTTGATAATGCCGGAAATAGGTAGGAAAATTAGGAGAGTTGAAAAGTATAGGATGGAGGCTAATTGACCAATGGTAACGAAAAGGTATTCTACTGGCTATCCTCGAATTCATGTTACGGTTAGCAGGTCTGCCACTAAGAATCAGAATAGGCATTGGCTAAGTGGTCGGAATATCATTCCTCATTGTTTTGAAGTGTGAAGGAAATGATTGTTAGAATTAGGATACAGAGGATTAGGGCTAAAGGCTCTTCCTAGTTTACTAGGATGGATCAGAGGATTGCGTATGCAAATAGGAAATATCATTCAGGCTTAATACGTGGTGGAGTGTTTACGGGGGTGGCAGGGGTGTAGTTGTCTAGGTCTCTAGCAGGTTGAGTGAAAATAGGACAAGTAGGATTAGGATTAGGAATAAAAGACTTAGGATGTCTTTGATTGTGTAGTATGGGTGAAATGGGATTTTATCTGAATTGGATATTATTCCTGAGGGGTTGTTGGATCCTGTTCTGCGTAGGAATAGAAAGTGGACTACCGCTAGGAATGAAATAATGGGAGAATAAAGTGAAAGGCAAAGACTGTGTCAAGGTGGCTTTGTCTACTGAGAATCCCCCTCAGATCAGTTCTACTAAATTAGTTCCGATATAAGGGATTGCTGATAGGAGGCTGGTGATGACAGGAGCTCCTCAGGATATTTGGCCTCATGGTAGAACGTAGCCTATGAAGACTGTAGCCATGACTGTAAACAACAGTACGATTCCAATGTTTCATGTTTCTGAGAAGGCATAGGAGCCATAGTATATGCCTTGACCTATGTGCATAAATAAGCAGATGAAAAATATAGAAACCCCATTGGCATGTGTATATGGGATGATTCAGCAGAGTGACTCGAGACAGCTCTTTGCCCTTATCCTGTCCGCATTCCCATTTGATTTTAATCACCTCTTCTATCTGCTCCCACCCACCCTTTCTCTTATTCTCCTCTCCTCTCCCAACCAGATTATTCCAGCAGATTTAGGGGGTAAGTTCTCGCAATTCCTTCCTGCCCCTCACTCCACCTTTTATGCCCCCCATCCTATCTTTCTCCATATTCGCCCACGTGGAAGGGAAAGGGGGTGGTTGGTGTGATTTGTCTCCCAGAAATGCTCTTCATTGTTAGGAAACTAGTACAGGCCACAGTCTCTGAATCACTTCAACTTCTTGTTAAGCCAAGGAACCATTATTCAGCATATAGAGGCCTCCTGCCCCCTTGCAAACGTAGCTCAGTAATAAGTATTATGGTCAGAGCACAGGCCTCTGAATTCTTGATCCAAGAAGTGAATATCTCTTGAGAACAAGCATAATCAGTGTGATGGAAAGCATTAGTGGAGATGCAGAAGATCTGTTACTATTTCAGGGTTATCTGTTTTTCCTCCTCTGTGTGTGATTATCATCGTGGTGCAGTCTCTTCCCAGCCCTGTCTCTGTCCTTTCCTCCCCACCCTCCCTCCCTACTCCTGATTTTACTGTAAGAGTACTGTAAGACGTATGATGGGTGACCAGCAAAGAAGCTGAGAAGAATGGGAAATCAAGTGTCACAGACAGGCCAGCAGCAGGACATGGCCTGGGAAGGACAGGGAAGGGAGGGGATTTGTGTGCCTGCCTGCCCACGTCCCACAGACTGTGTCTCTCCTTCAGTATAAGTCCTCTCTGCCTACTTGACTTCCTTTTCAGTTCCTCACACCCTCCTCATGACCATCAGACCCCACCACTACTTCCTGTGGTGGAAGGGGAGGCCTTGGTTAAGATTGGGGATAATTAGCTCCTTATGGCCAGCCAACCAGCCCCCTCCTCTTGAACATTTCCCATATCTGGGAGTGCATGAGGTCACTGCTCGGGGAGAGTGCTTGCCCTCCCAACCAAAAACTGAGTTTCTGATACATACAGACTTCCCACACACTGAGAGGGTTTAGCTAAAGTGATTACTATAGAGGATGAAAGTCATTTTCTGGAGCCCCAGAAAACCCTGGGCCCATTCTAAACATCTGTGGGGGTGTATTAGCACCATTTGAGGGAAAGGAACAAAAAGAGACCTCCCTAGATGCCCCGAAGCAGCAGCAACTTGATGGGATCCCACCCCTCTCAGGATTTTTGGCTCATTGGTTTGCCTCTTGCATCTCTGTCAATTTCCTCATCTCCATCTCTGACTCATTCCTGACACTCTCTGGCCTACTTGGCTTCCCTCTGAGGAGAGGGAAGAGCCCCTTCCCTTACCAGCAGCAGCTGGCTTGGCTTCAGAGCCCCGTTTCATAGCTGCGTCCCTCTGGCCGAGGTGCTGCTTCTGACCCAGCATCTTGCCTGGGTCCGAATTCTGTTCATCAGGAGCACTTCTAGTCACTGACTATGGGCAAACGACCCAAGATCAGCAGAAACAAGCTTTCATTGAGGGCTAATCTATGCTCATCCACCTGCACTCCACTCCTGGGCCAACAGCCCTCTCATGACGGGCGCTAAAGCATTGCCTTATTAGTGCTCCCACGACGACACCACTACCTTGTCACACCCCAGCATGATAAACACCACTGCTCCAAAGCAGCTCATTCCACTGTTTAGCCTTTGATCCATGGAGGCGAAAAATGAAAGGCAGCCTCTAGAAGCTTGACTTCCTGGATCTGGCTCTTACAAGTACCTCATTGCCTATCACATTTGCCCAGATTCGAACACCATGGTAAGATCATCAGGACTTGCCTGTGAACATCAGTAGGATTCTGAAGCGTTTATATAAAATGGGTTTAAGTTCGTAAATGCAATGCTTTCTGGGATCTTGGGAGAGACAGAACTCTATACTTTTTTTTGAAATTAGTAGACCCATATTCAATGGAAATAGAGCTAAAAAAGTCTTTGAAGACTTGGCAGCTAAGTTAGTGAAGGTCTTTTCGGGGCTGTCTCTCTTAACTCGCTCAGCCTGGGCTCAGTACCTACTGCCACTGATCTCCATTTTGCCTCAGCCCTTCTCATCCTCATCTTTGTCTTCTCTGTAGCTCCTCATATCTCCTCCTAGATCTCTCTGGCCAATCTTATCCCCCTCCTACCCCCTTTTTCTCCCCAGACACTATGAACCAGAGCCCCTTGACTTGGGTAGGTTGTCCAGGCGGTCTTTGTACTTCAGTTGTGGGCAGCTGGTTCCCCACCCTTCAGCACACTAAGGGTAATTTGGGGACTCAGAAGCATTCTTCACTTTTTCCAAAATCACCTTCTCTTAGCTACCTCAGCGCTGCCTACTCTGCGCCTCTCCTTGCCTCCATCTAATGCTTCTGATTCAGTGGCTGGATAAAGGGGAATCCAGAAACTAGTGAGGCAAGGAAAAGGCCAACAGAAATGGAGAGCTTCTTTTTCTCTGTTCAGAACCTTTAGGAATGACGCTATGTACTCTCCAGAGTATTCAGGAGCCTCCATTGATGGGCACCTTTCTTGTCAAATAGAAAATGGTTTACTTGGCTCAGGACCTCTTGGGGGAGACTTCCCCTCTCAGCCCTCAAAGACCAGGGGTCCCTGAGAAAATTGACACTTGTGATAATGATGGATGGGAATTTCTAATGGGGTCTTGAATCTTACCACTATTCCCTTTGCCCAGGAGAGATGACTAGGTGGGTTGCTCCCCCATCCCTGCCCCCCAGCAACCAAAACAGCTGTAATGCGGTGAGCTGTCATCTCACCCAGTGCCTACCCACAACACTTCCCATTTTCGTTCTCACCTGCATCTCCCTCTCTCAGACCTCAATTCTATCAGGCCTTATTTAAGATTGATTTGGGAAGGACAATCTCTCCTCGCTCCTACATCCCATCCTTTGGGCTCCCAGCTCCAGCATTTACCAACACTCTTATCCTTTAGTTCAATCCTGCCTTTTTATCTCCCAATGGAGGGGTAGCTTGTGCAAGTCTCATAATTACAGGGGAGGCAGAGAAGCAGCTGGAATGACCTATTTTCCTGGCTCCCATTTACTTCACTCAGTTCCTATTCCATGTGAACTACTAGACTCAAGCAGCCCCTCGCTCACCCCTCAGAGAGGAGCAATAATAATAGCTAGCACTTACTGAGTGACAACTATATGGCAAACAAGTATTTGTTTGGCTTTTCTGGGATGCCAGCTATAAATCCCTTCGACTCCACAACACTGCTACAGTCTCTTTTAATTCCCTTTCTCTTCACCTCTGACTCCCGCTTCTAAAAAGCTATGTGGTGATCCACTGCTGCTCTTCCAGAGGCCGTATTTTCTGTGGTTGTACCTTTACAGGATGGGCCATTCCACCTCTGTGCTCTAACCATCCCTACATACTCTAAGGAGTCATTTCACAGTCCAGGCCTCCATTCAACCATGCAAGCCTACTCCTACTTCGAGGCCTTTGCAGAGATACCATTTCCATGTGCAACAACAGTACAGCCTCATGTGCCTACCAGCCTGGTCCCTATCCCCCGGGCCTTTGGAGTCCCCAGCAGTGACCCCATCATTTCACCCAGGCCCCAGAACCTATCCAGGCCACAGGAATAGCCTCAGCTTTTCACATTCTACAAAAGCTGCAAAAGACACCTTAAACCCGGGCCTTCTGAGGGCTCCCTGGGTCCTCACTCCCGGACACCTTTCCTCCCTCTGGCCCACTCATTTTCCCAACTTGCTAACTAGTCAAGTCCTCCTTTACTAAAGTGACTCATTCCCTATGGCAAAACCACATTCTTTCGAAAGATTCATTTTGGACTTTTAGAGCCCCCCAATATGTTCCTTCTTTTGAGGGAGAAAACTGCCTTTCACTCTCTACTAAGACGACGCTGGGTTTTGAGCAAGAAAGATGGCTGAACCGATATTGCGGCAACCGTTACCCTAAAGTCTCGCGATGAGGGAGCTGGTGGGTAACTGCCACCGGCCCTTCCCAGACTCATCATTCATTGGATTACTGATCTGTCAATCACTTCTGTTTGGCCAATGAGAAGTACTGCCACACAGGAAACAGATTCGAGGGCAGGTGAATGGTTTCCCTGGCTGTTAGAGCCTATGGAGATCGTCTTGCTTCTTTTACATGCTCCCCTGGCTGCTGGGTGCTGTGGAACATGAGCAAGCAGGCAGTGGGAAGGGAGCAGTCGAGTTTGCCAAGACCTACATGCGGTTAGAACCCTTGGAAGAAGAAGGGAAAAAAAAGCTTAGCCCCAACTAAATGCTGGGGTTAGAAATAGCGATCGTATTAGAGAGGCTGTGCTGGCCGGATTCTGCCCTACTCTTACCATTCCCTCACTGTGTGACCTAGGGTCAGTCTCCCCATGGTCCTGGGCCTCAGCTGCCTTTTCATAAAGAGTTAGTTGGTTCTCCATGATCTCTCAAACCCCTTTTTCTTTTTGATGTGTTGGAAGGCAAATTGCCTCAAGAAAGGGAGAACCTGTCTTAACCACAGTCCAGTTAATTGAACATGAGGGAAGGCGGTGCGTCAGAGGTGAAGAAGCACTTCCACAATCCAGAGCCAAGGGAGTACTAGAATGAAGGAGGGATGCCCTCCAGACTAGGGATAATTTTCGGCCCTGGCGCAGGAAGTGGGAAGGGGATCAGGGTCCGTGGCTGATGCTTACTTCAAGGTTCTCTGAATGCAGACCAAAGGAAAGGACACATTTTTGTCCGGTGTCTACTCAAGCAGGTTTGGGGGTGAATCAGGAGACTAAAGAATCTCCTCTCACCCCATGCGTGGGTTGTTTGCTTTCCTGCAGTTTCCTATAGGAGGCCCTTTTGAAAAGTTCCCTCTCGCCAAATTGAACAAGCATCTGTACCCACAATAAGAGTGAGTTCCCTGCATTTGCTGTCTTATTTTCTCAACCAAAACCACCCACAGAAGCTGACAGCGACTGCTGGGCTTTTCCGGTGGATGTGGAAACCCATTTCCTGAACCCCGGGGGGAAGGCAGAATAATCGTTTGGCAGCAAGAGGGGAAAGTGGGTGAGGAAAGTGGAACTCCTCCTGCAGCCAGCCTCCTCTCTCCCCTTCTTCTCCCCAGATCTTATTGTCGAGCCCTTCCCTCCTCCCACCTGCTGACTAACCCACTCCGGTTTCCACCTTTCACTCCCTCCCCCAGAAACTCGGGAGGTCTTCAGGCATGTTTCCAGAAGGGCTGTTCCCTGGCATGAGCTCTCCATTGTCTGCTCCACTGAGAAGCAGTTGGCTTCCAGAAAGTTTGAGAAGTTGCTCTTCAGCAAGAGGGCACCCCAGTCAGTTTAGGGTGATTGTCTTTAATGAGTACAGTTGGCAAAGCCATTTCTCTGCCCACGGGGTATGAGTACTTGACATTCGCCCTGGTGAGTTAGAAATTGTTTGCTACGGAGGTATAATAAGTTTGTCCAGACCCAAAGAACTCTTGCTGCTGAAGCTTCTACCAGAAGTTTTCTACTTGTCACACCATCTACTTCCCCAGAGAGGGCGTCCCATTTTCCTTGTCTCTTTTTTCTTGCTTTTACTCTGTTACCCTACTGTCTCTTCTTTTGTGTCTTTCTCTCAGATTTGATCTTTTGTTTCCCTTTTGTTTTCTGAGGCCAAACAGGAACCTGTTTGGGGTTGTGGGGATGCTGGTAATCCAAAGACAGAGACTTAACCTTAGCACCTGCCCTAGGAGACAGACCCACCTCCACCCCCTGCCCTAGTGGGAGTGAATGTTGCCCCACCGCCCGGGTCCTCGGGTGCTGTCTCAGACACCACCTTGGTTGCAGATGTTCCCTCCAGGCCTACCACAGATGGATGCCCCACCCTCTAACCCAATATCCCCAGGGACTAGAACCCTGGACTCCTGCCTCCCATGCCCGCCCGCGTGGCAGGCCCATACAGAAGCAAAACATAGTCACCTTAGACTCTGGCATACTGAGGCCAGGCCCTGATCCTGTCAGCCTCACCTTACTGCCAACTGATTACTCAATAAAAATGTTGTTGAATAGAATTCCTGTGTCTAAATACCACTTCAATATTTATTGTTTCAAAATATACCATTAAATTGCATCTCCCTTCCTTCTCCTCCTCTTTCCCCATCATATCCTTCCTGGGACCAAAATGATAGGGACAGGCCGTAAGTGAAAGGAAAGTTGGGGAAAGCATGACTGTGTCAATTTCTCAGTCGAGAGCAACCATGAACCGTGCTACACACTCATGGGCAGGGGCCCCTGCTCCCACCAACAGAAGACGGTTTCGCTGAGCACAGGACACAGCACTCGGGTAGGGGGACGTTTTCCCTGCTTCGTAGGACATCACATAACAAAGATTTACAGGTAAGAAGGATCTCTGTTTTACTTGTGATAATAAAAACCCTAACATAGTTACATTTCAGTTGGTCCTTGTAGTCAACTATTACGCAGCTCTTAAAAATGCATTTGAAAACATTTTTTTCAGTTTTCATTTGGCTCAGTCAGTTGAGTGTCCAACTCCTTCTCAGGTCGTGATCTTACAGTTCATGAGTTCAAGCTCTGCTGTCAGCACAAAGACCACTTCTGATCCTCTATCCCCCTCTCTCTCTCTGCCCCTCCCCTGCTCATGCTGTCTCCTCCTCAAAAATAAGCATTAAAAACAAAACATTTTTTTCATGACAAGAGGAAAAAGAGAATTCTGAAACTGTATGTGCACTATACTATGTCCATAATCTTGTAAAGCATCCATGTACGTAGAACTGATCACAAGGATAAATACCAAAACTTCCCGAAGAGGTTGAAATTATGGCTGATTTTTACTTTTTTATATGTTTCTCATTTTCTACAAAGAACATGTATTATAATCAGAAAAAAAGAAAAAAAGGCAAAAGTAGTTGGCCCTGCCTGGTCGTAAGTGAAGAAAAAATTGGCCCTGAATCATTCAGGAAGCCGTTAAAGCTGGTGGTCCCCAGCATGACACCTTGGGCCGGTGGAGGTGAGAGTCCCTAATGGGAGCCAGGATCCTACAATCCCGCAGGTTGGCAGGAAGACACGGATAGATTTCAATCTGGTGGAGGACAAGACAAGAGGTGGTCACCTCGTCTCTTCCCCATTCGCTCTTCCTTTCTCTTACACCTTCTCTGTGCCGCAAACGCCCCATGCTTAAAGGCCAAAGACGCGGGTTCAGATCCCAACCCTAGCACCTCCCAGTCGGCTAACTGGGCAAGTTCTTCAATCCTCCAGAACCTCAGCCCATTGATCAAACACAGGTCACTTGTACCTCAGGAGCCTTTGCAATTGCTTCTCCCCGTTTCCAGAACACCGTGGCCCCAGACCTTCATATTCATTTCCTCCTGGCATTTGGGTCTCCACAAAAATGGCACCCCCTCAAAGAGATCCCCTCAGTCGCTTTCCACAACATTTTTTCTCTTTTATTTTCTCTGAGCACCTAATTAAACGTATATATTTGCTTTATTGCTTATTGTCTCTGAGAAATTAAATTCCTTGGGAGCAGTAATCTTGTCTGGAGCACTGCCGTATCACCACTGCCAGACACTAAATGAGTCAAGTACCAGGCGATACATTTTCCCTGTTTTCTTATTTAATCTTCCTAAGTACCTCGTGTGGTTTACATAGGAGGGAGAGGTGAAGAACAGAGAGGTGAAGTACAATGAGTAAGGGGCAGAGCCAGAATTAGAACTAACTCCAGAATACTTTCCACTTCACTACCCTTCCCTCCCATGCAGCCAGCGTGGGGCCTGTTTTGGAGAGAAAGGGTTGGCACAGTTCAAGGGCAGGGAACATCAAGAGCCAAGACTCTGAGTCCAGAAAGTTCAAAATAGTGAAAAAGACTGACTTGGATATGGTCATGGGGAGTTGTGGGAGTACATGATGGAAGGAGCCGGAGACGGGCTTGGTTGTCGTTCAAAAGCTTCAGACTGTTTGGTAAAACACCTGAGCAATGCACAGCCTCTTTCATTCATTCCATAAATAGAAACTGAACACCTCCCACGGGCTTGAAGAGATTCAGAACATCCCTGGAACCGGCAGTCCTTGTCCTTAACTGAACACCTACTGTGCGCTCCCCATGGCTAGGGACGCATCGAGGCTGGGGGATTCTTGCCCTTGCCCTCTCGGTGTCTGGGGTGCTGCATCAAGGCCACTGGGAGTCTGGTGAGCAAGCGTTAACCTGCCCTGAGCAGAGACAGATGGGAGATTTCAGTCATCATTAAAGGTTTATTGACCAGCACGGCTGGAATTTCCCAGAGAGAGGAATTAATCTTGCTACCGACTGAGAGCAGACATCCTGCTGGGACTAGTTACATAAATTCTGTTGCTCAAATTAATTAGGATTGTGATTCATTTGTTTAATGAGGAAGAATCTGATGGCGGCAAGAGGCAAGACGTCGAGGCCTTTCAGAAACCAGACTTTCCCGGGTGACCCTACGGCAGGTGGGGGGACTGGCCCTCTAGGAACAAGGATCTGACATGGTGGAAGGCTGTGGCCAGGCAGTAAGAAGAATAAACTGAGGCAGGCAGAGACAGCCGATCAGAATACGGTGCTGGTTTAGAAGGAGGTCAGAGGCTTTGGGGCCCCTCAGAGTTCATGCCTCTCCAGCTCTTGGGCACAGAAGGGCCTCTGATTGGCATCCAGTCTTCCACCCTCCTCTCTTGTCCAAGCAGTGGAGAAAAAATGCTAACAGCTGAAATCACCTCAGCAGTGCTCCCGGGCCAGCCCTTTCCTCCCATCCACCTAAATGTCAGATTATATTATTCACAGGAGGAAGGATTATTTCAATAAAGCACAGGCCTATTGCCAGAAGCATATAGAAATCTTTTTCTCTTACCCACCCCTACTTAGAAAGACACACACACACACACACACACACACACACACACACACACACACCCCCCGGCCTTCTGTTCTACCCCGAATGCCCCTACTACCTGTTTAAGGTAAACCGACCAGCCTCCTTCACTCTTGCTGTGAGGCCCCTCCTGGCCTGGGCCTTCCCTTGCATAAGGCTTAGGGCTCAGTTGCAATAATACAGTGAGAGGGTGGTGGCCGGGCCCAGGTGACAGAAGTGCAAGTGGAGAGAGGCAGGACCTCTGTGTGACTCCAAAGGGCATCTCACATGGTGGTCTATGTAGATGGTGTCCTTTGGGCTAGAACAGAAATGGTGTTTCCTGAAGGTGTGCCTCCTGGTGGCACTGGAGAAAAGTGACCAGAGTCTGGAAATAGTTTGAGGAAGAGTCAAAAGGACCTGTTGGACAGACTGGGAGAGGAGAGGGGAAGAAAGTGAAACCTCTCGACTTCAGTTCAGGTCATGATCTCGTGGTTTGTGAGATCAAGCCCCCGCCACACACACACACACACCCCTCCCACCGGCCCCTGTCAGGCTCTGTGCTGACAGTGCGGAGCCCACTTGGGATTCTCTCTCCCTCTCTCTCTGCTACCCCCACTCACATGCTCACTCTCTCCCTTTCTCTCCCAAAGTAAACATTTTTTAAAAATGTAAGTCAGATCTTGTCGTTTCTCATGTTTTGAAACCCTCCAAAGGCTTTCCAACACATTCAGAATTTACTTCTTTTTAATGTTCACTTTTGAGAGAGAGAGCAGGCATGTGCAACCAGGGAGCAGCAGAGAGAGGGGGAGACGATGGATCTGAAGCGGGCTCTGCACTGACAGCACAGAGCCTGATATGGGGCTCAAACTCACAAACCTCAGGATCCTGACCTGAGCTCAAGTTGGCTGCTCAACCAACTGAGCCTCCCAGGCACCCCCAACACATTCAGAATTGAAAGAGAAGAGAAGAGAAGAGAAAGAGAAGAGAAGAGAAGAGAAGAGAAAAAAAGAAAAGAAAAGAAAAGAAAAAAGAAAAGAAAAGAAAAGAAAAAAGAAAGAAATGTCTGATGGCTGAGAAGGACCACACGCTCTAGTCCCTGCCTTGACCTCATGGTCTACAGCACCCTCCCCCCTCACTCCATAAGGCCTTTGCACTGGCTGGTACCTTTCCCTGAAACGTTCTTCCTGGGCTGTTTGCGGTTTGTTTGTGCGGATGGGAAACTTAGCCTTTCTCTCTGTGTTTACATGTCACCTTGGAGAGCCCTTCCCTGACTACCCAATCCCAAACAGCCCAGGCTCCCTGCTTCGCCCTGCCTTCTTTCTCATCAGAATACCTTTTACCATTTGCCTTTTCACCGGCTTGTTCTCTGTCTTCCCCAACTTGAATTTGAGACTTGCAGCCCGGGGATCTTCCCCACTGCATCAATCAGGGTCCAGTTAAGAAAACGGGAATTGGGGCGCCTGGGTGGCTTAGTCGGTTAAGCGTCCGACTTTCGCTTAGGTCATGATCTCGCGGTTCGTGGGTTCAAGCCCCGCGTCGGGCGCTGTGCTGACTGCCAGCTCAGAGCCTGGAGCCTGTTTCAGTCT
>NW_027530521.1:2299808-2344365 GCF_008692635.1 Crocuta crocuta | reverse complement strand
CTGCTGACCCTCCCCTGCTCGCGCTGTCTCTCTCTCTCTCTCCTAGAAATAAATTAAAAAAAAAAAAAAAAAAAAAACGGGAATTGTGCGAGGTATCTCAATAGTGATAATTCATTGAAAGAAATCAGTTTAAGACCTATTAGAAGGAGAGGAAAATGTAAAGGGATCACTGAAGATGTAACCACCCCAGGAACCGCGGGGGATTATGGGACTCCGGAGCTCGGGAGGAGGAGCCCGCAGAGCTGAGACCCCGCCCCTCTAGCAAGGGTCCGGCCCTTCGCTGCTCGCCTCAGAGGAAGCACAGGAGGCTGCTCTTGGAGGGTCCGAAGGGGCTGGGGGCCAGAACCACCTGCAGCCACCAGGAGAAAGGGCCAATGCGAGGGCAAGCCAGATGGGATCCAGCCGGCAAACGAGGATGGGGCAGGTCCCTACTTCAGCCTCCTGCCTCCAGCCTCCCTCCAGGGCCACCGCGGGCAGAAACAGGAAGCCCCGTGACAAAGGAGAAACTGTGTGTGAGGGCCGCAGCCAGCATCACACAGCAGAGGGGAACAGGTAGGTGTGGAGCTGGGAGGCCACAGCTCAATGACTAGAACACCTGTCTTGTACACTCCCTAAGCCCCGTGCTAGAGGAAGGCTTGGCAGAGAGCAGGCACTAATATTTGTTGAATGGATGAATGAATGATGGATGATGTACCACTTAGAGTGTTAGTAGCTAGGGGTGCAGAGGTGACGGGCAGACTCTGATCGCACTTCTAATAAGAGAGACGGACACCGTTTATGGTTCAAGGTAAGTGTAATAGCCAATATACCCACAGTGGACTAGACGCACAGGGATGAGAGACTCTGCTCACTGTGGCCATCAGGGAAGACTTCCAAGGTGGGACCATGCGTCAGCTGGATGCTCGGGGGCAAAGAGGATTTGTGAGGCACAGAGGGACACTGAAGGTCAACGATGTAAGGATGCACGCTGCCTCGGGTCTGGGACTAGCTCGTGCAAAAGCAGAGAGCTTGGCAGCAGTGACGCAAGACGTTCTCTGTGGCCAGAACATCGATGGGACGTGGTGGTGGCCGAGCCTGGAGCATCCCAGTCCAAGTCATGAAGGTCTCATGTGTTCCTCGAAGGAGTTTGGACTTGGCCTCAAGGCACAGGAGAGCCAGTCAAGGTTCATGAGCCTGTGAGTGACATGTGTGACCTGATGATTGTGATTTTGCAGCGATGACAAGGCTGGAGGCCAGTTGCAAAGTTGCTAGAACAGGCCTGAGCCGAAAAGATGGGCATCCATCTAACTACCCCCAGTGGATACATGCAACGTGCGTAGCTTACACTGTAATAAAGCTGCATGAAGACGAGAAACACATGATGGGGATCTGAGCCGAGGCCCGGGTTGCTGGGACTGGAGGAAGAGAATGGGGATGTTTTAGAGGAGCTGGAAGGCCTCAGCCTGCCCCACCCCCATCGCAGGAGAACCCAAATTGAGGGGCCCTGAGACTCGGCCAGATCCTAGAATCTTCCCCCTCACGAGCCCATCAGATTTTGGATTGGAAGGAGCCTTGAGACGCTGCATCGGTGTCTCTGCAGGAAACAGACCCCAACTCAAATGGGTCACCCGAAGAGACTTAGTGACGAGGGACCACTTGCAGAGAGATGGGCAAGATGAAAGAACTCGGAGAGGGGTGCCAGAGACTCCTGAGGCTGCAAACAGCCGGAAGGGGCGGGGAGGAAGGCGTGCCGTGGGGGCCCAGGCAGCGCTGGGCCACAGGGGAAGGGCTGCTGGGCAGGCCCTGGGGTAGAAGTACTCCAGCCTCTCCCCTCCCACCCTCCAATCTCTTGCCAGTGGCCAGACCAAACGAGCCAACTGGCGAGGCCGCCCATTGATTGGATTCGCAGGGGTCAGCCTCCTGAGGCACAGAGCAGGTCAAGGAAGGGGAGACCCTAAATCAGAAGGGACAAACAGAGAATAACAGCCTGATAGGTCTCGGTTTCCACCTTACTGTTCTTCCCACAAGTCTCAGAGAGAGGAGGCAACTTGGCCAAGGTCAGGTAGCAAGTTAGGAAAACGCCCCTCTCCTTTGGGGTCAGGATTCATTGCCTACTGGGCCTGCACGGAAGGCAGCCAAGTGAGAACGGCCCATCTTCCTGGAGCTGCAGCCACAAATCCTAATTAGCCGGAAGAAGGCAGCAGAGCCCGGGTGGCAGCAGGCAGCGCCGGGGAGGATGGGCACCTAAGGGCCAGCCACGCACCCTCCGTGTCTAGAAGGTAATTGACACCTGCTTCCTTGTCTCTCTGTGCCTGCCCCCGGCCCCAATTTTCCTCTCTTGAGTCCTCCCCAGGTGTGGGGACATGAGCACAGCCCCGGCATTGGCAGGGACAGGGGGAGGAGACTCTGCTTCCCTAGTAGCCAGCCTTGCTCATCGATTCCCTAGAGCTGCTCACTGATCCAGCACAAGATGGTTTAATTGAAGTCATTATAATAAATGGTGCAGAAAAGCAACACCCTTAGTCGGCTAGGAGCCTCAGAGGAGCGGGGGAGGGCGCTGGGAAACCCAGAGGAAGCAGCTGAAGTTAGCTCATAGTTGCTATGGTGGAGAAGGGACGGGGCTGAGAAAGCAGCCAGTCCGGGGTTCGAATCCCAACTGGGTGGCTCATAAGCTGTGCACCCTTAGTAAAGCTCCTTTATCTTCCTGAACTACGCCGTCCCGATGCAGAAAATGGGGTTGTTGGTTCCTGTCCTCCAAGGCCATGCCTAACCCTAACCCTAACCCTAACCCTAACCCTAACCCTAACCCTGGGTCCTGCCCGCACTTTCTGCTCCATCTCCTGCTGCCTGCCACCTCTGTCTTCACCCTGCAAGTCACCCCGCGTAGCTGGCTGTTCCCTGACACACCACTCCTCAGTGCCGGCCTCACACGGCCTCTCTTCCTGAAATACCCTTCCCACTCCTTCCCCAGGTCATTCCAGCTCACCTTTCAAGTTTCCAATCAAGGGTCACCTTCTCCAGGAAGCCTTCCCTTCTTCATCCCCATCTCTTCTCCCCCTCCACCCCCCACCCCACATACCATTAGTGCTTTCTAACTTTGACACTGATTTGGCTTTCAACACTCACTGTCTGCTTAGCAATCTTTCCCTTCCCATAGTTTGTCTTCTCATCTAGATAATAAGCAGGAACTATATCTTCTCTTTCTCACCCTTATGTGCCTATCACATGCCTAACATTGTCATTGTACCCAGCAGGATGGGGGAGGGGAGGGGAGGGGAGGGGCAAGGTGGAGTGAGGGTCAGAGATTCGGAGCTCCAGTGGGCACAGAAAGAACGCAGCAGGCACTGGTAGATGACAATCTACCCTGAGTTCCCTCCCCAGATAATTAAGATGATGGAGTCATTATATTCATATACCTTTAGCAGGAGACACAGCCCCCTCTGTGCCCGGCCCCAGCTGTTCAGCATCGTGAACTTCTATCTGATTCAGTAGCAGAGGACAGAGGATCCAGGTCATGAAATCATCAGATTTTAGCATCAAAAGACATAATCGTGTAGCAAAAGTGATATCTTGGTATCTCCAAGTCCAAATCCAAGCCTTGCAGCTTTCTCGTGGGGTGCCTTGGAATGTTCCCTCTTAGAACTCAGACATCACACCATGAGAGGCTCAAACCACATGGAGAAGCCAGGCCGAGGTACTCCACTGGCCAGGCCCAGCCGGGTTCCCAGCTTGCAGTCAGCATCAACTGCAGGCCTGGAGAGTACGCCATCTTGGACATTCAACCCCACTGAGCCTAAAGGCGACTCCAGCCCCAACCACTATTGGATGCAACCACATGCGAAATCCCAAGAAAGAATCTCCCAGATGAGCCCCGTCAACCCATGGAACCGTAAGAAATAACAATAAATTCTTATTCTGTGCTTCTAAAAATATATTTGTAAATAAATCTTACAGAAATGTCATTTTTTACTAAAGCTCAGAAATTCCCTGTGATGTATCCAAGGTCGCACAATGAGGTAGAGCCCAGTGCATTTAACTATTGCCACCCTATGGCCACCATCAGAAAAGATAAAGAGAAGTCAGCTATCTGGGGTGGGAATGAAGAGGGAGAGAGGAAAAGAGCTGGATTTTATGGAAAATGTCCCCAAGTTAATTCTGTTTGGGAAAAAAATTATTCCTTGAATGTATATGATTTTTTTTTTAAATTTTCAATGAGCATCTCATACCTTCTAAGAGTTTACAGAGTTAATGGCCCTGAATTTCAACCTTGGGTTGGTTTTATTTTTCCTTCCCCCTTGAGATAATTAGCCATGAGCTTAGCTGAGTACATTTGTCATGTCAGGAAGACAATGGCTTCAAAGGAAGGAAAAGGGCTCAGAAAAGAAGGCCAAGTGACAAAGCAAAACTCCTAGGGAAATATTCACATCTCCTGAATGATCTGTCATCAAAACTGCATGAGCAGGTGGGAGAGCATGAGTGAGCCTCTGGTCAAAGGTTACCAGGTGGGCCTCCGCACCCACTAGTGCTCTGAGTACGTTGACCTGAACCAAACCATCCCCAGGGCAAAAACAACACCCTTTTCCCATTTCACTCCCTTCTATTTGGCTCAACCACAGGCCCAGAGGAGAATGTTAGATTGGCCTTTCATTTTCAGCGCCCTNTTACATCCCATGCTGCTCAGTATACTGCAATGGAGGATTTGGGGAAGATGCATGTCATTGTGAGCAAAGAGCCAAGCCATCTGGCCTTCATGTTTACCTTTGAGTTGATGTGAAGGGTATCGGCTTCACCTTTGGACAGTGTCTGGTCTGAGCTCCAGAACCCCAGAAGCGATTGTTTTGTTGTGTTGCAGCATTACCATGAGAAGCCACTGTTTTTTGGATACCATCTACCATCCACTGTGTCGCAAAGGCTTTTATTTCTCTTGATTTGTGTTTAATCTTCAATTACCCTATGAGGGAAGGACTAGTACTTCATTTTAAGAAGAAACTTTAGTCTCAAAAAGAAATGCACTCCAGATTGCAGAGCTGGAATTTAAACCTACGTCTGCCCAATTCCTTGGATCTGCTCTCTCCTGTATACCGATTCCATCGGTTATATGTTGCTATAATAACACCGTGAAACAAATAATCACAAAATCTCAGTGGTATACAGTAACAATGTGTATTGCTTACGCATCTGGTGGTTAGCTAACTGGTTCTGCTGATTATGGTCAGGCNCACCGTGAAACAAATAATCACAAAATCTCAGTGGTATACAGTAACAATGTGTATTGCTTACGCATCTGGGATGGTTAGCTAACTGGTTCTGCTGATTATGGTCAGGTTCAGTAACATGCCTACACTTTGGTTGGCCATTGAGTGATGGAGGCTGTCTTGGCTGGGACAGTTGAGGCCACTCAGCTCCACTCCACGTGTCCCTCATTCTCCATTAGGCCACCTGGTCATGTCCTCATGGCAGTGGCAGAGGTACAAGAGAGAAGGCAAACGAGATTGATGGCATGAGTACTTTGCAAGCTTTTGCTTACATTGCATTTGCCTTTATCCTGTGGGCCAGAGCATTGCCAAGTCCAGAGTCAGAGAAGGAGGACATTGCAGATGACATGGCAAAAGGTGTGGGTGTGGGGAAAGATAAACATTTGTGACCACTTTTGCAATCTATCACACTAACCTTGGGCAAGCTAAAGCCCCCTGGTAGAGCCTCTTTCCTGCATTTTTAAAACGTTTACTAATTTATTTTGAAAGAGAGAGAGCGCGCACTCAAGGGAGGGGCAGAGAGAGATAGAGACAGAAAATCCCAAGCAGGCTCCTCACTGTCAACATGGAGCCCAACACAGGGCTTAAACTCAAGTGCTGTGGGATTATGGTCTGTGCCAAAATCAAGAGTCAGGTGCTTAGCCAACTGAGCCACCCACACACCCCAAGATTTTATTTTTAAGTAATCTCTACACCTAACATGGACCTTGAACTCACAACCCGGAGATCGAGTTGGATGCTCAACTGATTGAGCCACCCAGGCACCCCTAGTCCTGCAGTTTTTTAACTGGGTTATATCCACTTTGTGGGGTGGCTAAGAGCATTCAATATGATAATTTCTGTGGAACACTAACAAAGTCAAAAGTGTTCTTTTTCCTGATATATTTCATGTATACCAGCCTGGGGGTGCATGTACACATTATGAGAGGTACATGAAAAACTCAGCTTCTATTTCCAGGATCCAAAGGGTTTACACAAGTCTCAGAGGTGAGACAGCCCAATCACTGAGACGATAAACAAGAATTGTAAAGAAGGGAATAAATCAAGGGGGAAAAAAAACAATAAGTAAATGATGTAATTAAAGTTACTGTTGAAGAAACTATCAAGGAGAGAATGAGTCAGCGACAAGTTTAAGCAATGAATCAGGCACAATGTCATGTTTCTAGAATTCTTGTCTATTTCAAGAAAGCCTGATGTCCCAGTTAAAAGAGCACCTTGAGCCTGTAGCAACAACATCTGGAAGGAAACACGCTTGTAATTTTAATTTCTCCTCTACATCACCACGAACAACAGGGGCAACGCCGAGTGCTGGGCACAGAGTAGGCGCTCCATAAAATCCCATGTGGGAGGGACCCATAACGGTAGCATCTCTTCAGATGTATTCAAGGAGATTTCAAATTACTTTTGCAAAAGAGCTCCCTGTACAATATGCCATTTGCTTGCTAAAACAAGGCTGTGGATCCTATGTAGGATGGGATTAACTTGCTCTGTTCAACAAATGAGGAGGGGCGCTTGGGTGGTTAAGCGGTTAAGTGTCCGACCTCAGCTCAGGTCATGATCTCACAGTTCATGGGTTCGAGCCCCGCATTGGGCTCTGTGCTGACAGCTAGCTCAGAGCCTGGAGCCTGTTTCAGATTCTGTGTCTCCCTCTCTCTCTGACCCTCCCCTGTTCACGCTGTCTCTCTCTCTTTCAGAAGTAAAGTAAAAAAAAAAAAAAAAAACTTAAAGAAAAATGAGGAGACCAAGGCTTGTATGGCCCTCTAGTTGGTGATGATACTGGGATTCAAATGCAGCCCTCCAGAGTGCTCTCTCCCAAACTAACCAAAACCATATTCCTACTATTGGTAACCGAGTTCAGGGTTTTTTTAATCTGCAAGAAACAACATCAGGATTTCATTGAATGCTCATAAGCATGCAGCTCATTTAATCCTCACCGCAGACTTCAAGGTTGGAATATGAAGCGTTCCATTTTACAGATAAGGGAAATTTGGAGCCCAGAGATCGAACCCACCTGCCAGAGGCTTCATAGCCCATAGATGGTGAGATGATTCACACTCAGGTCTGTGTAGACCCCCCCACACCATGTTCCACACTACCCTTGTATTTTTTCATATTGGGCTGTCACCTGCATTGAAGCCTAGAGAATTAAAAATAATTGTATGGAGGGGTGCCTGGGTGGCTCAGTCGGTTAAACTTCTGACTCCAGCTCAGGTCATGATCTCACAGTTCATGAGTTCGAGTCCCGCGTCAGGCTCTGTGCCGACAGCTCAGAGCTTGGAGCCTGCGTCGGATTCTGTATCTCCCTCTCTCTCTCTGCCCCTCCCCCACTCTTTCTCCCTTTCTCTTTCTCTTTCTCTCTCAAAAATAAATAAACATTAAAAAACTCTATTAAAAAAAAGCAATTGTATGGACAAACCTGCCTATACACACACAAACACATGCACACTTTTGCCTCTGTTATTCAGAGAACAGGTTTTCTGATCTGCAGTTTCCACTTCAGTTTGCCTACCTGGCCGCTGCCTCTACAAACATAACTCAAGGCAGAGGGGCAAGTATTATTGGTTCAGGAAACCTGAGCTGTGACCCTGAGCTGCTGACAGAATGTCTGATATTTATAGCAACTCAGAGTCAAGTACCAAGGAAAGTATGTTCTGGATTGTTGCAGATGTCCTCAGGGGGAAAGAAAACATCTCTATGAAAAATTGTGTGGGATGCTTAACTGATGGAACATCCAACATGAAAGGACAACTCAGTGGGTTTGCATCCCAGTTTAAAAAAAAATAGTAAAATGATGGCCCAGCCAGTCTCTGTGGATAACATTCTCCAAACACTTAGTATGTAGCCATGGAAGAGACCACATCACCAGTTGAATTTATAAACTGCCACTCTACACTTTAATTTATTTATGCATTTATCTATCGATTTAGATCTGTCCCAGTCCACATAGGATTTGACACTGATTGCTTAATTGTGAAAACTATGGTAATTTGATTACATTAATGGCCAAGATTCTTTTACACCTCCCTGTATCCTTACCCCTGGGGAGTGTCCTCCACAGCGACTCTGGGATTGACCCTAAGATGTGCTTTGGCCAATGAAACAGCAGCAAGCTTGTTGCAAGCACAACTTGAAAATCGTGCAGAAGAGAGATGAGTCAGCCAGCCCCTGGCTGATTTGCAAGTGACCACAGAGCCCACCTGAGAATAGCTGGTCCTGGCCCAGATTAGCAGAATGACCCATAGACCCATGAGAAAGAACAGGTTGTTGTTTAAAGCCATTGGGCTTGAAGCAATTTGTTACATAGCAGCAACTAACTGATCTGGAGACTAAAAGGAAACACCATTAATTAATCAACAAGCATATATTGAGTACCCTTGTCAGAAGATTCCAGGAAATACAAAAAAATTACATGAGACATGGTCTCTGCTTGATTGGAGACTCATATTTACTTCTGGCAAGACAAAGGAAAACTACCAGCAAGATCTGCTTAAACCATGTGGAAATTGCTTGTATCCTATTCCCTCAACAGGGCCAAGCTCAAATGCCACCTTCCTCTTATAACAATTCCTTCCCCATCTCCTTGCCAAGCTGAACTATTAAGTTCTGCCCCCTCTGGGATACTGCAGACTTTTGTTTAAAGCTCTCCCGTGATGCTTTTCATGTTACATTTGGGGCTATAGTTGGATGAGAACATGTCCAATGTGCCCACTGATCACAAAGCTGGCTCTTGCTTATTGTTCTATAGGCCTCCAATATCAGGTACCATGACTTGCATGAATATAAGCAATCTTGGAAAATGGAGGGGCGCCTGGGCGGCTCAGTCGGTTAAGTGTCTGCTCTTGATTTCAGCTCAGGTCATGATCTCATGGAGCCCTGAGTCAGGCTCTGTGCTGACATTGCAAAGCCTACTTGGGGTTCTCTGTGTGTGGGTGTGTGGGTGTGTCTCTCTCTCTCCCTCCCTCTGCTCCTCCCTTGATCTCTGTCTCTTTCAAAAGAAATAGGCTCTAAAAAAAAATGAATGAATGTTGTCAAGAGTTCAGCATGAGGAAAAACTTGAACAGAAGTAGGGTAGTCAAAGAGGCCTTCATACGGGAAGCCGGAGTTGAGGTTCTAACTAGGGCCCACAATAAGAGCTCACACTAAGAACTCATGGAATTCACGGTCAGAATTCCCAGGGCCTGTGAACTTGGATAAGGAAAAGTTACATCTTTGTGTTCACTAATCACAAAGAGAAACTTAGCATTGCCTTCCATTGTAAACGTGGGCTATGCACCACAGAAGTAGATATAACACATATTTTCCTATCATATCTACTATTGCAGACATCTCAAAGTATCATTTATGTTCATCACTGCTTTGAACTTATAGTGGTTATTTAATGTGTTAGCCAAGTACCACAGAATTGCTATGTCACAATTTGTGGCTTTAATATTTTAATAACCAAATCACAATCCATTTCCTTCATAATCCTTTTTATGTATTTAAAATCATATTTTTGTGAAGGACTGTAGTTTTCATCAGATCGCCAAAGGGGTCCATGGGACAAAAATGGCTGGGACCTCCTCCCTTCCTTGGAGAGTAGGTAGATGGTGCTTACCTAAATGGAACAGAAGTAGATAGATATCCCAAGGAGATGACCCACATAAACAAAGATAGGGTGGGGATGAATCTGAGATTCAAGGCAGGGAGGGAGATGCATCCCCTCCCCATTCTTGAGGAGAGCGTCTCCTTGGCAGGATTAAGTAAAAAGGCAGAGACTTTGTTAGCATAATAATGCATCAGAGGAAGTGAGAGAATAACTGATTTGTCTTAGACATGCTCTAAGAATTTGGAGAATTTAAATTCTTACAGATCTAACACCTCCCCTGCAGGGTGGAACTAGTACTAAGGACAGAGCTGAACTCTCAACCTTGAACCTCACAGAACCACTTCTCCGCCCCACCCCACCCCCACACACACATCTCTAGTCCAGTAAATGCCAAGAAGAGACCACGAGCCCACCCCTCAGGGACTGAGCCTCTGTACACCCATGAGGCCACACACTGTGGCTCAGTTTGGGGGACTGATAAACTTTGTCATTGGGACAAGATGCTTTGCACCATCCACGGACTCCAAGGGAATATCTGTTTGGCCCATTAAGACTTGTAGAAAAAAGCAGCTGTGATGGTGTGCCCTCCCACATGTTATTATAGGGATTACAGAGGAGTGACCACACGTTTGGGGACAGTGTGGAGGCCTCCCTGATTAGATCAGAGGGCTGGCTTAAGAAGTAAAGCTGAAGGGGGGCAGTTGGCAGGGAGAAATTGAAGGAGAGAGAAGCAGAGAATGACACTAGGGTTTCAAGAGCCTCTGACTCAGACAAGGAAGTGAGAAGGTGGGACAGATGGGCGGGTCTGTCTTAGAGGTGACATCCCAGGGGACATGTCCAGGAGGCCACTGGAGATTCAAGAGTAGAACTCCAGGGAGGGACTGGCATGGGAAGGAGAGAGCTAAGGGAACAACCCACATATATACAGGTGATCATTAGTTCCCAAGAATAAAGGCCATAAAGTAAAAGACAAGACAGGACTGGACCTTAGGGAATGATCATTGAATCAAGAGTGAAGATAAAGAGATCTTACTAAATAAAAAAGGAGACTCCTTCCTTGTTCCTAAGCCCAGGGAGGAGAATGTTTGGGGAAGGGGGGTTAAACACAGACGGAACTTGCAGAAGCTCTCTCACTGTGGCCAGTGGGAGTAGCTTAGGAGTTTCAGAGCCAGCAGTTCCCAGGAAGGGAAGGAAGGGATGGATGGAGGTCGACTGCCTGCTGAGTGGGTGGGTGGAGCAGCGAGGGAGGCCAGGAAACAAAGAGAGGGAAGCTAGGACATATGCAGGGCACCAGCATCGAATTAAGTTTCTTTCTTCCCTGATGATCCAGATTTTCATTAGGGAAAGAGGGAAACTTCGAATCCAGGGTGCTTAAAGGTCATGTGAAAATCATGGAAACCTCAAGTTGAATCTGTTCCCACCTAAATAATTTTTTGTTTAGAAACCAGACAAAACCACTGAATCCATCTCGGCCCAGCTCCCTAAATGGAATGACTCAGATGTCCCTGAAAATGCGTGGATGCTCTGAACTGCTCGGCTGATATATGGTCTGTCCACCCAGAGCCCAGTGTCCAGGGCGTGTAACACAAAGGCTGGAGTTTCCTGGAGGTTCTGTGAGGACAGGAATTCAGGAAATGAGGTCAAAGAAAAAGCCACTGTCCCTGAATATCCTGCAGCTTATGAAAACCAACCACCATTCAACCAGCACCTACTGTGTGCTAGGCACTTTACCCTTAGTTCCTGATCTTTAAGAACAAGTATTTTTTTTCCTCCATTATTCTCCCCACTGTTCAGATGGGAAAACCAAGGTTCAGGGAAGTAAAGTAACTTGTCTTGAACTCACAGCTAACGAATGGTGGAGGTAGTATTGGGACCAGGTGTGTCTGTCTCTATTCCCCACCCCCCAACTGTTCTTTCTTTAAGCAATCTCTACATCCGACCTGGGGCTCAAACTCATGACCCTGAGATGAAGGGTCATACACTCTGACAACCGAGCCAGACAGGAACCTCAGTGGGTCTGTGTCTAAATCCTAATCTGTTCCCATCCAGCCTGTGACCTTGACCAACCTGACCCCACCCCCAGAAATGAAAGAAAAAAAAAGTGCCATTACCATCCGAGAGAGCCAATGAAAGACAGACCTTCCTTACTGTTAGTGTGGCTTTCCCAGTTCACCCTCTTCAAAAGTTTTTCTATTTTTTAAATTCTTCTGAACTTAACCAATGTATTTCAAGGAATTAATTCACTTACTCTTCAAGAATCCTTTCCAAGCCCCTGCTATGTGTCAGTGCTGGGGATATAAGCCCTAACTAATGCTTAAGCGGCTCCCAGAGGGAGGAGGCTAAGAAGGCTTCACAGAGAAATAACAGAAATAACAGGAAACAAATAGATTTTTCAAAATTGTTTTATTTTAATCAAAGTACTACTTGTAAATTTTTTGAAAAGCCAAATAAGTATAAAAGATTTACAAGTAAAATGGCAGTCCCCTCACCCCATCTCCTCACCTTCTTCTCTTGAAAGCTGTTTCTTCTGTTCTTTACCACTCCATTTGTAAATAACACTATTCTTAGATAGCATGAGTCATCATCTTAAACATCCATCGACATCTTAATGTGGTAGACAACAAGTTTTTCTTCCGTTCCCTCTTCTCCTCTCCCAATCCTCCCCAAATACTTACATCTTTTTTTAATTCTCATTCTACATCTCCACAATTATGACCAAAAATATAGATTTTATTCCCTATAACCCTATTTTTCCTTTCTTTTTTGTTTTTCCTGTTAATCACTACCTCATTTTTCACCAACTTAGTTTTGTTTTTTTATTTTTTTATTTTTATTTTTTAATGTTTTATTTATTTCTAGGAGAGAGAGAGACAGCATGAGCAGGGGAGGGTCAGAGAGAGAGGGAGTCACAGACTGAAACAGGCTCCAGGCTCCGAGCTGGCAGTCAGCACAGAGCCCGACGCAGGGCTCGAACCCACGAACCGCGAGATCATGACCTAAGCGAAAGTCGGACGCTTTACCGACTAAGCCACCCAGGCGCCCCTAGTTCTGTTTTTTTAAAAACAATTGACTAAATCTTTCCATGCCCTCAGAATAATTTTCTACATAACCGAACCTGCCGGTTAATTTGTCAGTCCCATTTATTTTCCTGGGGACAAACTCCCTCACCCCCTAGAGCCTTCTGACTTCCTGCTGATGTGGTCTGGTTGCTCTCTGACAAAGCAGCTGTCCCAATATTCTTTTAGCCATTACCCAAGGAATTCCCTTCCTTCCTGTCTCCTGTGCCGAGAGCCTTATTCCTGAACCCGCACCTTCTTTCTTTGCTTCCTGGTTTTAATTGAGTATATCCTTCAATAGTTTTGTGAGAAAAGGTACACGGGAGGGTAAGTTATTTTCAGACACTGTATGTCTAGAAAGGTCTTTATTTCACCTCCATATCTAATTGATAGCCTGAGTTATATAAAATGCTAGGTAGACAAACACTTTCAATCAGAATTTTTCAAGGCATTGTTTCCATTGTCTTCAAACTTTCAATGTTGCTGTTGAGAAGTTTGAGAGCTTTGTTATTCCCAATCTTTCCTGGGCAGGGCTGGGACCAAGGTGAAGTGAGTGAAGCACTGGCCTCCTGAGGAAAATTTAAGGGAGTATCGAATTTTAGGAGCACCAACAACGTGATGATCAAGATATACTTAATGCATATTTTTAAAAATCAAAATTAATGCAAAAAATCATGATGAACAAACTATCAGTCTTAAATAAAAACAGAAACCTCGCTTGCCTCACCCAAATCCCAACCCTGTTGGATCTTGACTTTATTTCAAATTTTGCTGTTTTGATCGTCATTAATTATTCTGGGGTTTTTTTCTAAAATTTTTTTAATGTTTATTTATTTTTTAGAGACAGACAGACAGACAGACAGAGTGTGAGCGAGGGAGGAGCAGAGAGAGAGGGAGACAAAGAATCCAAAGCAGGTTCCGGGCTCTGAGCTGTCAGCACAGAGCCTGATGCAGGGCTTGAACCCATGGACCATGAGACCATGACCTGAACTGAAGTCAGATGCTTAACTGACTGAGCCACCCAGGTGCCCCTGTATTTTTTTTTTTTTTAAGAATGCATTAATTTTTTTAGTCTTGATTACTATTTTTGGTGCCCTCTTAAATTTTGCACACAAGGCAAGAGGCTCATGTACTTCATTCTAATCCTGTTTTCCTCTCCAGAAACTTTAAATAACTACTCATGGTCTCTGCGTTTGGAATATAAGGAGCTTGGATGTGGGTATTTTTTTTTTCATTCAAAAAAACTTGGATCCTAGTGGACCTTACCATCTGGAAACTCATGTCCTTTGATTCTGGAAATTCTTCTTGTATTATTTCTTTGACAATTTCGTTCCCTCCTTTCTCTATTTCTAGAACTCCTGTTAGCTGAATGTTAGCCACCCCCAGATTGGTCCCCCAAGTTCTTATGCTTCCTCTCTAGCCCATCTCTATATATTTCCAGAGAGAGTTTTTTTACTTCATCTTCCAACTCTTGATATTTTTTAAAACTTTGCTATCAGAGTTTTGACTTCTAAGAGAGTTCTTGCTCTCTGATTCTTCCTTTTAATTCCATTCCATTATTTTTCCATGGATGCAGTATGTTCTTTTATCTCCCTAAAGATATTAATTATGGCTTCTTTGAACTTATGTCCTGCTCACTGCATAATCTCCATTTCTTCTTGGTTCATGTTTCCTCAGAGGAAAATGAGGGAAAGCTTCTCTCATATCAATGATTCTTATCTGTGTGTTCATATTTAAAAGTACACCACCAAAAGGCCAGTTAGAGAATTTAAGTGCTTGAACTTGACATGTTGGTGGGATAAGCTTTACCCTAGGACATTTGATTGCTCCTACCAGCTTATCTGCTATAGATCCCTAAATGTAAGCATCTGTNCTCTTTAGTTACTCCAAGAAAATATTCTTCTCTCTGGTTATATTTGCATTCCATCTAAATATAAGCCTGATTGTGGCTCTGTAGTTGGGTGGGAGGCAAGACTATGAGTCTCTCAGCTTACCTGCAGACTCAATCTCCCTGGTTTTGGTAGGACTATTCATCCCTTCCCCTTATAAATCTTTTTTATAAGATTTAACAGACTTTCAAACTACCCCCCTGCTGTCAGCCCCTAACTCTATCCCACTTTCTGTGGCACTTAGCACCTCTAATCCCTAACCCTCTTTGGGTTACTGTAGAAGAAATCAGCTTGCTTTCCCTACCCATAAATCCAGAGGTTTGATCTTCCACCTCTCTGCTAAGTCATTTACCCTCTCCCTAGCAGCTTCCCTCTGCATGTATTAAGATTTGAGAGTATAGTTCCATCAAAGGCAGAATTTAGCCTTTTGTTCCTCTTCTCCTGGTGGTTTCTGTATAGGTTTTAGGAGAAAAATGGAGTGGAAACCTCTTTGTTCCATCCTCTTGAAAAGTCTTGAGCTAAATCTCAAAGGTGCATAGAAGCTGACCAGGAAGATAAGGCAGGGAAGAATATTCCTGGCAGAACTGTGTGTTCATAGGCAAGAAGAAGAAAGCGAACTGCCTAAAATGTTGCATGGCTGGAAGCAAGGTTCAGGGGAGAAGAGGCTCGATGGGCGCTAAGAAAGTGAAGGACTTGAGTGTGCCAAGAATTTTGTCTTTGATCCCGGAGCAAATGGGGAGCATGAGGCAGAGAAGTCACATGACCAGATTTGCCACTCAATGAGCAGCATAGCGGGTGTGCTGAGGGAGTGGGGCAGACACACCTGGGAGGGGGGAGACTCCCTGCAGAATAGAACAATGGTTTCCCGTGAGAAATGGCAAAGAGATAAACTCAAGGCAGTCACCATGTAAGGGGGAATAAACATGAAAACTACTCAAAGACAGAATCACCAGGACTTGTAACTAATAGGAATTGGACATGAGGGCGGTGGGAGGAGTCTAGTCTGAATCCCAAGTTTCTAGTTTGGGCAACAGAGCAGGTGTCAAGACTGTTCAGAGACAAGGGAGAACGCTGGAGGAGAGGCCAGCGTGGAGAAACTATATTTGCATTTATATTGCATTCTTCCAAATTCCAGTCTCTGAGAAGTCCACACTGGTATTATGTAGTTGCAGTCAATATCCACATAGCAATTTGGGTCCTGCTTTTTTCCGCTTAGCAGTACTTTCCAAGTGTCAACAGACTCCTCCAAAATCCTTTAATTTGGATGCAAAGTATTCCATCATGTTAATAAATGCACCATGTTTCACTTTCTCAGGGCTCTATTCCAAGCATCCTAACAGGGACCTCAATAAACTCCAAGGTGCTCTTGGCAGGGCCTGTGAGTGACCTCATGGCCCAGGCCTCCTGCTCCCTCTAAGGCTGAGGACCCCTTGAGGGCCCAGCTGGTGGTGTCCACTGTCTGCTCTGCCACCTAAAATGGGAATGTTGGGGAAGCATGCTTGACCACACAACCCCAGGAGCTTGTTGCTCTCCCAAACGACCCCTTGAGCCCCATCTTCTGGTCACCAGGCAACAGTGACTCTACTGGGCTTGGAAGGAACAAGGCCCTCCCTCTCCCCTTCACAGTGGCCATGCTGCTTCCTGCTGCCACACCTCCCCAGGAATGATCCCCCCAGGTCTCCTCTCAAGAGGACCCCCGTGTGCATGGGCCAACTGGTGTTGGGGTTGTTCCAGACCTGAGAACAGTGGCACTGTCACAGGGAAGATGGAGGCCCTGTGGCAGAGTTGAGGGAAGAGGAGTGAACCAGTGGTTGTTATGGCAACCAAGGCTCCCAAGATGGAGGGAAAGGAAAAGGGGGCCTTACTCATGAGTTGTCATGGCAACCCAGATCCTTGAGGCCAGCTATGAAGACAAAAACCACACACTCCACACTTTCAAAGTACCCAGGACTCCTTAGGATTCTTTGCCATCGAGAGAGCCACATGGAATGGTCAAGTTCTCCTGGTCCCACAGTTGACTTCATAGAGTTGACGTTTTAGAGACAGAGGGGCATCCACTTTTCTTTGAAAAGAGGTCCAGGGCTTGACAACCCATTGGCTGACTCAAGAAGCATTTACTGGGCCTACTGTGTGCCAGGGACACTATAATAAATAAGATTCAGGTTTTGTTCTCAAGTGAAGGAGACAGACATTGAAACATCAGCGCAAGACTTGCCAGGAGGAGTAAATAGTTCAACCTTTCCTGAAGACAGTTTGGCAGTATCCATTATCATTTTAAGTGTGCATACTCTGTGGTCCAGTGATTCCATTTTTAAGACTTAACCTCCAGAAATATTTGCATCTGAAATGGTCATTGCCATGACCATATTTATAGCAGTGAGGAATGGGAAACAGTGGAGCCCAGTTAAATAGATTTGTGTACGTCCATAGATGCTGCCTATAGAGATGAATACATCGGGAATAACCACAAGAAATGTCAGTAGTAGTGGCCAGATTGACAGTAGGAACAGAAAGGGGAGAAATTCCACTGTCACTTCTAAACCACTAGGATATGTTACAAGAGCATGTATTATTTTTATAATTTTAAGAATACACTAAATACCAGGGACTATGTAGGATGGTTGATACTATAATGAGATTTGTGGAGGCAAAAAGTGTGTTCATGTCTGCTTAGAATACAGTGTGACCACACCAGAGAAGCATTTATGACAGGGGCGCTAGGGAGGTGAAGAAAGGAAAAGAGGGTGGGAAGAAGTGAGGTCTTGAAGGTCACCTACAAGTTCATCATAAGGAGAAGGAAGAAGGCATCTTGGGCCAAAGGGACAGCAAGAGCAAAACCTGGGAAGCATGGGAGTTCAGGAGGCTTTGAGCAATGCCAAACGGTCTCTGTGCAGAGGTGGCAGAGATGGGCTGGGGCCACTGACCTTTCCCCGAGGCAATAGGAAGCCCTCCCAATATTGAAAGCAGAAGCAGGACAAGAGGAGAACACAACCCACACAGATCTCTCTGGCTCTAGCGTGCTGAGTAGACAAGTACCAGAGGCAGGGAGACACCCCAGGAAGCTGCTAGAACCCCACAGGGGAGAGACGATGAGGACCCCACCCAGAGGACAGTTGGGAGGAAAGGGAATTAAGGAGACATTTCATAAGGAAGAAAGCTGTGGTGTTTATCAATCCATAGACTCACATTTTGTCAGAGCTAGACGGGACTCCTCAACTTACAGATGGGGAAACTGAGGCCTGGATAGGAGAAATGAGAGATTCCAGACCAATGGTTTTATGGCTGAGTTTTCTCTGGGCCTCTTGGAGGAGGTGTCTCAGTCCTTCTAGAATGTGGCCTTATTTAGCTTCTGATACAGATGGTATCCATTGAGGGGACCGGGGAAGAAGAGTGGGAAGAGGAAGATAACCCCTTTGACGTCTGGGCAGCAAAGGTCACACTCAGAGACCTGGGCCTCCCTAGGGGGAGTGTTAGAGGCAACAGACTCAAGCAGCATTGGTCTGGGCACTGGGAAGGATGGCTGGTTAGTGGCCATGGTGGCCCCAAGAGCTGGTCCAGGAAGTGCCTCTATCACCTGGCTCTCTGGGGCCCTGCCCAGCAGACGGACATCACAGTGGCTCAGACAGAGCTCTGGACTCAGGAGTCAAGCCCCGGAA
The DNA here is from genome assembly GCF_008692635.1 of Crocuta crocuta. Lineage (NCBI taxonomy): Eukaryota > Metazoa > Chordata > Mammalia > Carnivora > Hyaenidae > Crocuta > Crocuta crocuta. The sequence continues at coordinate 2,325,942 of NW_027530521.1, read as the reverse complement.
TCTAGTGCCTTCCTGCCCCGCCATTCAGTGAGCTGGCCTTGAGCTCATCATGGAACGATCCCATGTAAGAAGGCTGCTGAACGCACAGAACTCACACTGAGAACTGCTGCGTTAAACATGGCCTTCTTCTTGGAGACAGAGGTGGAATAGCCCCTGGGGGAGCATTATCGCCAAGCTGCCAGTATGTCTACATTTATTAGATTAGCTAAAAGAAGAAACTGTGCTGATCATTATCATCCCTGAAATGTGTGCAAGTGTGCAGCTCAGAATGTGCTTCTACACACGACATCCTCTCACTTGATCTAAAAAATAAACACCCAGGGCAGGTGCAGCTATTCTAATTTATAGATGCAAGAAACAGATTTAAAAAGATTCAGATTCAACCCATATGCACTGAGTGTCTACCTCCTACCGGCCCCTGGACAGTGGTGCCAGCCGCTGCTAGGCTAGAGGAAGATCTGTTAACACTAGCCCAGACATTTCTGCATGAGGAAAGGGTTACCCATCAAACAAGCTGGGAAAATACTACAAACTCTGTCTCCCTTCAGCAAAATTTGCGTATTGAATTATCAAAGGCTCTGAGCAGTCCTGCAGTAATTCTGTTTAACACAGCATTTCCTAAACGTGGCCATGAAACGTCCCTTGACAGAAAACTTACGAACAGTCTGCAGAACTTGGGGTCCATGAAACACATCTTGGCAAATACTGATCTGACCAATAGAAACAGCACTAAAGGTGGAATTAGAGACACTTAAGTGAAGGATACTTTCCTGGGCAAGTTTCCGTCTGTTCCTGAAATCACAACAGAAGCATCTGCCTCCTCTCCGCCCTCAGAACAGAGAATGCTGATGAGGCCAAGGTCTGTGGGACTCCTAGCTGGCAAACAGAGGACCAAACCTTGGCTGCGGCAAAGCTTGTCTGTGGCTCTGGGACCAGTCGTTTTTAGGTGGGCGGCAGGGTCAGGCATCTGGAACAGCCAAGACACAGATGTTCCAGCCGCTCTTGAATCCCAGCCTGGGCTCCTGCTTTCCCTAATTCCAATATTTGGCTGCCGCTCCCGCCTAATTCATATTCCAATGTCAACACTGCATAATCTCCCCCAAACACTGACAGCCTTGGACTGGGAAAGGGGAAGGGACAGCTGATGAGCGGGGGCAGAGAGACCAAGGGGGAGAGGAAGAGGAGGGGAGAGAGAAGCCCCCAGAAGCTCCCAGCAGGCCTCCAACCGACCCTCCAGCTGGGCCATTAGGACCTGAAATCCCCACCTAGAGAGACAAGACAGTGGCCCCAGAGGCACCCAGCATCCACATCATGTAATTTGTGTCACAAGATGTGCCAAGGCCCCTTGTGGTCAGAGAAGGGGCACCAGAGCCTCCCTCCCCCGCCAGGTTGTCAGGCTGGGCTGCCTAACAAAGTGGGTCTTGAATGACGTGCAAGCAGGAAAACACGACCACAGTCCGGACACCGGGACCTGGTTCTGGCGCTGCCTCTGTCAGGCTGAAGGACCTTGGGCAAGTCACCCAGCCTCTCTGGGTTTCATTGCATTTAGAAAAGGAAGAGATTTCCCGTCTCGAGAGCCACCGGCTCTAACATCTGGGGAGGAGGCAGCAGAGCACTGTGAGGGACAGCACAGCCCCAAGTGCAAAGCTGACTGTGTCTTTGCTCTCAGCCTCACTGGACTCCAGCATCCCCATCTGGAAAATGGGAGCACTGTGGTGTCTACACGCAGGGAGCTCATCGGGATTAAATGGAGAGAGAGCATGCGAAGCATGGATTTCCAAGCTGGGCTGTGAAGGTTCTGGAGCAGCTATTACAAGCCATGCTTGCCGCGTACCCTCCCTCCCAGGCCTCAAGGCCCCTTGTCTTATGCAATCTTCCTGAGAGCTCTCTGAGGGAGAGACTGTTATTAACCCATTGTATTGAAGAGGAAACTGAGGGTAAGTAACTGGCCCACAGTCACACAGCTGGAAGTGATACACAGCTGGAGGTAAACGAGATTTGTCTGTTCCAGTATCCCCCGCTGTCTTTCTAAGCTTTAGGAATGGCTAAGGGGTGGACTGTGACCCAGGAGTAGCCCCGCCGCTGCTGGCTGATGGAGAGTGCGGGGTTCTGCAAGCCACCCCTGGCCACGGTGGCAGCTGGTGCCTTCCCTCAGGTCTCCCTCCTCCCGTAGGATTCTGTCTCCATCCTGAGTGGCCTCCTCCCCGGCCCCTACCACCCACCTACCCCCTCTCTGCCCACCACCTTTCCCCTCTGCCCTCCATCCACACTCTGTTCCCAGGCAACTGCTCCCCTGGTTCTGACCACAAACTCCCTGGAATTCAGTGACCTCCACCCAAATTTCCCCCAGGGCCCCATCCGATCAGACTTCCCCGAGGGCTGCTAATAAATATGCATGAGATTTGCATGCCATTTGCATACACTTAAAAGGACCTGGAAGGCAATTTTCAAAGGAAGTATTATCAAAACTGCCTTCCCCTCCTTATCTCTCTGTTTCTTCCTGTTCTTTTGAACCCACCCCCAGGCACTGGCCCTGCCTCCCTATTTCTTTTTTTTTTTTTTTAATGTTAGTAATTGTGTTTTCTTTTTTTTTTTTTTAATATTTTTATTTATTTCTAGGAGAGAGAGAGACAGCATGAGCAGGGGAGGGTCAGAGAGAGAGGGAGTCACAGACTGAAACAGGCTCCAGGCTCCGAGCTGACAGTCAGCACAGAGCCCGACGCGGGGCTCGAACCCACGAACCGCGAGATCATGACCTAAGCGAAAGTCGGACGCTTAACCGACTAAGCCACCCAGGCGCCCCCCTGCCTCCCTATTTCTGAATGTGGGAACCAAAGCAGGAGGACTAATATATTTTTTAAATAACAATTGCCATTTACTGAGCACCTACTATGTGCCAGGACCGGCCCATCACAATAACTTCCAAGGAACAGCTGTCTGAGGGGCCCTGAGGGGACTCAGTAAAGAGAACCCCTCTAGGGGCCCCTGGGTGGCTCGGTCAGTTAAAGTGTCTGACTTTGGCTCAGGTCGTGATCTCATGATCCATGAGTTCGAGCCCTGTGTTGGGCTGTGTGCTGACAGCTCAGAGCCTGGAGCCTGGTTTGGGTTCTGTGCCTCCCTCTCTCACTGTCCCTCCCCTGCTCACATTCTGTCTCTATCTCAAAAATAAACAGTAAAAAAAAAAAAGAAAAGAAAAAGAAAGAAAAAGAAAAAAGTCAAGTGTTTATAAAAAAAAAAAGAAAAGAGAGAGAGAAAGAGGACCCCTCTTCCCAGTCCCTTCTCAGACTGTCACAGGCAGACGAATGGCCTCTTCACTATTGGTAAAGCTCATTTGGGGTAATGTGTCTTAGGTTTGTTGTTTCCGAATTCTGAACACACTCATTCCTAGATCGTGGACACCCCATCACTCAGCTTCCCCTGGTGGAGACGGGGCTGGCCCCTGGAAAAGTTGAGGCGCATAATCTCAATGCAGAGGGGGCGCCTGGGTGGCTCAATCAGTTAAGCAACCGACTCTTGATTTTTGGCTCAGGTCATGATTCTCATGGTTTGTAAAATCAAGCCCTGCATCGGGCTCTGCACGGACAGCTCAGAGCCTGTTGGGATTTTCTCTCTCCCTCTCTCTGCTTCCCCCCAACTTGCTCCCTCGCTCTCTCTCTCTCAAAGTAAATAAATAAACTTGAAGAAGGAGGAGCAGGAGGAGGAGGAGAAGGAACATGCAGAAGACTCATGCTCTTTACAGATGGGCAGACCTTCAAAGAGAAAGGCAGGAGCTCCATGCAACAGCAACTTAGTCCCCCGTGACCCAGTCATATGTCATCCTTCCTCCCTGGGGACGACTGGGCTGGGCTGGGAGAACCCCAAAACGTTACTCTGATGGATGCTTCCTCTACAGGCAGGGAAACATTAGGAGTGGGTAAGAAGTTTTCTCCCCATTTTTCTTCAGGCACTNAGCAACTTAGTCCCCCGTGACCCAGTCATATGTCATCCTTCCTCCCTGGGGACGACTGGGCTGGGCTGGGAGAACCCCAAAACGTTACTCTGATGGATGCTTCCTCTACAGGCAGGGAAACATTAGGAGTGGGTAAGAAGTTTTCTCCCCATTTTACAGATGTGAAAACAGAGGTTACCTAACAAAAAGGTTACGTAACTCGCCCAAGATCGATTGGTAAGGAAATAGTGCGGTTAGCCCTGAAACCCAGGGCTGTCTAACTTCAGAGCCTGTGGGTTTTCTATATCACTGCAGTCATCTTTCGAGAAAAGCACACAGCCAAGGGAACAGGAACAAAGAGAACATGGGGATGAGGACATCCAAATGTGGGTCAAGTGCAGCTGGAGAAAATCTACTTTCTCTGAGCGAGAACGGGGCGGGGGTGGGGGGTCTTCAGGCACCGGGGAGTTCGAGCACCACACTCTAACATGCCCACAGGAGTGAGGCAGCCTGCGAATGAGCTGGTGGTGTAGAAGACAATACGGAGTGGTGGAGATGGGGATGACCGGGCAGGGGCAGACCCAGCCCAACCCCAGCCCACCTCGGGCATGCAGCAACATAGCCCCAGCTCACCAGATCATTTGCCTTCTCAAGAAATGCCAGAAATCGGGTTATCACATGAAATCTTCCTATTTGTATATGTCGGCTCCATGTTCAAGAGAATGAACAAACATTGTTCAGGCAAACAAAACATCACTGCTTATTGGCTCCATCTAGCCCACTGACCACAGTCAGCAACGTTTAAAACTCCAATCCCATCTCCCTCATTCATGGGCTCTGCTCCATCACCGGCAGGGAACATTCATGGAAGCTCATACCAGTGCCAACCAAGTGGAGGACCAGGCGTCCTGAGTCCTAGGTTAGTGCCCCTTCCACCGTCTCCCAGTTATTCTCATTGTCCTCTATTCCAGAAGATGCTTGTAGAAATGCAGCCAAAATCTCTGTGTGTAAAGGTTGGAGATATGCATTTTTAATAAGCCACCCCGGGGAATTCTTAAGCACACTAACCTGTGGGAATCATCACAGGGAGACTGAGCACAAAGATGGACGCGTGCAAGCACGCGTTTGAATTCCAGCTCTATGGGGGGTCAGCAATGTGTCCGGAAGAGACTTAACCTCTCTGAGCCTCAGTTTCCTCATCTGCAAAACAGACACAGTATCGCCTGCCCCACACACTTGCCTTGAGGAGAAATGAAGTCAGCTACACAAGGGCACTTTGTAGACCCTTAAACAGTTTTTCAAACTGCAGGTCTCAGCCAAGAAATGGGACGCAAGATCAATTTAGTGGGTCCAGCATTATTGTTGACAAAATAGAATGGAATAGGAAGAATAGTGTCTTATGAAATATTTATGAAACATGACATATATATACATGCATGGGAATATATGCACTTATGGGAATTCTGGGTCACAATATATGCTGTTTTCTCCCCATGAGTAGTGGTCAAAAAAGTTGTATTAAAAAGCACACATAGATTCGGGGCACCTGGATGGCTCAACCCGTTAAGCATCTGACTTCTGCTCAGGTCATGATCTCAAGATTTGTGGGTTTGAGCCCCTGCTTTGGATTCTGTGTCTCCCTCTCTCCCTGCCCCTCCCCTGCTTGTGCTCTCTCTCCCATTCCCTACCCCCCTCAAAAATTAACATTAAAAAATTTTTTTGAAAGGACACTATTCTAAGAGGCAAACCAAGAAACAGACTCTGAACTATACAGTACAAACTCACTGGTGGTTACCAGAGAGGGGAGGAGAGGGGGGTATTATGGAAATAGGGGATGGAGACTAAGGAGCCCGTTTGTTGCGATGAGTACGAAGTGATGTATGAAAGTGTTGAATCACTGCACTGTACACCTGAAACTAATATTACACTGTATGTTAACTCACTGCAATTTAAATGAAAACTTTTTTTAAAAAAAACTACGCTGCTCTAAATATAGTTGTAAATCTTCATGACCTTGAATTAGGCAATGTTTTCTTAGCTATGATGCTGAAAGCACAAGCACCAAAAGAAAAAATAGATACATTGGACTTCATCAAAATTTAAAACTTTTGTGCCGCAAAGGGCATTATTAAGAAAGTGAAAAGGCAAGCCACAGAACAGGAGAAAATGTTTGCAAATCATGTGGCTGACAACAGTCTAGTTTCCAGAATATATAAAGATCTGTTACAACTCAACAATAAAAAGACAGCCCAATTTAAAAATGGGCAAAGGTCTCGAACAGACATTTCTCCAGAGAAGATACTCAAATGACCAGCAGGCACATGAAAAGATACTCGACATCATTAGTCATTAGGGAAATGCACATCAAAACCACACTGAGCTATCCCTTCACACCCACTAGGATGCTTATAATCAAAAAGACAAACAATAACAAGTGTTGACAGGGATGTGGAGAAACCAGAGCCTGTATGCTGCTGGTGGGAAGGTAAAATGGTGCAGCCACTTCGGAAACCGTTTGGCAGTCCTTCAAAAAGTTAAACAAAATTACCATATGACCTGGTACTTTTCCTCCTAGGTATATATATACCCATGAGAAATTAAAATACATGCCTACACAAAACCTTGTACGCGAATGTTCATAGCAGCATTATTCACAATAGCCAGATGGTGTAAACAATCCAATGTCCATCAGTGGATAAATAGATAAACAAGATGTGGAAGAGCCATGCATGGGAATATTATCCATTGTGAAAAGGAATAAAAGCTTCATTCATGTGATGATATGAATGAACCTCGCAAATATTATGCTAAATGAAAAGAAGCCAGTCATCAAAGGCCACATATTGTGTGACTCAATTTATATGCCCAAAACAGGCAAATTCATAGAGGCAGAAATTAGATTGGTATTTGCCAGGGGCTAAGAGCAGGAGACCATGGGCCAGAAGCAGGAAGCCATGGGCTAGAAGCAGAGGCCATGGGCTAGAAGCAGACGTCATGGGCTAGAAGCAGAGGTCATGGGCTAGAGGCAAGAGGTCATGGGCTAGAGACAGGAGGTCACGGGCTAGAAGCAGAGGTCATGGGCTAGAGGCAGGAGGCCTTGGGCTAGAGACAGGAGGTCATGGGCTAGAAGCAGAGGCCATGGGCTAGAAGCAGAGGTCATGGGCTAGAAGCAGAGGTCATGGGCTAGAGGCAGGAGGTCGTGGACTAAAGACAGGAGGGAGTGACTGCTAATGGGGATGGGGTTTCCTTTCCAGGGTGTGAAAATGTTCTGAAAGTAAATAATGGTAATGGTTACACAATCTTGTAAATACATGAAAAAACACTAAATTGTACTCTTTAAAAGAGTGAATTTTATATGAATTATATCTCAAAAAAAGATGCTGTTCTTAAACATTTTGTACCCATAGAATTTTTTCATGCTAAAGAAGATGAGACAGGAAAAGAAATAAAGAGACCAGGAAGAGGGAGCTAAGATTGTTAAGGGTCTGGGAGAGCCATTTGAATGAATGAGTGACTGCATGAATGAATGAATGATTTTCATGCACTGTGGATGGTATTTTTGCCTAGTACAATCTCATTGAGGGGCAATTTGGCAATATCTATTAAAAACTAAAAGTGCTCATACCCCTGACCTCACACTTTCTATTTTGGGAATTGCAGCCTTCAAATAGACTCCCAGCAGGGGCACCTGGGTGGCTCATTAGGTTCAGCATCTGACCTTGATTTTGGCTCAGGTCATGATCTCACTGTTCACAAGATGGAACCCGATGTCAGGCTCTACGCTGGCAGTACTGAGCCTGTTTGGGATTCTCTCTCTGCCTCCTGCCTCCCCCCCCCATCACATGTGTGTGCGCGTGCTCTCTCTCAAAATAAATAAAAATAAACATTAAAAAAAATACTCCCAGAAGGGGGGTTGCAATAAATACAAGTACACTCATTGCAATGGTGTTTGTAATTGAGAGAAAATGAGTAAATAATGCCTAGCAATTGAGAAACGATTAAGTAGTAATCATGATTGAATCATACATGGAATATTGGGCAACTGTAGGTATCTAAGACTTAGTATCAAGTGGAGGGAAAGCTGTAAAAACAGCACGAATGCGGGAGAAGACATAGCTTTTTTTTGTGACAGAAGAAGTCCAGCTAATAAGTTGTCTAGTCTCAAAGTATCTCCCCCACCACCGCCAAGATATTTATTCATTTCAAAGGGGAAGAGAGTAAGTTTACAGGAGAGAATTCCAGCAGATGCCAGCTACACCAAGAGATCAAGGTTAACTACACCTGTGATATGACTCACAGATATGGCGTTCCCCTGGGAAAGGAAGGTTCCTTCTGAGTATTCTTGCCTAAAATGCACAATCTCAATCTAGTCATGAACAAAAACAAAACAAAACAAAAAAACAAAAAAAAAAAAAACGGCAGACAAAACGAAATGGAACAATGTTCTAGAAAATAAGTACTCTTCAAAAGTGTTAAGGTCATGAGCAACAAAGAACAACTAAGACTCCCAGACCAGAGGAGTCTAAGGTGACCTGACAACTCAGTGCAGTGTGAAGCCCAGATTAGGTCCCGGGACAGAAAAAAAGGTTATTAATAGAAAAACCGGTGAAATCTGAATCAAGTGTGTAGGTTACCTAATAGTATTGTACCAGTGTTACTTTCCTAGTTTTGATAATTTCGTTATGGTTATGCAAGATGTTACCATGAAGGAAAGCAAAGTGAAGGAAATTAAGGGGACTCTGTACTATTTTTGCAACTTGCCTGTAAGTCTATAATTGTTTCAAAATTTTAAAAAATTGAACAGAATGGATTTTATAATCCTATTTTTGTGTAAAGGAATTATAATCTTGTGTGAGCATTTGCTGATTGTTTTCTGTGCCGAGCTGAATAGTGGTCCTCCAAAATTCATATCCATCTGGATTCTCCGAATGTGACTTTGGAAATAGGTTCTTTGCAAATGTGGTTAGTGAAGTGAGGTCATGGGGTAGGGTGGGCCCTACATCCACGGACAGGTTAGGGTCTTTCTAAGAACGCCATGCAATGACACAAACCACACCGGGAGAAGGCCGGGCATGGAAACCAGAATGCTGTACCTACAAGCCACGTGCTTGCCGCCACCACCGGAAACTAAGAGAGAAGCATACGAACAGATTGCCCCTCAGAAGCTACAGAAGAAGCCAACCTTGCTGACATCTTGATTTCAGACTTCCAAACTCCAAAACTATGAGAGAATAAATATCTGTTGGGTTAAGCCCTCGAGTTTGTGGTAATTTGCTACGGCAGCCTAGGAAACTAATGAACCTTCCTAACGAGCATTCCTTGCCTCCACCATGGTCTAAAAGCCCTGATTCTCTCGTGAGGACCCAAGAGGTTCTATAAAGCTGACTTGCTTTGATCCCAGGTAGCTTGGGCCAATCAGCACATCCCATCTCCCCAGCCTCTAAGAATGGTGTAAAGATTGGGTGTGTGACCCAATGTGAGGCAGTGAGACTTGAGGAGACAATTGCTGCCAGGTCCTGGGAAAGAAGCTTCCAGAAGGAACCGTCTCTCCTATTAGACTTGAATGAGGAAGTCATGATGCTATATAACAAGGGGAACCAGCATCCAAGTGAAACAAACACACCGGGAAACAGAATGGAGAAACAGGGGCACTGGTTCATCAGTGGGCTACTGGATCACACCCCACCTGAAACCTGAACAGCTCTGAACTTGTGTATTATGTGAGCCACTAAGTCCCTCTCTGGTTTAGATCAGTGGACTAAAAAGTCTTGACTAACTCAGGTAAGGCCAGATCCCCCAAAACAAAGCCTGTCGTCATTAGTAGGATCCTCATTCTAGCTTCGCTTTGTTTCCCTCAGTGCTGGTTTCACTGTTAGTCAGGCCCTGGCCCTCCCTCCTGTCCCCGATTCAGCTCAGCAACTCTGTAGAAAGAAAGCATCTCCTTTATATGGTCATATGTCTGCTGCAACGATGCTGTCTACCTAGCAACACTGAAAATATCAATTGCTCACAGTTGCAATCATTCATTTGAAACTCATGGTTCTATAGGTTAGTGGCCGGCAGGGTGGGGGGGGAGGTGACTAGTATCAGCTGGGTTAGGCTGGACTCCAGCCTTCAGGCTGGGGCCAATCTGCCCCACACTCTCCACATTGGGACTCTCGATGCAGGTCATGGCCATATTGGGGCATGCCTTTCTCGTGATGGAGGTCAGAAGCTCAAGAGCAGCAAGTGGAAACATGAGGTACCCCTTTAAGGCCTAGCTGGAAACTGGCACATCAACACTTGTACTCACACTCCTTTGACCAGTGCAAGCCAGGAGGCCAAGGCCACTATTGCCTAGGTGGGAAGACATGGGGAGGGAAGGAAGATGGTCGCCAGGTAAGTTGATCAGACATATCTTCCTCCACAGCACCTCAGAAAGCTTGGAACTGACTCACTGGCCTGGCTTGAGGTCACTGCAATCCCCTGAAGCAACTTCTGGGGCCTGGTGTTGGGGGGCGGGGCGGAAGCTTGTTTCCCAAAGGAAAAGCAAGGTGCTGTTACCACAATAGGAAGCGATGGATCCCCTGTAGGCAAAATAAATAAATAAATAAACAAACCAGCTCTCAGTTGTTCTCGAGCTAGCCAAGCATGTGAATCACCTGGGAATCTTCTTAAAATGAAGATCCTGATTCAATAGGTCCAGGGTGGGGCCTGAGAGTTCACTTTTCCAAAAGGTCCCAGGTGATGCTGGTAAGGCCCCGTAGTTATGATCAGGAATGAAACTGGGGGCGCCTGGGTGACTCAGTTGCTTACACATCCGACTTCAGCTCAGGTCATGATCTCACGGTTCGTGGGTTTGAGCCTCGCGTCGGGCTCTGTGCTGACAGCCAGCTCAGAGCCTGGAGCCTGCTTCACATTCGGTGTCTCCCTCTCTCTCTGCCCCTCCCCCACTCATCCTCAGTCTCTCTCGGTCTCTCAAAAATGAACAAATGTTTAAAAAAGAGTCTAAAAATTAAAAAGAAGAAGGATGCAATTGGGAAAATCTCAACCTTCCTAGACCAGCGTCTCATTTATAAAATGACAATTTCACCTGCCACACAGATGTTTCTTGGCAAAGAATACAGTGCCCTCCGGGAGTAAGGGGATGTAATAACTGTGCTATTTCTCACCCTCTTCACCCGCAGGCCTCCCCAAGCCCCCACGAAAGGGCTCACAATAGGGCCAGCAGGGAGATAAGAAGCAAATACCACAATGCCGGTACAGCTTCCCATTAACTGCTTTAACTGCCTCCTGCAATAATATTGGTGTAATCCATAAGATTCAATTATGGTTATCAGGCAATTAGGCATACCACAGAGAGGTTATTGCATAATTAATGCTCAGCCCCCATCCAGCAGCTTCAGAAAGTGGTGCAGGTAACCCGGCTCTCCCACCCCCACTCCGGGGAGAAACAAGGATGCCAGACAGAGGCTGCCCCCACCTGGGGCCCGGGGAGAACGTTCTTAGGAAAGGAGCCCCAGAGACATGAGAGGGGACAGTGTGTTGAGCCAGTGACTGCGGGGAAGCCCTCCCAGGGGCCACTGGGCTTGAGTGGTTAGGCTTTGAGCTCCTGGCACAGTTCGAATCCTGCCTCGCCTTCTGACTGGCCTCATGTACTACAGCGTCAGGCACTCACCTAATGTTAAAGCCTCAGTTTCCTTGTCTGCTAAAGAAGGGACTTGATAATTACTACCCCGTAGGGTGTTATGAAAACTGGATAAGAAGAGAGCTTGCATGGGGCGCCTGGGTGGCTCAGTCGGTTAAGCCTCTGACTTCGGCTCAGGTCATGATCTCACAGTTTGTGGGTTCAAGCCCTGCATCAGGCTCTGTGCTAGCTCAGAGCCTGGACTGCTTCAGATGCTGTGTCTCCCTCTCTCTGCCCCTTCCCTGCTCATGCTCTGTCTCTGTCTCTCAAAAATGAATAAACATTAAAAATTTAAAAAGAAGAAGAAAGATTGCATTTTGCTTCGATCGTCACTCCCAGACTATTTTTATTATCTCCCTGTCTGGGCCTCAAAGTCCTCATCCATAAAATGGGGATGAGTCCCACCTTACCTAGGCTTGAAGGAGCATCCAGTAAATCAAATGACACACACGTGCATGGGGAGTTCAGAGCATTTTGTTAACATGCCTTTGCATCTTAGCTACCACGTGCCTCGCTTTCCGCTGACCCTCGGGACTCCACAGTGCTCAAGTCCCCAGGCATCTGCCACCCTGCAATAGGGCCGTGGGTGATCGACCGCACTCAAGGGGTGCAAATCGAACAGTCTGAGCGGATACAACAGAAAAGAATTATTCCTTGAGCCATGAAGTGTGACATTCAAATGGGCCTCAAGTGACACAAAAGAGAAAAACAGTCAAAGAAGTTTGCTGACATGGTGCAGGGGAGAGGCGAGGGGACCAAGATTCCAGAATGGGAGGTGTCAGGTACTGGTACAAGGGGTACCAAGGGCAGGAGGAAGTTGGCTGCAGGGAGAGTGGTTAGGACTTTGTGAGACAGACTGGGGACTTTTCCTATCATCCTTGTGTGATCCAGCTGCTGAAATACACAACCTCACCAACGTGTACAAGCATACACAGACACACACAGATGCGTGCACGTGCAAACACAACACACTTTGAAAGACACAGACGTATGCAAGCTCACTCAGTGATACCTTAGAATCCACCACCCTTCTGGGTTTTTTTTTCCCTACGTCCAACGTGGGGCTCGAACTCACGACACCCCAGATCAAGAGCAGAATGCTCTTCCGACGGAGTCAGTCAGGTGTCTCTAGGAACTTGGCCGAGACCCTTATCCCACCATCCTCTCCAACTGAGCATGTGCTTCCAAAGCTGTCCACAAGAGGGTGCTCAGGAACTAGAATTCAGGAGTCCCCCGCGAGCTGATTCAGTAGAATCCAGAGCTTAGAGGTTTGGGGGACCCTGGGTTTGATAACTGAGGAAACTGAGGCCCAGAGGAGGAAATGACTTGTTCCAGCTCATGAGCCCTGCCTGGTCTCGCTATGGAGATGATGGTCAGGGACGAGGAGCGGTGGGGAACCTGCTGTTGTCACCAGGAGAGGTGGGTCCGAGAAGAAGGATCAAGTTAAATTTAAGAAAGCAGGTAGGTTCTCAGGTTGTGGGTTCAAGCCCCACACTGGGTGCAGAGATTTAAAAAATTAAATCTTTAGGGGGAAAAAAGGGCTAAAGTGTTCCTTTTCTCTCCTCCAGGAGAATGTAGATCTCATAGGAGCAGGGACCTGGGGTGTCCTGTTCCCCAACCCACCCCCAGTCCCCCAGGCCTGGCACCCAGCTGGTGGGAGCGGAATGCAGTCTCTCCTCGCACCTCAAAGGAGAGAGGCTGTCTCAGCCGTGTGCTGGTGCTGCCCTCTGGTGGCGCTGGGTCCCCATCGCACCTGGCTTTCTCCTGCTCACCGGCGGGCCTTCTAACCTTCCGCCTGTCACCACGGCCCACGTCTGTGAAACTCCGGGGCTGGAAGTAAAGCGATCTTGCCTCCAGCCAGCCTCACAATTAATAAAGATGAGCTCGGTGTTGACTGTGGACTCTATCCTGGAAAAGACACTTTCAGGACAAACATACCGGTGGTGCCTCTCTACAAAGTCTAAGAGAGGGAGATAGACCAGTCCAACCGTTCAATTTCAAAGATGGAGTCACTGAGGCAAAAGCCAGGAGCGAAAGATAAAAGTGACTGGCCTAAGAAAACCTCAGGGTAACTGTCACTCATTATACCCCCCACCGATAAGCGACAGGGCCATCTTACCTTGTGCGAAAGCACGGGCTCCTGAAGACCTTGCATAATTCAAAACATGCATATTTCCAGACTAATTTCGCCATGGAAACGAGTGCGAAGTAGAAAGGAGGTGTTGCATAAATCTGCCCCCATTGTGGCATATTTTTGCTTTAGTGCTGCCTTTTATTTTCCCGGCATTATCTCTAATATTTCACGGAGCGCTCTCTGCGAAATTAACAGCACAGCATTTCCCGCCGGTGGTTTGGCCTTCTTCATAGCATTTTATCATACCGCACTTCCTTCTCCAGCGTTATTGATTTTCAGGTGCATTTCACAGCACCGCCACTTAAAGAACACTTGGATGACACTGCTTCGGGGTACAGAGAAAAGATTTAAAGTTATAATAACTGTGGATGTTGGGGAAATGGCACAATTATCTCCAGAATCCCCCACAGAAATTAGAGGAAATTCCAGTGCATGCAGACAGCAGTGCACGCATGCAGATTCTATTTAATAACCAAACAACGCTGCCGTGTGGCAGGTTTATAGTTCCTAGTTAACAACTCACTTTCCTTCTCCGACTCCAGGAAGGTGTGTGATTCTGACAATCTGTTTGAAATGAGGGGCTTTGCATTATTCCCAGCTTAGTGCATAAACGCTTATTAGCATTTTTTAAAAGTTTATTTATTTTGGGGAGAAAGAGAAAGTGCAAGCAGGGGAGGGGCAGAGAGAGAGGGAGAGAGGGAATCCCAAGCAGTCTCCGCGCTGTCAGCGCCAAGTCGATGCAGGGCTCAAACCCACGAACCGGAACTGTGAGATCATGACCTGAGCCGAAGCTTAACTGACTGGCCGAGTGACCAGGTGCCCCGTTAGCATTTTTATGTTGTGTCTTTTCAAAGCCACATAGTTGAAATTCTCCTAACTGTGACCTCACCCTGCTTGACCTCCCTTGCTAGGTCCAGAACGCCTGAAGGCTGGGAATGAATGACCACACCCAACTGTCGCAGATGTGGATTTCAGAAATTCCAGCCACTCACCTCATACTCAGGCAGGGCCCCTTTGGAGGCACCATCAGCAGAGGCCTAGTTGGATGCCCCCACCCAGCCACCCACCCACCATATCTGCTTCTCTTGCAGTCTGGAAAAGGGGGCTCCCCTGGTGGAGCCCTCTTGACTCCTTCTGCCCCCTCTTCCCGTCAGCATTTGGTCCAAGTTGTCAGTCCTTCTGTCCCAGCAGGGAGCCTGAAGGGGCTCTAGATCCACGCTGGGGGATGGGGGGTAAAGGAAAGCTGGCTCTCAGTTTCAAGCATTTATAAGACGGTCAGACTTTCCATACTGCAAGCACGACCTCTCAGTTCGACTCCTGTGAATTGTCTCTTGGGCTTGAAATCACTTCCAGAAGGCCTCACTCAGCTTGGCCAGAGCCGGGGCCCAGGAGAGGGAAGGCTAGGCCCTGGGAAGGAGGAGGAGAGGGGTAGCCAGGGCGGGCTCTGAACTCACTGCGGGGATTGGGACTTTGAGCAGCCCCTTAGCCAAGGCACTGCCCCTCTCTGCACCTCAGTTTCCACCTCTGCAAAATGGGGACAGTAGTACTGCCCCGTCCTCAGGCAGGATGACTGTGACAGTGCAGTGCGGTCCCCCAGGTGACAAGCAGTGAGCATACAATAAGGAGTGGGGACACGGGAGGGAGGGCCGGTGTCAGAATCTGGGAAGTCCCACCCCTCAGAGAACTGATGGTCCGAAGTTAGATAATGGCCCAGCCAGGAAGACCCTTCCCACCAATGCACAAGTTCATCAGGGGGGATGCATGGGGACTTGCTCAGCCGACAGGAAGCAAGGGTCCCAGCTCTGGCTTTACACGTGTGTCTGTGAAGTCACCTCTGCCTCTGGGTTATCTCCTGTCCTGGGCCTCTCAGCCCAGCCCAACCCCTCCCTGCTTCCCACAGNAGCACAGCCAGCGAATCTGCAAATTTGCCTGGTGAGTAAGTCAACTGGATTCAAAACCACTTTCCTCCTACCCTTCAGGAGCCAGTGGAGTCACAGGTGCACAGTTCCAACCTGGGCTCTATCTTCTGGACTCCTGTCCACTCCCAGTAAGCTCCCTTTTCCTCCATGGAACCCATTTTATATTCCATGGACAATCTCTTGCTCTTCCCGTCTGAAAAATGGGCAGTCTGCACCTCTCCAGCTCCTCCAGCTAAGCCTCCTCAGAATGTAGGAATTCAACCTCCACCCTCTACTCCCCACCCGTACTCCAGGACCTTGCCTCACCCCTCCTCCTTGGTCTCTCTCTCTTTCTCTCTCTCTGCTGCCCTGGGTGCTGCTGCGGGGCGGGGACACTGAGGCCACTGTTGGCTGAACTCCCAGGCACCAGAGCAGGGACCCCACGGGACAGTAGAAGAAGGAAGAGGGGCGGGTCCTGAGGGGGAGACAGTGTGGTGGCCGTGCCCCATCGTGCCCACCCCGGGTTAACCAGGTTAGCTCCCAGCCCGTTCTTCCCTTCCCCTGCTATGTTTTAACCATCAATTCGCATTCTTCTCTCCTAGCAGACAAGGGGGCTCCCGAGGGCCAGGGGCACCCAGTGCTCTTCACCCCGCAACCCCAGCACCCGAAAGCTGACACTTGTCTCCTAACAGGACCAGGTGTTCCCGGGGCTGGTGCCTTCACGGTAACAGGGTCCCAGCCTGCACCCCGTTCACGTGTCCCAAATGTCCACGCAGGACTGAACCATGTCGCCAAGAAAGGAGCAGCACTGAGCCCTCCCTTGGCTCTCTCTTCCTTCTCTTCTCAGCTCCTCTGCCTTTGAATCTCTTACCTTCCCCCCCCCCACCTCCAGGACCCCCTCCAGTCATGTCCAGCCTCCCTGCTGGAGAGCCAGTGCCTTCAGGTTCTTCCTGACTTGCTGTGGAATGGGGACGGGGTGGGGGGGCAGGAGGCTGGCATCATGAGGGTACAGGTGGTCTGGCTTCTGGGCAAAGCGTCTAAGAATCATCCCGAACTTTCTTCTCAGGGAAATTCACGTGCTTGCCCATTTTCATATCCAATTCTCCCTCAAGAATATCTGCATCCTTCCCACCGCTAGTTACGTTTCTGAAGACTCTTTTGTTACTTGATCATGAGAAGCGCCAGGTTCCTGTAAGTGTGCCTGAGAAGAGATGAGGCTGAAGAGAGAGATTTCTGCTGTGCCAGCAACAGTAAAGAGTCACAAAGTATGGTTCCGTGAACCCAGAGATCCTGGTGTCAGCCCTCAAATTCCTCCTCCTCCAGGAAGCCCTTCTGGGCTGGGAGGGGTAAGTCCCACGACACAAGAAACAGCACAGGATATTTCCCAGATACATCTCTTGTTCTCCACCTTTGCACCTGGCCACCTGAAGAGTCTCTCCTCCCTCTGTGTCCAAATGCCCCCCATCTGTCACTGCCAGGTCTACATGTCATGACTTCCCAGGTGAAGTGTCTGTTCCCCCATGGAGCTTCCCCAAGCACTTTCTGCTACAGGCTGCCAGGATCACAGCAGGCGTGGGTGGGCCCGGGGCCCCGGGGCAGCTCCCACCTGATTTTGCTCAGATGTCTTTCGAGTCACTTTCAGCTTTGGGACCTCCTCTTCCACCTGAAGCCTGGACATGAGCTTAGAGGTCATTTAGGCCAACCTGCTCTGGGTGTCATCTCCTCACTGGCTTGTGAGCAAGACCCCAGGCCCCTATATTCATGGGACACTGAGGAATCAGTGGGTTTGTTGAGTGACTAAAATGACTAAATTCAGAACCCGGGGACATGAGCTATGAAGCACTGTCAGAATTAAGCCTCTGAGCCTCCTCGGTGCTCCACCTGCCTTTCTTTTTGCCCCACCAGCCCAGTAACAACATCACCCTCTAAGCCACCAGCCAGCCAGTGGCACCCTCAGCGTGACCTTGGGTGAAATAACAAAAAAGGTTAACGACATGTCCACTCACTTATTTTTCCCAGTGTAATTGTACACCATGGAGGCAATAACAATAATAATAACTGCAAATGTTTATTAAATGCCTATTCTGCCTGGCGCTGGGCTCTAGGCTTTCCCATGAATGATCTTTTTTAACCCCCGTGATAATCCACCAGGTAGGTTCAATTATTAGCCCCCACTTTTCAGGCCAGGAAACGAAGCTGAAAGAGGTTGAACCTGCCCAAGGTCACAAAGCAAGCCAGTGACAGTAGTTGGGAACTTTATGAAATCATTTATTATGCATTTGTGTTGTCATATTTTTGCATTTTTATAGTCCTCTTTCAGACCTTGGAGTTTTGTTTGTTAATTTAGTGTCCTAATCTCTTTTCGGTTCATTATGCCGGCTCTGTTTGTTTGGTAATGTTACTGTGAACTGTCAATTCTGTCTTCCTCTCTAAGAGAGTAGAAATATTCTGTGGAATTTGTGAAAACGGAGCTAAATAGGTAAAATGGACATGGATGACTGAAAATAAATTTTTTAAATGAAACAACCTTGAAAGCAGACAGAAATGCTTTCAAAATGCATATGAAAATTGCAAAATCTCCCCAGGGTGCAACGACCTTATCAAGACATGATCTAATGGCTGTAAACACTCATTTCCAACCAAATTCCTTCCAGCAGATTTACACGAACCGAGGGGAAAAAACTTTACAATTTGTTATAACTTGGTCAGACAGATGCATCCTGGCTGGAGAATTATTTAGAAATTAAAATCCCAAAAGACGGGAGGTAGAGATGGAACAGAAAGAGATACCAACAAAAGCTAAAATATACTTTTAAAGTTTTGGGGCTACCTCATGGTGCATAAAGATTAATATTTTAAAAACAGGCCAGAAATACTGCTTCAACCAACCTTTTTTGGACCCGCTTTATTGAAGTGTACTTGCATATGGTAACAGGCACAGGTTTTTTTAAGTGTGAGAGTTTGAGTTCTGACAAATANATGATCAAGGTGTTGATCAATATTGACACTGATAAGAGACTGAACACATCCATTATCCCAGGAAGTTCCCTCATGCCTCTTTGCAATCAATCCACCACTCCCAGTCAACCAATGATCTACTCTCTATAATCTCAGTTTATGTCTGTCTGTTCTGGGATTTCCTATAAATGGACTCATATGGTCCATAACTTTTTGTGCCTATCTTCTTTTGCTCAGTAAAATGTTTTTGAGAGTTATCCACTTTGTTGCGTGAACCAAGCAGTTCTTTTGTTTTTATTGAGTAGTATTCCATTGTATGAAACTCCCACACTGTGTTTATCCATACATCTCTTGATTGATTTTTGAAATGTCTCCAATATTTTGCTCTTATGAATAAAGATTCTATGAAGATTCTTGCATAGGTCTTAGTCTGAATGTAATTATTAATTCCTCTAGGGTAAATACCTAACAATGAGGTTCCTGGGTCATGTGGGGAAATGTGTTTAACTATATAAGAAAATTCCAAACTATTTTCCAAAGTAACTACCATTTTACTTTCCCTCAGTAGTGTCTAAGAATCTCAGTTATTCCCTATTCTGGCAAAGGTTTTACAGTGTCAGCTTTTTAATTTTTTTGTTGTTGTTGTTCTGAGTGGTAAGTTGTATTTCATTGTTCAACCAAATTGTTTTTTATCCAACAGTCTGCTTGCTTCTCAACATCAAGTGTGTGTGCGTGCACACACACACACACACACACACCATTCCTGCCACCTCCTGTGTGAAGAATGCCCTGAATGATGAAACATGGATGGAGTTTCACTGTTTCACAGGCACTGACTGACCCTGAGCAGGTCACTTCAAAACCTGTCTTCCCAATAATCAAATGTGGACAGGAATTCCTGTTCACCAAAACCAGAACACCAAAATCACAACTCATGAATGAAAAATTGATCATTTGGACTCCACTCAAATTTAAAACTTCTACTCTGCCAAATAGATTGTTAAGAGACTAAAAGACTTCTATCCAAAATATACAAAGAATCTTTAAATGCTTTTAATGTTTATTTTTTAGAGACAGAGAAACAGAGCATGAGCAGGGGAGGGGCAGAGAGAGAGGGAGACACAGAATCCAAAGCAGGCTCCAGGCTTTGAGCTGTCAGCACAGAGCCTGACATGGGTCTCGAACTCTTGAACTGTGAGATCATGACCTGAGCTGAAGCTGGAGGCTTAACCAACTGAGCCACCCAGGGACCCCCAAAGTATACAAAGAATTTTTTAAAGTCAATAAAAAACAAACAACCAGACTTAAAAACAGGCAAAAGATTTAAACAACTCCATCAAAGAGGATACACAGATGGCAAAGAAGCATACGTAAAAATACTCATCATCATATGTCATTAGGGAACTTCAAATTAAAACAACAGTGAGATACCATATCAACAAGAAGCAAGAGCAACAAACTCCAGGGAGAGTGAGATTGTGACTTTCAGAGTTGCCACATTATACTATTCAAAATATCCAGTTTTCAGCCAAAAAAAGTATGAAACAGGTAAAGAAACAAGAAACTATGCCCCATTCATAGGAAAGTAAGAAATTAATAGAAACTGCTCATGAGAAAATCCAGCCATTAGAAAAAGACTTTCAGTCAAGTGTCTTAAACTTGCTCAGACAGCTAACAAAAACCATAGGCTTAGAAAAAAGGAAACCAGAACGATGTATCACAAAAGAGATAATACCAATAAAAAGACAGGAATTACAAAAGAGGAATCAAATAGAAATTTGGATGCTAAAAAATACAATAACTGAGATGAAGAATCCACTAGAGAGATTCGAGAGTAGATATGAAAAGGCAGAAGTAAAGAATTAATGAGCTTGAAGATAGGTCAATAAAAATTATTCAGTCTGAGGAGCAGAAAATGAAGAGAATCAAGAGAAATGAACAGAGTCGAAGACCTTTGAGACTCCATCAAGCATGTCAATATATGCATAATGGAAGTCCCAAGGGAAAGACAGAGAAAGAAAGGAGCAGAGATAATATTTGAAGAAATGTGGGCTGAAAAACTTTCTAAATTTGATGAAAGATAAATCTACAAATTCTAGAATCTAATGAACTCCAAGCAGAAAAATTAAAGGCATCCACACCAAGATACATTATAGCAATCCCTATCAAAATAACACTAGCATTCTCCACAGAGCTCGAACAAACAATCCTAAAATTTGTATGGAACCACAAACAACCTTAAATAGCCAAAGTAATGTCAAAAAAGAAAACCAAAGCTGGAGGCATCACAATTCCGGACTTCAGGTAATATTACAAAGCTGTAATTATCAAGACAGTATAGTACTGGCACAAAAATACACATAGATCAATGGAAGAATAGAGAACCCAAAAATAGACCCACAAACATATGGCCAACTAATCTTTGACAAAGCAGGAAAGAATATCCCATGGAAAAAAGACAGTCTCTTCCACAAATGGTGTTGGGAAAACTGGACCAGACAGTGGCATATAGAAGAAAGAATCTGGACCACTTTCTTATACCATACACAAAACTAAATTCAAAATGGATGAAAGACCTAAATGTAAGACAGGAAACCATCAAAATCCTAGAGGAGAAAATAGGCAACAACCTCTTTGATCTTAGCAGCAGCAACTTCTTACCTGACATGTCTCCAGAGGCAAGGGAAACAAGAGCAAAAATGAACTATTGGGACTTCATCAAGATAAAAAGCTTCTGCACAGCAAAGGAAACAATCAGCAAAACTAAGAGGCAACCGATGGAATGGGAGAAGATACTTGCAAATGACATGCCAGATAAAAGGTTTGTTTGCAAAATCTATAAAGAACTATCAAACTAAACACCCCAAAAAATACAATCAATCCAGTGAAGAAATTGTCAAAAGACATGAACAGACACTTTTCCAAAGAAGATATCCAGATGGCTAACAGATACATGAAAAGATGCTCAACATCACTCATCATCAGGGAAACACAAATCAAAACCACAATGAGATGCCACCTCACACTGGTCAGAACAGCTAAAATTAACAACTCAGGAAACAACAGATGTTGGCAAGAAAGCAGAGAAAGGGGAACTCTTTTGTACTGCTGGTGGGAATGCAAACTGGTGCAGCCACTCTGGAAAACAGTATGGAGGTTCCTCAAAGAATTAAAAATAGAACTACCCTACAACCCAGCAATTGAGCTAACAGGTATTTATCCAAAGGATAGAAAAGTGCTGTTTCAAAGGGGTACATACATCCCAATGTTTATAGCAGCACTATTGACAATAGCCAAATTATGGAAAGAGCCCAAATGTCTACTGACTGATGAATGAGTAAAGAAGATGTGGTATATATATACAATTGAATATTACTTGATGATCAAAAAGAATGAAATCTTGCCATTTGCAATGACATGGATGGAACTAGAGTTTATTATGCTAAGTGAAATAAGTCAGAGAAAAACAAATATCATCTGATTTCACTCATACGTGGAATTTAAGAAACAAAACAGATGAACATAGAGGAAAGGAAACAAAATTAAAATTAAAATAAAGAGGGAGGCAAACCATAAGAGACTCTTGAATACGGAGAACAAACTGAAGGTTGCTGGCAGGGTGTTGGGGGGGGATGGGTTAAATGGGTGATGGGCATTAAGGAGAACAGTTGTTGGGATGAGCACTAAATTCTATTCCTGAAATCATATTATACTATATGTTAATTATCTTGGATTTAAAAAAAAAAAAACTAATCATATTTGAACCATACACATTTGAAGAAAATCCTGAAAATCCTTTTCTTAGTAAACTTCATCATTATTGAAAAGGAAGAACTTAAGAACTAACATGGGAAAGTGGAAGACCAGTTGTTTATGATACGTTTTGTTTCCTCTTGTGGTTTAATACAGTGGTGTGTGTGTGTGTGTGTACCTGGGGGTGGGCAGTGCTCTTTTCCTAAAACTAATAGGCCTTATATGTTTGGGTTATGCCCTTTGCAACAATTCACTGTGTACTTGCATGTGGTGTGGTTTACTTTTTTACCGTCTTTGTAATTTTATGTATTCCATCTCCTTTGTGTGAATTCATGTACTGTAGCAAAATGCAAGGTAAATAAAGAGGACTACTTGCAATGTCATATGAAAAATCTTTTAATAAATATATGCAAATATAAATAAATAAATAAATGTTAACTGTGGGGGGAAGACATATTGTAGTCAAGTTGTCAAAAAGCAAAGACAAAGAGAGACTCTTGAAAGCAGCAAAGAGAACTGGCTCATTACATACAAAGGAGTCTCAATAAAATTAACAGCTGATTTTCCTTTAGAAACCATAGTGGCTGGAAGGTAGTGGGATGGCATTTGAAATGCTGAAAGAAAAAACTGTCAACCAAGAATTCTATATCCAGCAAAACTGTCCCTCAAAAAATGAGGAAGAAATTAAGATATTCCCAGATAAACAAAAATTGAGGGAGTTCATCTTTAGTAGACCTGCCCTAAAATAAATGCTAAAGGGAATCAGGCAGCCTAAAATGACAAGATACTAGACTCAAAGCCATATGAAGACATTGAAAAACAATAGGAAAACTAGCTACAAAGGTAAATATAAAGGCTACTATTTTTGCATTTTTCATTCATAATCTCTATTTTCCTAAAGATACAAAAGACAAATGCATAAAACAATAAGTATAAGTCTATGTTAATGGGCACTCAATGTATAAAGATGTAATTGGTGACAATCACAACATAAAGAGAAGGGGGTGGATCTATAGAGAAGCAGTTTTTTTATACTGTTGAAACTAAATTGGTATTTAGTTTAGATGTTTATATTTAGTACAGATTTAATGGGATTTTAATTGCAATCCCTAGGGTAAGCACTAAAGAAAAAAACTAAAATATATACAGAAAAAAAAAAAGAGAGAGAAGGGAACCAAAATAGCACACTAGGGAAAAATTTGCTAGTTACAAAAAAATGCAATAGTAGAAGTGAGGAACAAAAACAACATAAAACATACATGAAAACAGCAAAATGACAGAAGTCATTCCTTCCAATAATTACTTTGATGTAAATGATTAAGATCTCCAGTTATAAAGCAAATGGAAATCCACTGGCAAAACTGATAATAAAACACACACACACACACACACACACACACACACATTATCCAAATATATTCTGACTATAAGAGACTCACTTTAGGATCCAAAGACATAAATAGACTTAAAATAAAAGTTTGGAAAAAGATATCCCATGCAAATAGTAACTAAAATACATTTGGGATGGCTATATTAATATTATGCAAAATAGACTTTAAGACAAAAACTGTTACAAGAGACAAAGAAGAACTTTATTTATTGATAAAAGAGTCAATCCATCATGAAGATATGACAATTATAAACATATATGGGTCTAACAACAGGGCCCCAAATATATGAAGCAAAACTGACTGGACTGAAACTAGAAATAGTTGTATTAGTCTGCTCAGGCTGCTATAACAAAATGTTCCAGATTGGGTGTCTTAAAAAGGTTGTTTTTTTTTTAATGTTTTATTTATTTCTGAGAGAGAGAGAGAGCATGCGAGCATGAGCAGGGGAGGATCAGAGAGAGAGGGAGACACAGAATCTGAAACAGTCTCCAGGCTCTGAGCTAGCTGTCAGCACAGAGCCCGACGTGGGGCTTGAACCCATGAACCGTGAGATCACGACCTGAACTGAAGTTGGACACTTAACCGACTGAGCCACCCAGGCGCCCCCAGATTGGGTGTCTTAAACCGCAGAAATTTATTTCTCACAATAATGGAGGCTGGGGAGTCCAAGATCAAGATGCCAGCAAAGCAGGTTTCATTTTGAAGCCTATTCTCATGGCTAATAGGCAGCTGCCATCTCATTATAAGTTCCCATAACCTCTTTGTGTGCATGCAGAGAGAGAGGGAGAGAGGGAGAGAGCGAGCACTCTGGTGTCCCTTCTTAAAAGGACAGTAATCCTACCAGACCAGGGCCCTACCTTTCTCACCCTTTTAACCTTTATTACTTTCTTAGAGACCCCATCTTCAACTACAGTCATACTGAGTGGGGAGCAGAGGGTGGAGCTTCAAAATATTGATATGGAGAGGAGGACACAAACCTTCAGTCCATAATATCAGTTCTAGAACAATAGTTGAAGACTTTGATATTCCTCTATCAAATTGGATAGAGCAACTAAACAGAAGATTAGTAAGAGAATCAATACTTATCCAACACTACATACCAACTGGGTATAACCGAATTATGTAGAACACTCTACCCAACAACTGCAGAAATTGAAACATATGTCCACATAAAAACTGAACACAAATGTTCATAGCAGCATGATTTATAATTTCAAACATTGTGCATTCATTATTGGGTGGGTAAATAAAATGTGCATTCTCGGATGAGTGGATAAATAAAATGTGGTATATCCATACATTAAAATATTGTTCAGTCTCTGATGGCAATTTGGCCACAGGTGTCTAGATTGAACATTATTTCTAGATGTGACTGTGAGGGTTTTTCCAGATGAGATTAGCTTTTGAGTCGGCAGACTCAGTAAAGTAGATCACCCTCCCTAGTGTGGACTAGCATCATCTAATCCATTGAGGGCCAACAACAAAAGATGGAGAAAAGAGGAATTTGCCGACTTTTCAAAATTTTTATTACTGAAGTACAGTGTCATACAGTGTTATATTAGTTGCACAACATAGTGACTCAACGATTCTAAGGGCACCCAGCTGGCTCAGTCAGCAGAGCATGTGACTCTTGACCTTAGGGTCATGAGGTCAAGCCTCACATTGAGCCTCACATAGAGCCTACTTTTTAACTTCTATATATTATGTAATGCTAGCCATGATGAATGTAGTTACCACCCATCACCATACAACATTATTACAAAATTATTGACTATATTTCCTGTGTTGTGTTTTCAACTCCATGACTTCTTATATAACTGAAAGTTTGTACCGCTTAAATCCCTTCATCTATTTTGCCCATCCCCCCACCCTCAACCTCTAGCAATCACCAGTTTGCTCTCTGTATTTATGAATCTGTTTCTATTTGCTTATTCATTTGTTTTGTTTTTTAGATCCCATATATAGATAAAATCATATGGTACTGTCTTTCTCTGTCTGACTTATTTCACTTAGTATAATACTCTCTAGGTCCATCCATGTTGTCACAAATGGCAAGATCTCATTATTTTTATGGCTAAGCAATATTCTTCTGTGTGTGTGTGTATTCATCTTTTTTATCCATTCATCTATTAATGGACACTTGGGTTGCTTCCATATTTTGGCTATTGTAAATAATGCTACAATGAACATAGGGGTACATACATCTTTTTGAATTAGCATTTTTGTTTTCTTTGGGTAAATACCCAGTAGTGGAATTACTGGATTTTATGGTATTTTTATTTTTTTAAATTTTTTAATGTTTATTTATTCTTGAGGGAGAGACAGAATATGAGTGGGGGAGGGGCAGAGAGAGAAAGAGACACAGAAACCGAAGCAGGCTCCAGGCTCCGAGCTGCCAGCACAGAA
>NW_027530521.1:2254035-2299700 GCF_008692635.1 Crocuta crocuta | reverse complement strand
TACTCATTTTCAAAGTCAGCTTCTGCCCTCAGACTGAGATTTACACCATCAACTTCTCTGATTCTCAGGCCTTCACACTCAGACTGAATTACACCAATAGCTTTCCTGGGTCTCCATCTTGCAAATGGCGAATCATGGGACTTCTCAGCCTCAACAATTGCATGAACCAATTCCTCATAATAANCATTGGTTCTGTGTCCCTTGGGAACTCTGACCAATACACAGCCATAAAAAAGAAAATGAAGTACCAATAGATGCTACAACATGAATAAACTTTGAAAACATTATGTTCAATAAAAGAAGCCAATCACAAAAGACCATATATTGTATGAATTCATTTATATGAAATACCCAGAATAGGCAAGTCTATACAGAAAGAAGGTAGATTAGTGTCTGCTTAGGACTGAGGGGGTCGGGGAAAATGAGTGTTAAGGGATGTGAAGGACTCTTGATGGGGGGATGAAAATGCTCTAAAATGATCATGGTGATGGTTACACAACCCTGTGAATATATTAACAACTATTGAATTGTACACTCTAAGTGGGTAGATAGTATAGTGTGTGATTTATATCTCAATAATGCCATTTTTAAAAGCTATTAAAGCTTCTAAGTGAGTTAAGGAAGGTTGCAGAAAACAAGATCAATATACAAAATCAATTGTATTTTATGTACAGAAATAAATAAGTGAAAATTGAGGCTTTTTAAAGTGCCATTTACAATAGTAACACAAACCCTGAAACAATCAGAGATAAATTTAACAAAATATGTGCAAGGCTTCTATGTTAAAACCCGTAAAATACTGATGAGACAAAGACCTAAATAAATGAAAAGATCTGTGCTGGTCATGGATCAAAAGGCTTAAAACTGTCAAGATGTCAGTTCCCTCTGAACTTATCTATGTATTGAGTACAATCCATAAAACACCAGCAATTTTTTTGGAGAAATTGGCAAGCTGATTCTAAAATGTATGAGAAAGTAAAGGATATAGGCTAGTCAAGTATTGTTTAAAAAGAAGACAAAACTGGAGGGTTCACAGTACCTGACTTCAAGATTTAATATTAAGCTATAGAAATAAGCTTTATATTATTTATTTATTGTATATATAATTATACTATTATTATTTATATTTATGGTAAAAGAATAGATATAGATCAATGGAACAGAAAAGAGTTCAGAAATACACCAACATATCAATTGGGTGTCAACAAACATGCCAAGGTAATTCAAAGAAGAAAGAATTTACTTTCAATAAGTGATGCTAAAACATTTCAACATACCTATGTAAAAAACAACAAACAGAAAAACCAAAAAGAACCTTGACTCACACCTCTCACCATATACAAAATTAACTCAAAATGGATCATAGATCTAAATGGAAAGCCTTAAGTCACAAAACTTCTAGAAGAAAACAAAGGAGAAAATATGTATGATTGCAGATTAGGCAAAGATTTTTTTTTAAGTAGGATACAAAAACACAAGTCATGAAAGAAAAATTAATAAATTGGACCATCAAATTTTAAAATATGAGATACTGTTAAGAAAATGTAAAGACAAGTCAAAGATGGGGAGGAAATACGATACACATATCTGCTAAAGGACTTTTGTGTAGAAATTCAAACAACCAATTAAAAAAATGGGAAAAACACGAGAATAGACACTTTGCCAAAAATGGAATATGAATGGCACATAGGTACATAAAAAAGAAAACATTACTAGCCATAAAGGAATGCAAATTAAAACCATAACCA
Organism: Crocuta crocuta; assembly: GCF_008692635.1. Taxonomy (NCBI): domain Eukaryota; kingdom Metazoa; phylum Chordata; class Mammalia; order Carnivora; family Hyaenidae; genus Crocuta; species Crocuta crocuta. The sequence goes on along the minus strand of NW_027530521.1, from coordinate 2,297,952 downwards.
TGACACATTTATTAGAATGCATAGAAGTTTTTAACTGACAATATCAAGTACTGATAAAGATACACGAACAAGTAGAATTCCCATACATCCCTGGTGGACATTTTGGAATATGAATTGACAGCCTCCTTAAAAAGTTAAACATTCACTTGCTATATGATCTAACAATTCCAGGGGTGCCTGGGTGGCTCAGTTGGCTAAGCATCCAACTTCAACTCAGGTTATGATCTCACGGTTCATGAGTTCGAGCCCCATGTTGGGCTCTGTGCTGACAGCTTGGAGCCTGGAACCTGCTTCAGATTCTGTATCTCCCTCTCTCTCTGCCCCTCCCCTGCTCACACCCTGTCTCTCTCTTTCTCAAAAATAAATGAACAGGAAGGAGGGAAGGAAGGAAGGAAGGAAGGAAGGAAGGAAGGAAGGAAGGGAGGGAGGGAGGGAGGGAGGAAGAAGGCAAGCCTATTATGTGGCAAAGAGGTTACACTTAAAAAAAAAAGATGTAACAATTCCACTCTTATGCATTTCCCCAAGAGAAATGAAAACAGACCTCCAACAAAAACCCACACACAAATATAGGTTCATAATAAAACTTTATAGAAGTTTTATTGATAGCACCCTCCAAAGTGGAAACAACCCAAACGTCTATCATCTGGTGACTGGATAAACAGAAAATGGCACACAATAAAAGGAACAAACTGACTGATAGAAACAACATGGAGGAATCTTACAAGCATTATGCTAAGTGGAAGAAGTCAGACACAAAAGGCTATTTACTATATGATTTCATTGATATAACACTGGAAAAAAAAAACAACCCAAAGTGATAGGGAAGATACAAGTTCACTGATGACTAGAGGGAACTTTCTGGGATGATAGAACTGTTCTCTATCTTGATTATCGTGGTGGTTACTGAAGCATATACATTTATCAAATTCATAGAGCCGTACACCTAAAATGATAAATTTTTCTGAATGTAACATACACCGTCATAAAGGCAACGTTAGAAAAATTTAATATTATCTGCCGTTATTCTACTTTGCACTATCAGCAGTTACATTGCTCTCCCTATGATAGGCTGCACATTTGCCACACAGAGTAGTCTCTCATTTTCAACTGAGGTTACTGGAAGAGCAAGATATTTGTATTTACAAAAGAGGGAGATATCTCCTTATTTTTTTTTTTTAGTATTTTATTTGTTTTTGAGAGAGAAAAAGAAACAGAGCGTGAGCAGGGGAGGGGCAGTGAGAGAGGGAGACACAGAATCCAAAGCAGGCTCCAGGCTCTAAGCTGTCAGCACAGAGCCCGAAGTGAGGCTTGAACTCATGAACCGCGAGATCATGACCTGAGCCGAAGTGGGACACTTAAGCGACTGCCACCCAGGTGCCCCGGTATCTCCTTATTTTTAACCACCTTCCTTTCTCCTCCACACTTTTTATATTCTTTGTCATGTCTGAATGGAAATTGATTGTATTCTATCTGATTTCAGACTTTTTCTTGTACAATTTTGAGGTGGCAAAACAGACATTTTGATTTTAATTGATACCACAAATATGAGCGATTCCCAAATTGACATTTTCTGTAAAGACTAATAGTCTAAATGGAATTAAATAACTATAAATTAAATACAGTTCTTAGAAGTTACTTTATTTAATGTTAAAAATGCTATTCTGGCAAACAATTCCATAAAGATTGGAATTATAAAAGATAATTGAATCTCTATTATTCTGCCTACTACTCTTATTTAAATTTGTATAAACATTTATTGGTTTCAAAAGAATAAAATGTTCCTAAAGTTATCTAGCTAACACATTCTCTCTTAATATGTATGAGTCGATTTTCCTATTTATTTAAATAGTTTGAAACTTAGCAATTATTTTGCACATAAAATTAACAGCTTTAAATTATCATTAGTTATTATATTATTTTACGCTAGAAAATATACATATGCATATTCACAGTCTGATTGAAATAATTTCAATACATAAAGCACAAAAAAAGATTTCTCATTCGAGCCACTTCTCAAATGCTTATCTACATTTGAAAATGTTCAACTATTCATAATAAGTTCAAACGGCCTGCCTTTTTGTATTCCTGTTGTAATTACATTGGCTAAATACGATGGCTGTCTTCTAATCGCAGGAACATTGGTCATGCACAATCTCAGAGATCTCAGGAATGACACTAAAATAGGCATTCAACTTTGTGACCTTCCAAAGGCTGAAGCCCAGATTAAATAGGAGAGTTTGGCTGAGTTGGAAGGCTGAAACCAAACTTCGGTGCATGCTGACTTACCATGGTTCTCATAGGAACTGGGATATCTCTATAGGAAGTTCGACAGCCTAGCAATCCATTCACTCAGTCAACGCACCTTTATTGAGCACCACCATACACCAAGCTCTGCGCCAAGTGCCAGGGATACAGTGGCAAACAAGAGTCTGGTTGGAGGGAGAGAAGTAACATGTTACACTGTAGTGTGCAGGGTGGATGTGATTGCATCAATGCTTCGATTATCCACCAGCCTACCAGCATAAGTTGTCCCATAAATCATATGAATTTAAGAGTCAATCCAGCCAATTGGAGGGGGCAAAGGGCTCAGGGGGCACCTGGGTGGCTCAGTCAGCTAAACATCTGACTCTTGATTTCAGCTCAGGTCATGATCTCACAGTTTGTACTCTGATGGTGTGGAGCCTGCTTGGGATTCTCTCTCTCTCTCTCTCTCTCTCTCTCTCTCTCTCTGTCTCTCTCCCTCTCTCTGCCCCTCCCCTATTTGCATTCTTTCTCTTTCTCTCTCAAAATAAATAAATAAACTTTACAAAAAAAAAAAGGGCTCATGCACAAAGACCATTCAGAAGACGTTTGTTAAGCCAATTTCAAATTCCAAGGTATCCACACCAGCCCACTTCACCACTGCTATGCACCCCCTGCCAAGTTTATAGCAAAGACCAGAGAACGAAGCGGACCTTGACTACACCCGCCTGCTGGCAGGCCTTCTGAAAACACACCAGTATTTACATATCCTGGTCTACACTTCCTGCTGCCCTGCCCTTTTCCTTTCTCCACGCTGTTTTGGGAACCCTCTTACTTGGAGAGAAATCAGGCTATGGAAACTAGATTTATTCCCTGGAGCTGGCTGGTTCCTACCCTGACCATTCTTCTTGGACAGAAGGAAATGCCCATAGTAGCACCTAGGTTCTCTGAGTGCAAGCAACAGATGTAGACTCCAGCCAATTCATGTAAAAAGGCCACTGCAAGAGTCCCATGTTGCTCACAGAGCCAAGGCAAAAGCCAAACAGGATTGGAAAGGAACAGCAAGCTGGGAAGCTCTGAGGCAGGAAACAGGCTTTCTGCAGGTTGCTGCCACCATGAATCAGCCGTGACCAATTTTAAGTTTTGTTGTGGCAGTGGCTGTTGTTTCTGTGCCAGGTTTCATTTCAGATGAAGAAAAAGGAATCAGTGGCCTCATGGCCTGACCTGTGCCATGTACCCACACCCCTTTGGCTGGAGGAAGGCAGGCATGTGGCTTGATAACCCCCGAAGACTGCAAAAGCCGATGCAGGGGTGTGGGGGGCACTCCTAAAAGGAGACTGGAACATTCTTACACAAGAGGCTCACTGCTTCCCACCTCTACTCTCTTCACATCTCATCGACAAAGGGAAGCAGTAGGTACACATTCAGGGAGACTAAGGGTGGCCTGTGAAGTCGTGTCTCCACTGGGTCCTACAGGACAAGAAGCTAGCCAGGTTTAGGGGTGAATGTGGGAGAGCACCGAGCAAAGCAGAACCGCAAGATTAAAGGAGGAGGGAAGAGGTCCGTGCAACCTTCCAGATACCCTCTCCTCCATCCGATACAGGCCCCTCACAGTGGACCTGTGAATGGTCATTTGCCATCATCCATCCCCCTTCTTCTGACAAAACCTCCTAAGTGTCATTTCCAGAGCCCCCCTTTCCCCACTTCACACCACCTCCTCTGGGTCCAGGGGCGGAGCTTGCAATGAAGGGTTTAAGCCAGAGGCTGGGCCTATTCAACTGACCACAATGATTGGTCAAGGGTGATTATATGACCTGAGCCAAACCACTCAGAGTAAACCTCAAGGCTTCTTGAGAAAAGAGTGATTCTTTTCCCCCACTAAACTAAAACACCTGAATGGGGGAGGGAGCAGTATGGAAACTCTCTGTACCTTTTGCTCAATTTTGCTGTCAACCTAAAACTGCTCTAAAAAATAGTCTGTTTAAAAACAAAACAAAACAAAACAGGGGTTGCCTGGGTGGACTCGGTTGGTTGAGCGTCCAACACTTGATTTCAGCTCATGATCTCACAGTTCGTGGGACACGCTCATATGCTCACTCACTCGCATGTACCCTCCTTCTCTCAATAAATAAACACTTAAAAACAAAAAACAAACAAACAACAACAAAACCCTAAATGGTGTAAGGTCTGGAATGCATGGAGCCATTTTCTAACCATATGGAGCCTGAGAACAAAGCCAATACCTAGAGAAGAGCCCAGACCAGGATCTGTTGGGTGACATTCTTTGAGCTGCTGGGTCAAGCTGCACCTAAAACCAGAGCTCTCCCTGGACTTTCTGTGACATGAGCCAGTAAAAATCCATTTGCTTCAACAAGCTCCCTCCTGCCACCACATGTAATATCTGGGATGAGAATCAGAGCCTTTTACCTTTGAGACCAGAAGGGTCACTACATAGGTCCTGGGACCCAGAAGACCAACTGGAAAACCTGGGCTCAGGATGAGCTGAACCTATGCTACAGGATGAACCTTAGGTCAGTTGTCAAACTGGGTCTCACCTCCTCACTGAGTGGCCTGGGGCTAGTGACTCGGCATCTCTGGGATCTCAATTTCCTCACCTGTAAAATAGGTATTATAAGGGGCGCCTGGGTGGCTTAGTCGGTTAAGCATCCGACTTTCGCTTAGGTCATGATCTCGCGGTTCGTGGGTTCGAGCCCCGTGTCGGGCTCTGTGCTGACTGCCAGCTCAGAGCCTGGAGCCTGCTTCACATTCTGTATCTCCCTCTCTCTCTGACCTTCCCCTGCTCACGCTGTCTCTCTCTCTCTCTCCTAGAAATAAATAAAACATTTAAAAAAATTTTTTTTAAAAATAGGGATTATAAGCAAACTGCCCCTCAGCATTGTTGCAAGGGCTGACAAGTTGTCAATTAAACATCTGGCCTGAAGCCACCCTCCAACACGCGTTAGTTGTTAGTAATCCGCCTCTGCCAAGAGGGATGGACACTGTCACTCTGTCCCCACAGATTCGCTGCTCATCCGGGGGAAACACTTCCTGCTCATAGATTATCCAGATGCATATTACAGGGGTGATTCTAGATCTCACAAAAACCAAAAGGGCTGCGCAGTCCAGAGCTAGGTGCTTTACAGAAGCCAGACCAGGAAATAAAGGTGGCGGCTCTGCTAAGGTAAACACTCTGTTAAAGAGCATCTGGCTCCTTGCTAATCCTCTGCTGTTTTGCACTCTCCCCACCCCCTCCCCCACTGGGACTTGTTTTTGCTAACAAGCCCTGTCCCTGGCCATGCATGCCACGCTTTGGGATCTGCCCATCCTGACATTGGCTCTCCCACTCTTCATTCTTATCCGGCAAATGGGCCCTGCCTTCTGAATTCTCCACCCCATGTCTTCCTCTGCAGCTAGAGTTCACTGCCTGATAATTGTACCCCCTACATTGCTGGCTCAGACCCAGTACCAGCCAGTCCCAAGCCTTCCTGGTACTTTATACATGAGTTCCGGCAACAATGAATTACCCATCAGAACACTGTCTCAACTGGGACTATGGTTGCCTACAAAAAATAGAATACCGCTATGCAATGGCTTCTGCTGATAGGGGTTTATTAATCTCCTACAGTAAGGAAGAGGCAGCCAAGTGCTGAGATGACAGCTCACCTCCAGGTTTCCTCTCTGCCATCTTAAACTTTCCTCCTCATATCTTTCATCTCCTGGTTACAAGATGCTGCCCTTCCAGACCTCAGCTGTCCCTTGAAGACAGAACATATAAGATAAAGATGCAATAAAGACTATATTTATATCAAGAAAGCAAAGCTTTCCCAGAAATCCTCGGCTAATGACTCACTGGCTAAAAGTATGTCACACGGTCACATCCAGCTACAAGGGCGTCTGGGGAGTAGGTATTCTTAGGTGGAAACATTGACGTACAAATAAAATACGGGTAATGTTAGTAAGAAAGAAGGATAAATTAATATAGGGTAAAACAGGGGTCAAGAAACTACAAGCAGTGAACTAAACCTGGCCCATAGCCTACCTTTATAAGTCAAGTTGTACTGCAACACAGCCACACACTTTGTTTACAATACCACCACAGCAGTGTTGCGTAGTTGTTGCAGAGGCCATATGGCCCACAGAGTCTGAAATATTTACTTTCTGGTCATTTACAGGAAAAGTTTGCCAAGTCCTGGGATAGACAATTTGTAGCATCTACCGCAAGTACCGGCAGAGGAAGGACTTCATTTTTTTTCTGGAAAGAATGTATTATTTTCAAAAGAACAGTCCAATCTTCATAAGAAAAATTTGAACACTTTTTGCTCTGCTTGCATTTATTATTTTACAGCTTACTGATAATTTTTATTTTGAATTACATATGAGATAAATAAGGAGCCTCATAAACTTTCAGGGCTTAGGACCTTCAGTTGGCCTTGATTTTCAAGCACGTCTTCTAGGGATCTGACTTCCATTCATCCCACAAATCGGTACTAAGCATCTCCTATGGGAAAGACATGCTAGGTCCTGGATAAGGACAGGATGAATGGATGGATGGATGGATGGGTGGAGGGAGGGAGGGAGGGAGGGAGGGATAGAGAGATCATAAACTGAGAGAGAAAAAGAGAGAGTCAGATCAGAATAATTATGTCATGCCATCTCAATTTTGCCTAAAGAATGTGTATGTGAAAGGAAGGGAATATAGACTACAGTGGGTATGTGGCTAAAGGTGTAGCTGCTGCTGTAACAGAAATCCCTTGATAACCACATGGGTACATAAAAACCATGAGTTGATCTCCCTCTTATATAACAGTTTCCAAGTAGTCAGTCGATGCTGGCAAGTGTCTTTGGTCCACCCAATCAAGGACTCTGGTTCTTTCCATCATATTGCCCCCATAGCCCCTAAGACATTCACCTTGCCTGCAAGGTCACAGCCAGGTTATAGACACATTTGGGTCCCACGTTATGGAAAGAAGAGACAAGAGCACGTTAGAGCACACACCTGAGGTTGTACAGCTCAGATCTGGAAAGGAGCAGGCATCACCTCCTTTTAACCATCCATTAAGTCACATGGTTCACCTCCCCCCAAGGGAGGTTGGGAAACATAGCCTCTGGCTAAGCAACCCCAGGACTAGCTACCATCCAATGATTTTGGACAAACAGGAGAAAATGACTTTGGTCATTTTGGTCATTTGGTCATTGACTCAGGTCAAACTGACCTGAGAGGTCAGTTCTGTTCACTCTGTCTGGGAGAGATCGCCTTCTAACGTCCTCAGTGGCTCCCAGCCAAGGCAAGAATAGAGCAACACCCATAAAGGGCCCTCCTTCCTGGATTACTACAGCCTTCCACCTGCCAGGATGATGACTTTACGTTCTGCCTCACACCAAGTTCAACACCCACTAGGTAATTACTCTTGACAAGGCCTAAAACCACACCCTCGATGAATGCTTTAAACAATGAAGATTCCTTAAGAAAAATTCAAAAGCAAACCAGTTGTGCGAAGTACACACCTCCTGAGGCCTTAGACCTTAGAAACACATCCCTCCTCCTTTCCCTCATGTAGAACGAAACGGATTAGAATCTGAGAAACTTGGAGTACTGGCCTATTACAACCTTAATGCAGGGGAGTGAAGTTAATGGAGGAATTTCAGGTACAAGGTAAGGGGAGAGTTTGGAGACAGGGATACATTTCGGTTACCTGGATGGTTGAGCGCCCAGACTATGCCCCACATACCCGGCATGGACTGCCCGTCTCTCTCAGTGAAGGGCATCTGGCTTATATATAGCATGTATCTCTTCCCTAGGGGTGCAAAGGGGCAGCACATTCATTAGATAAATTAATTCTGTTACTCTGCCAAGGAGAAGGGCCCTTCCAGGAAACCAGGGCCTCTCACAGACAAGTTTGCCCTGTTTGTCATTAAACTATTTGTCAAAGTGAAATATCAGCCCTAAGAGAGAAGAGCAAATAGGCAATGCCCTTAACAAACTAAACCCCACAGCCTCCAGAGTTTGGCCCTGGAATGAGACTCTCCAAGTAGGATTCTGATGACCAGCTCAGTCCCTTTAAGTCTTTCTGTTCCCCAAAGGGTAATTTGATCCCAAAGGCAAAAAGGTGACCCGATGGCATTCTCCAGCTGGATGCTAGCATAACTAAGAAGCAGGAAGTCCCCTCTCTGGAGGAAGGGGGAGTGCAGGTACCAAGGAGCAAAGGCCAGAGGGCTGGTGGAAAAGAAAAGGCCTGGGGCAGAGCTCTACTCTGGGAAATTTGCACCTGCCTTGGGGCTTATTAACCCTTCCCGTTCCACAGAGTACACCAAGGGCTGTGTTAAGCTGGGGCCAGGGCTTTGCAGTTAGCATGTGAAACTTTAAATGTACTCCATAGACTTTACCCTTTTATTACAGAAATTTTCAAATGTGCACAAAAGCAAAATGACCCTTACAACCCCCCCCCATGTACTTACGCCCAGCTTGCCTATCTTATTTTATCTATCTACCCACCTCTTTTTTTTTTTCTCTTTGGTAAGTGTTCTGAGTATTTTAAAGCAAATCTAAGACATCTCACTTGTACAGTAAATGGTACTAATTAAATGGTGTTTGGAATACTGCAAACAGATGGGAGTCCCTACTTTCAGCCATACCAGCTAGAGTAAGGAACAAGAAGTTTGGGACCCCCTGGTAGAGTCCCGCCACCCCCCTTCTTTATTTCACAACAAAGAACAAAGTGAGACGCCCAACTTTGGTGCTAGAGCACAAACCAGAGAGAAATCGGCCCTCCAGGCTGCCTGGTGAGAGACGAACTCGGGCTGGGGACCGACTTCCCAGGCCCAGGCCCTGGGAGAGAGCGGATTACTCTCCCGCTCACTACCCGCAGGAAGAATGCGGGCTGTTCTCAAAAGCACTTCTGGAAGCTCCAGCTGGGTGCGCGGCGGGCCAGGGATGAAGCCGGGTCCCGGGACATGCAAGAGGCGGTAACTGGAGCGAGGGATCGCGGGCGGGCTGGATACCAGGGCTGGGGTGGCCTTGCAAACAGAAGTATGCTTGCTCCCACGAGGGGCGGGACAACCCAGGGCCAAGTTCAGGCTGGGGGCCGGGTCGCTTGCCGCCGCCTCCGGGCCCCACGTGGGGAGCGGGTCAGCGAGGTTGGCTTGGGGCCCACGCCCGGGGGCTGGGAGCAGGAAGTCGTCTTCATTGGGCGCGGCCCTAGGCGCAGTGCTGCAGGTGCGGCGCTAGGTAACGCGGGCGGGCGGCCAGTGCAGAGGAGGAGGTGAGCGCTGGGTCGCCGAGGCCCCGGGGCCAAAGCTAGTGGCTGGGCCTGGCTTGAGGAAGGGGTGTCTTGGAAGGGGGAAGGAGCCCAGGGGGTAGGGGGTGGTTGTTGCCTTGTGGCTCCGATCCGGCTCTGCTCGAATGAGGGTGGGGGACAGATCCCGCGCGCTGATTGAAATCCAGAAGGGGTGGTGTGGGCCTCCGGCCTCAGGGAGCGTCGCGGGGTGTCTCCTGCTTGAAATAGGGATGGGGGAAGTGAAAGTGGGGGAGAAAGGCAGGGACTGCACCCTGGGAGAGTGAGGTGGGGCTAGCAGAGGGAGGGAGGGCTCGTAGGGAAGTCTCTGGACGCCGGGGGATGCGAGGCTCCGCTAAGGCTCTGGGGCTGCTGTCGGGCCTGGGATGGGTGGTGCGGTGGACCTACGAAGTCGGGGGCAGTTCAGCTTCTGGACAAGACAGAGCTGGTGGGGGCGGGGGGAGGCTTGCAAGAAGGGTGGAGGCCCAAGCACCTATAGGAACCTTCTGCGGCGGCCGATCACCCCCAACTATCCCCGGGCAGGGAGCGCACCGGAGCCTAGAGGAGGAGAGGGCACAGACGCAAGCCTGACTCGGAAGAGTGTTTCTGGCCGGCTGTGGCTTTAAGGATGACGCCGGGCGTGCGGTCCCTTTAAGGAGGGGTCGGGGGCGTGTCAGGAAATGAGTCCTGGGCCCGCCTCGCGGGGGAGAACGGCCTCTGCTGTCCGGAGGCTCCGAGCTGAACGGCAGCGAACGTTCCGAAGGCCTGTGTGCCGCGGGCTTCGGCAGGCCCGGCCTCCTCCCGCGTCCTTTGGACCCCCGCCCCGAGCACCTCTGAGCTGCCCTGCACCCCTCTTTCCAAACCCCTCGCACGCCTTGCCTCCGTTCAGCTTCCTGCATGCCTCCCCTTTCTCCCTGCAAACCCTTTCGCCCAGGCCCATGCCTCCCTCTCTCCGCATCTCTTCCCCACGCTGTCCTCCGCCCTTCTCCAGCACCTTCGCCCTGCCTTCCTCCCCCTCCCCCTTCTCCATCCTTTCCTCGCCCTTCCCTTCTTCCTGAGACCCATCCCTATCAGGCCCGAGAGAAGACCTTAGCCTGTCCCTCACCCCTTCCCTGTGTCTTGTCTCATGAGCCCCCTCAGAGTGGGAGCAGATTGTGGGGCTCCACCCAAGGGAGGCCTCTAGGTCCTTCCCCCATGAGACAGTTGAGGGCTGTGGCGTGCAGAAAGCAGACAGGAGCTGACTGCCCTGGACTCCGGTTCTGGCTGTAGGGTGACCCACTTCCTCTGCTACCATGAACAGGGCCCCTTTGAAGCGGTCCAGGATCCTGCACATGGCACTGATGGGGTCTTCCGACCCCTCCGGAGAGGCAGAGGCCAGCAAGGAGAAGCCCTTCCTGCTGCGGGCGTTGCAGATCACACTGGTGGTGTCTCTCTACTGGGTCACCTCCATCTCCATGGTGTTCCTCAACAAGTACCTGCTGGACAGCCCCTCCCTACAGCTGGACACCCCCATCTTCGTCACCTTCTACCAGTGCCTGGTGACCACGCTGCTGTGCAAGAGCCTCAGCATCCTAGCTGCCTGCTGCCCTGGTGCCATGGACTTTCCCCCCCTGCGCCTGGACCTCAGGGTGGCCCGCAGTGTCCTGCCCCTGTCCGTGGTCTTCATCGGCATGATCACCTTCAATAATCTCTGCCTCAAGTACGTCGGCGTGGCCTTCTACAACGTGGGCCGCTCACTCACCACTGTCTTTAATGTGCTGCTGTCCTACTTGCTGCTGAAGCAAACCACCTCCTTCTATGCCCTGCTCACCTGCGGCGTCATCATCGGTGAGTGGCCAGCCAGGGCCAGGGGGAGTGGGGGTGTGGGGCACAGGGCCCGAAACCCCCAAAGATCAACCCCGCCAGGCATCTTTGGATTTTATCTGTCCCAGCTCCCAGGCTGCAATGTCAGATGAGGAAGGGCCTGGGGCCCAGAGAGAGTACGCTTCCTGAGGTCACCCAGCAAGTCAGGGGCCCAGCCAGGGCCCCACAGAACAAGATTCCCATCTTTAAATCTACCTTTCATTTCACAGAGGGGAAAATCCAAGGTATAGAGAAGTGAGGTAATATGTTGAAAATCACACAGCTAATAAGCGGCAGAGCTGGGATCTGATCTCAAGCAGTCTGGGCTCCCTATGCTTGACCACTATATTGCTTCTCAAGGGCTCAAGTGTCCTGACTCTCCATCCAGCGCTATTCCCAGAGAATGCATCTTGTAATAAATACACCGTCCCCCTCTGACCTTGTAGGCTCATAGGAATGGCTAAGACAGTGGCAAGAAATAAGCTTTGAGAGGTCTTAGCTGTCTTCCCACACTTGACCCTTAGTATATAAGAATTAATGACGGGCACCTTGGGCCAAGCATTCACATATAGCATCTCCTTGGTTCCCCAGAGGTCCCCTGGGAGGTAGCATCACCCCGATCAACTCCATACAGACAAGGAAACTGAAGCTCAGAGAGGTTAAGTCACTTGCCCAGGGCCACACAGCTAGGAAGTAGCCAAGCTGGGGCACAAACCCAAAGTGGCCAGACTCCCGGGCCTATGCTTTTAACCCCTCTGCTCTGTTCTTGTCCCCTAGAGATTAGAGCTGCACTATCCAACACAGTAGACCAACCACATGTCTATTTCCATTCATTCAAATTCAATGACATTTTAAAAATTCAGTTTCTCGGTTGCAAGTGTTAACAACCCTGTTCTGTAGCCACATTTCAAGGGCTCAGTAGCCCCAGGTGACCAGTGGCTACAGTATTGGACAGTGCAGATTATAGAACATTTCTGTCGCCACAAAAGGGGGTTTGCAGCACTCCGGGTAAGAATGCACCCACCTCCCTCAGAATCCTCCCCGGGTTGTGACATCCAGGTTGTGTCAGACCTGTTCAGGCTTTTCCTGGGGCTATAAAGTTCATGTTGGCTGACCTACATCTTCGCAGGTGCCTCAGAGTCCCAGGCCGACTCACACTGGTTGCAGGGGAGGGGCCCATCCCAGGCCGTCTGTCCTAGAAAATGTTACCGTCATGGAGCAACTGCTGGATATAGAGCTGCTCAGTCCAGGTCCAAGAGGGGAGAAGGCCAAGGTTAGAGTAGAAGGAGCTGCTGAGACCCCTGGCAAGTTTTCAGCTGCCCCCTCACCCTACGCTACCTCACCCCTGCCCAGAGCTGATGCAGAGTCCCAGGCCTCACTTAGCCAAATGCCTCAGGGACCTCCACTCCAGCCCCACAGACCCCATGGTGGGGAGAGGGGAGCCTCCTGGTGGGAGAATTTGCATAAAGAAAGGTGAAGTCACTCCGGAAACTGGTCCCAAGTCCTAAAAGTAATCAAAGTAGCTGATGGTGCGATAGATAGCTTCGGAGAAAGTGCTTCACTGGCCACACATATGGTGCAGGGGCCCCAGGCCCGGCCCCCTTTCTGCTGTGCTTCCCCTTAAGGTGGGTCTCAGGTGACTATCCCAGGGCCCTTCCTCCTTTCCCAGTACTGGGTGTGAGTCCCTCTAGGGTGTAGAGCCTTGGGGTGGGGGTCCCTTCTGGACTTGGAAGGTAATGGGCCAGAGGACTGCAGGGGGGCTGGAGATGGGGTTCTGACTAACCCTCCACACCCCAGGGTGGGTCTACAGATACCTGTTTGCAAAGGCTCCGCCAAGACCCAGAATACTGCCCGTGAGTGCCTGCTACCTAGCAGGTACCTTATCAACCTCCATGCATGCTTCCATTCAGTCAGCCAGCAAACATGAGCAGCCACCAGGCACCTGCCAGAGATGGTGTCAACCTTTGGGGTACAAATGTGGCAAATGTGGCAGGGCTCCTGGGCTCCTGGAGGGCACAGTGATGATGCAGGGCAGTAAGTGCAGTAAGATGCTTCAGGGGTGAGGCTGCGATGGGGGTATAGCAGGTGCTGCAGGAACCCTGGTGGGGGTGGGGAGGGAGGCAGGGTTGGGAATAGGGTAATCTCAGCAGGCGTGCTGGAGGCAGTACTAGATAGGTATAAGGAAGGGGTGAGGAGAGAATGTTCTGGGCAGAAGAAAGTACCTGTGTGTTTCTTCATGTTTGGGCCATCGCGGGACTCACCAGACAGGAAGCCACCCAAGTTAAGTGAGTCTGGAATGTTTCCTGAAGGTAGTAGGTGAGGCGGCGCTTTAAGCCAGGACAGGCCCTGAGCAGATCTGTCTGTACTTTAGGAAGATCATTCCAGTTGTAAAGTGGAGAGTAGTTTGGTTGGAGTTGGGGAGTGGGGTGGGGTGGGGGGGGGTCAAGGAAGTGACCAGGTATCTGCAGACGAAGGAAATGGGAGCTCAGAAAAGTTAAGCCAACTTTCCTCAGGCCATGCAGCCTCTAAATGGCAGAAGAACCCCATTGGATCCCAAATCTCTCTGACACCAAAACTTTGCCTACACCCCCATGTTACCAGATGCTGTGGCAGGGGGTATGACATGTTTAAGATTCGGCCCCTGCCTCCTGGGAAGGTGGGGTCTGGCTAAGGAGGTGGTACAATCCCCGTGGGCAGGTGACTCACAGCCTAGGACAGGCAAGGGGCCTTGTAGTTGGTCTACGGGCTGGGGCTATCAAGAAGGACTTCCTACCTGGAGAGGCCGGCTTTGACCTTGAAGAATGAGTAGAATCTCCCAGAAAGGAGGACGGTCTTTCTGGTGCAGGAAGTGAACAAGGACACTAAGTCCAAGCCTGAGAAGCTGGGAGATGAGAGAGACAACTTGGGGGACAATCGAGGGACAGAGACAGGCAAGGGTGCGGAAGGCCCAGCGTGCCAGGCTGAGGGGTGTAGACTTGATGGCGGGCTGTGGGAACCACAAGACAAGAATGTCAGAAAGAGTGACTGTCCCAAAAGACCTCAGGCCACAAATGATTCTAACTCATTATAGGCCCCCATTTTACTGACAAGGAAGCCAGGGCTCCGAGACCTTAGATCACTTGCCCAAGGTCACCTTAACCACTAAGCACTCAGCCCTTGGGAGCTTATTTCCACCAATACTTTCCAGGTGCCCCAGGCCAGCACCGTCGCCCGGTTCTGGGTTTCTGGGTTCTCCCAGCACGCCGCACTGTTTTATGGCCCTCATTACCATTGTAATTAAAGAAATAATTGGGAAATGAATCCTGTTGATGTCTTTCTCCTCTGCTAGAATGTAAGCTTCCGAGAAAGCATTGATGTCCTGAGCCACTTCCCCAGCCCCTGTATGGTGCTTTGCATGTACTAAAGAGTTTGGACATATTTATTGCAGAGAGGGCAGGGGGGACGGGATGGCGAGGGCGGCATTACAGGCAGTGGCCTTTGGTGGCAAAATTCTCTGTCCTTCTTCCTTCTTCCTCCCCATCCTCATCCCCTTCGCCCCTCCTCTCTCTCCACTGCAGGTGGCTTCTGGCTTGGTGTGGACCAGGAGGGGGCAGAGGGTACCCTGTCTTGGACGGGCACCCTCTTTGGCGTGCTGGCCAGCCTCTGTGTCTCGCTCAATGCCATCTACACCAAGAAGGTGCTCCCGGCAGTGGACGGCAGCATCTGGCGTCTGACCTTCTACAACAACGTCAATGCCTGCGTTCTCTTCCTGCCTCTGCTTCTGCTGCTGGGGGAGCTTCAGTCCCTCCGTAACTTCTCCCAGCTGGGCAGCGGCCACTTCTGGGGCATGATGACACTGGGTGGCCTGTTCGGCTTTGCCATCGGCTATGTGACAGGACTACAGATCAAGTTCACCAGCCCCCTGACCCATAATGTGTCCGGCACAGCCAAAGCCTGTGCCCAGACAGTGCTGGCTGTGCTCTACTACGAGGAGACCAAGAGCTTCCTCTGGTGGACAAGCAACATGATGGTGCTGGGGGGCTCCTCTGCCTACACCTGGGTCAGGGGCTGGGAGATGAAGAAGATTCAGGAAGAACCCAGCCCCAAAGAGGATGAGAAGAGCAGCATGGGTGTGTGAGCTCCTCTGGGGACCCGGGCATGGCCCAGTCAGGGAGAGTGCCCAGGGCAGCTCTCTGGACCCTGAGAAAGGTAGTCTGGAGGGGATATTGTTTACAAACCTGCTCACGATCTGGTGGTTGAAATAGAGCCAGTGTTTTCCAGTGATGTCAGAAAGTTGCCAAACCTATCTCGACCCCCTTTCCTGTGTCTGGGTTTTGTCCTCCCCGAGGGAGGAAGGACTCCATGGGAACAGCCAATTAGTTTCTCTGGAAGAGCACTAGCTTTCGGGGAGTAGGGGAAGGGCAGCACCCCATCCTGTCCCCCTTCCAGGGCCTTCTACCTCCATGTGACCTTTGGGGTTATGGACGGGCCACAACTTTAAGGGACAGTAGTAAGTCTTCACTTATACTCAGGGGACATGGGGGTATGACTCCCATCATGGGCCACCTGAAGGGATTTGGAAAACCACACGTCTCCGGGACCCACGACAGGCAGCAAAGCTTTGATCCCGCAAATCAGCCTTCCTCTGGAGGAAAGTGTGGGCTGGGCTGAGGGACAAAACAGACGAGCATTCCCTCTTCCCTGCGCCAAGACCGCCAGTCCCCATGGAAGGGCACGAAGGATCATTTGCACCCGAGCCTGGCTCTGGAATCCCCAGGGACTGCCGGCAGTTGGCCTCGGAGTGGGGCATGCTGTGGGAAAGGGCCCTTTTCCCACCATCTGCACCCTATGCTCCCAGCTTGTGAACATGGGGGCGCCACCCAGCTTTTACCGGGTAATCAGGGTCATTAATAGCCTCCCCCAGTCCCTGACACTGAGAAGCTCATTCCTCCCCTCCTGAGGAGCAGCCAGCCCTCTGGATTCCCAGCACCCGACTCAGGTAAGACCTCCTGGAGGTGAAGCCAGGTCACCCTCCTAACTCTGGCTTCCTAGGGCTTCATCCCCAAGGGGGCTGGTGGATACAGGGTCCTGGCTCAGAGCCCCATCAGTGGTGCTGTGCCTTCCCCAGAGCCTGATCCCTGCCCAGGTGTTGTAACCTGACTCTGATGAAGGTGATAAACTAACAATTACGGGAGGTTAGGGCTGAAAGAACCTTCCCCTCCCCTTACCAACACCCCCACCCCAGGGCTCAGGATGGCGGTCACAAACCTTGTCTCTTCTACTGTGGATTCTGTCCCACCCATCTCCTTGGGGTAATTCCTCCTGTTTTGTCCCCGTAAGGAAAGGTTGGGGACAGTGTGTCTTCTCACCCCCCAGTGGTTTCTAATGTAATTAGGCGGGCCTGATGCCCTGAACTGTGTGTTAGTTCATTAAAAATGGGAATAAGACACTATAGGGGAAACCCTGATGGCTGGGGTTCTTTTCTGTTTTGCAAGGCTAGTGCCTGACTTAGCTTTGATGGCTGAAGCCTCCACTTCAGAGATTGCCCGCCGCACGGCCGGACAAACAGCCAGGCTGCCTCTCCCGTCTGAGACCCCTTCGTCTTAAAGATCTTGATTGATTTCAATAACCGATCCTTTGGGCCATTTGGTTTTTTTTCACTTCCCACACTTTACATTTCCACGCCTGTGTTTTGAATTCACCAGTAAAGAGTGAGCTTGCAAAACCCTGGGCCCCAGTAAAAGCAGATCCGCAGGCCTGTGTGTGCTCTCATTCTCTCTCTCCCTCCCTCCCTCTCTGGTCCCCCCACCCCCCACTCCCCACATCGCTGTGTGACCCCAGGTGCGCTGTGTAATTTCCAGATCCTGTAAGTAATAAACCTTTATTTTTTCAAAGTTTCCTGATGGTTATTGCTAAAGGGTGTTTTGCAATCATAAGAACCACAGGGACCGTCCCCATTGCTTATTGACTGGCTGAGACCAGCACCAAACAATCGGTGAAGCTGGCAGAATTGCATGAGTGCCCTTGCAGTTAACCCAGGGGAATGCCTTTGTTACCTGCCACTTGCTTACGAAGTACCTAAGTCAGGTGGGTGACACCATCTGGAGAAGGAACACGGCTCGCCGGGGGTCTGTCGCACTGCTACGTGCTTTTGCATACAGCCTCTGTGGTATGTTGCCTGAGGTATCCCTCCCCCCAGAAGTTCACAGCTGCTGTGATTATCCAGTGATCTCCCCAGAGCAGCATGATCAAGACCATATGGTCTAATGAGACCATTAGACCACTAATTACGAAGGCCTTCATTGACTTCTCATGTGCTTAAGGGTCCGCTATACTTCAAGGCCGAGGAGAGCTAAGGAGGCTGGATTGGATAGCTAGGCTATCGTCAGTACCAGAGGAGTGGCTCTGGGCTGGACACTTAGGAAAAGATTCCCATAGGGAGGAGGACGGGTGACCACTGAGTCCGTGGGTCGTGCGTGGACTATGAGCTCTAACCCGAAGAGTGCAATAGCCTTGCAACCAGAAATCAGTGGCACCACCGGAGGGAAAATACAACTGACGCCTATAGTGTCTATGTCACCAGCTCACTCAGCTCTGTCACTCTTTATCCCCTGATCGGATGAGATATTCTAAGTCCAATCCCCAGTGTGATACTATTAAAAATAATAATGGATGTATAAATGATCTCAACCTACCCTGGGGAGGTACCCCAGCTCCTTGACAAATGCAGGCCTTCATGGATGCTAGATATTTTCCTATTCTATTCAGTGCCATGCAAACCAGCAAGCCAAGACTCTATCATTGGGCTCCTGAGGAATAAGGGCTTTTCCCAAAGACCCAGTGTATATTGTACTAGCAGAGGTAGAGCCTAATCCTGGAGAGGTCTCTTGGGACACCCTGGAAAGGAAAGTGGGCACCTATGAAGAGGGTTCATTGGGACACCATCCAAAATTTTCCAGCAACAAGGTCAATGGAATAGGAGAAAAACAAGAAGCAAAAACTGAGATCAAAAGCTATACCTTAACTGAAATTCAAACCTTTCTTGAAAATTTTATGCAAAAGGAGGGAGGGGAACCTCCCACAAGTTGGCTCTTGTGGGTTTTCTGGTGTGTGTGGAATAGGCTCCGCATTGTGACGCACAGCTGTCAAAATGTGTCAACTGGCTGGTATCTCTTAAAACCCCCAAACCCATGACTTTCTTAAAGAGCCATCTTGGCTCTATGTTGGTTTCTTCAAAGACACCATAGATCCTGAGCCCTCTCAGCTTTCCCCTGAACTGGTCAGAACTAAAAGCACACCTCACGAGGTATCCCTGCCACCGAGGGGAAAGTTGGCAGAGTTATTGGGACCCCTAGTGAGAAGAAAGAAATGGGAAGGCAATGGCCCCTAAAGCCACCCGTATTTGGACTAGGGCCCTCTTTCTCACTTGGATATTGATGGCCTGGTGCCGGGCTCATCCTTCTACTGTGATCCTCGTTCAGGTTCCCAGCACATGGAAAATATCGAGATGAAGCCCATCTCCTGCTGCACAAAACAGGCATGATCCAATGGGTTTATCATCTCCATGACCACAATGGCCCAAATGAACCATCTTCCATTTCCAACCCTAAAGAGGCCCTATTTGACTTTGAATCCAGAGAGGTTTTTAGTTTTAATGTTTATACATCCATTTTGAGAGAGAGAGAGAGAGAGAGAGAAAATCCCAAGCAGACTCCAGACTCAGCATAGAGCCCGATATGAGGCTTGAACTCACCAAACGTGAGATCATGACCTGAGCCGAAATCAAGAGTTGGATGCTCAATCAACTGAGCCACCCAGGTGCACCGAGAAGTATTTTTTATGTTTGTTTATTTATTTGTTTTGAGAGAGAGAGAGAGAGGGTGAGGGGCAGAGAGAGGGAGGGAGAGAGAGAATCCTAAGCAGGCTCCTCACTGTCAGCACAAAGCCTGATGCAGGGCTCAATCCCACCACCACGAGAGCATGACCTGAGCTGAAATCAGGAGTCAGATGCTTAACCGACTGAGCTACCCATGTGTCCCCAGAGAAGTATTTTTACAGGGTGCTCCCCTATTTATAGGGCAGCACTATTGCATTTTACCAAGACTGTGGTAAACCATCCAAAGGTACAAAATCTCCTAGAAGAAAACTTACCTTCTCTCTCCGTCCCTTGAAGAAGTAAATCTTATCATGTCCTTGACATGTAAACACAAATCTTAAATGTCCTCTCCACAACTATTAGTAAAAAGCTTCAGCCCTCTGAGCAGGTGAACACTTAACTCCAACTGCCAAACAAAATTTGGATCCAAGCTGCTCTTTTATAAATTCATGAGTTTTGCCTTCACATACTCACCTCACAATTAAGATTTTAAAACAAATGCTATAAGGTCTCTGTGTCTATAGATCTATATATGTTGTAAATGTGAGATTTATTTCTACCTCTGTTAACATTACTAAAATTAATTCGTAAAGGGCTCTATTCAGTGGCTAAAAAAACAAGTGTTTATATAAATTAAGGATTCTGAAAACTCTCAGAAATATAGGAGAAATTAACCCAAATGTTTCTCAAGTTCTTGTGATCTAGGAGAATATTTGGTAAATAAAAGTTCAAGATTTTTTTTACTTAATTAAAACAGTTATGTCTTGAAAAATATCAGCATTAAATGTGATACTTTTATTCTCACTGGGTTTACTAAAGGTCCAATAAGTTCGGGTTATCTCTTGCAAAAGTTGTCAGCAAGAAAAGTAGCTTGGGATGACGTCTGGCTTTGTCTAATGAAATGAAGTGTCTGTCTAATGAAGCTTTTTGTGGGTTGTGTAAACATAATCGTGGAAGAAAGATTTTGATAGATGTTAAGTGGAATACGAGATTTTAGGTCAACTTTCCAGCAATAATTATGTATTACAGTATGTTTATTAAAAAATAGTTTCCCAAATCTTTGATTGCTTTTACCCTTAGAATTTTGCTAAGTTAAATTAAATGATGGGAGGGGCGCCTGGGTGGCTCAGTCGGTTAAGCATCCGACTTCAGCTCAGGTCATGATCTCACAGTTCGTGGGTTCAAGACCTGCATCAGGCTCTGTGCTGACAGGTAGCTCAGAGCCTGGAGCCTGTTTCAGATTCTGTATCTCCCTCTCTCTCTGACCCTACCCAGTTCACGCTGTCTCTCTCTCTCTCCCAGAAATAAAACATTTTTAAAATTTTTTAATAAAATATTTTTAAAAATTAAATGATGAGAATTCATTTAATGTCTAGATCATTTCCAAACAAGATGAAATACTGAAACATTAATTACTAATTCCTAAGCAAGCCTAAGTTTACCTACTTTTGACTTGCTATTCCAGAGGCACTGAAGAGCTTTGAGTCTGTTAGTAAACCTGTCTTGTGCCACATTGAAAAACTGTTTATGAGGAAATACTGGTTTCCAGAAATTATGAAATGTATTCGCAAAATTGTCAATCTAAAGAACGCTGGTGTAACAATTCACAATGAAAAATTTCTTAGTTTTCACTGGACATTAAAGCTACTAAGGGCTAAGAATTCTAATTAATATTTGTAATTAAAGCTACTGGAAATAATAAGAGAAACTGCAAGAAGAGAAGGAAGTTTTTTTGGCTAAGAGACAGTATGAAGTAGAGAGATGCATTTTTGTTGAGAAAAGAATGTAAATTTGTCCTAAAGTAAAACTGTTTATTTCTGAAGGGGAAAAAAGAAAATAAAAGACAAAATGGTACAAAAAACTTGGGGACAGATGGAACACCTGAGTGGCTCAGTCAGTTGGGCGTTGGACTCTTGGTTTGGGCTCAGGTCATGATTTCATGGTTCATGAGTTCAAGCCCCGCATTGGGCTCAGTGCTGACAGCACAGAGCCTGCGTGGGATTCTCTCTCTGTCCCTCTCTCTGACCTTGCAAAACAAACGGGGGAAAGGAAGAGTGAGAGAGACGCAGAATCCAAAGCAGGCTCCAGGTTCTGAGCTGTCAGCACAGAACCCACAAAGCATGAGATCATAACCTGAGTGGAAGTCAGAAGCTCAATGACTGAGCCACCCAAGCGCCCCAAGGGAGACACAGAAAATCTTGCCTTATATAGTCAAGGTGGCTGAAATTGGATGAATTTATCACAAGGATTATAAAAATTGAGATTCAAAATCAGTAGCATACTTCTGTAAAACTAAAACTTAATTTTCCTTCATCTGTTTTTTTAATGTTTATTTTTGAGTCGGTTAGTGGGGCGACAGAGAGCATGAGACAGGGGATCCAAAGGGAGCTCCACGCTGACAGCAGCATGGGAGCCCAACATGGGGATCGGGAGATCACGACCTGAGTGGAAGTCGGCCGCTCAACTGACCTAGCCACCCAGGTGACCCAGTCAGTTGAGCGGCCGACTTCCATTCTGGTCATGATCTCACGGTTCGTGGGTTTGAGCCCTGCATGGGACTCTGTGCTGACAGCTCAGAGCCTGGAGCCTGCTTGGGATTCTGTGTCTCCCTCTCTCTTTACCCCTCCTCTTTTCATGTTCTGTCTCTCAAAAATACACAAACTTTAAAAAAGAGCCAAGCTTTACTCACAAATATATATCCTTCCATACTTGCCTTTAAAATCTCTTATTGTCACTTTGGTTAAATAAATAACTGAGGATTGTTTCATAATAGCTAAATAGTGATCCTATTTAGGCAAGTGTGCAAAATATTTTTATAATTTGGACAAACTTCCCCAAATCAAATTCTATATGAAGTCTTTTTGGCCTTGAATGCAATGGCCAATCTGAACTTGATCCTATCAATTTTTTAGCCATTGCCAGTTTCCTTAAACAGAAGGGACATGGTGATTTCTACATCCTTTGTACGATCAAAAAATTAAGGCAGTCTTAATATTATTTGTACTTTCTTGGACAAGAATCAAGAGAAATTTTACTTTAACTTTTGCCACAAATTTTACAGCGCAGATGAAAATGTTCATGGCCTCTGGCTTCATCTCAAATATCAAACTCATTTGGAAGTTAAAGAAATGTGAGGAGAGCCCGGAACAAATTGAACAGCACACCTCACTGTGCAACATCCCACACGCGCGCGCGCGCACACACACACACGCACACACACATGCACAAATACCTGCAAGTTTGTGTAGATGGGTTTGGATGTGCATACACACTGCCACAGACCCCAACCCGGATGCAGATGAAGCCCAGGGAACAGTTGTCCAGCATCCCAGCCTCCTCCCACAGCCAGCACCGCCCCCCCCCCCCGCCCATCTCTATGGTATTTAAAGGGAACAGAACACCCTCCAGGAATGTTTCCCCTGCAAGAAGGCCAAAGTCATGCTTCTCCACGCCACCATCCTGGAGCCCGTCTGTCCCCCTTCCTTCTCTCTCGTCCCTTTCTGAAGACAGGGATGTTGAAGTCAGACTTCCCAGGGAGAAAAACTGGCAGGTGAAGATGGAGAATTGAGGAACAGTGACCTGGCCCTATGCTTCTGGGCCTCACTTTTCCCATCCAAGACACGGGGATATTCCTGTCCTTCCCTCCCCACAACATGGTGGTGAATTACTGCTCAGCACAGTCCCGGGAATATAGTGAATTATCACTCTTGTTAAATAACAAGATTCAATCAAGTAAATGTGAAGATCTAATTGGCTTTATTAAATGATTCACGAATTGGAGCAAGGGCGCCTGGGCGACTCAGTCAGTTAAGCATCCAACTCTTGACTTTTGGTTCAGGTCACGATCTCATGGTTCTTGAGTTCAAGCCCCATGTCAGGCTCTGTGCTGACAGCGCAGAGGCTGCTTGGGATTCTCTCTCTCCCTCTCTCTCTCTGCCCCTCCCTCAGTTGCACACTAACTTGCACTCTCTCTCTCTCTCAAAATAAATAAACATAAAAATAAATTAAATAATTTTAAATGATTCATGAGTTGGGCAGCATGCCATCTAGCAGGTAGAGAGGCACTCCAAGGAGCTGTACAAAATGGAAAGTTTTTATAGATGCAGGGTGGGGGCAAGAACGTTATTAGCAAAGGAAAAGGATTATTCCAGAGGAAGATGTTTGCTAGAAAAGAAAAGTGTCCTATCATGCAGATAACCTTTCTTCTTTGGGTTTGGACAGGACCCAGAGACTAACTGGCACTGATGAAAAGAATAGTTCCCTGAATGACTAGTTAAGGCTACATTTCAGGGCAGCAGGTTGGGGGAGTGGACTGCAGTTAGACTGGGACTCCATTTGGGGCCCATGGTTTTCTGTTTTTTAACACTATTATCCACATCAACAGACGACCATCTCCTTCATTGAGTGCTAACTCTGCCCCACGCGCTAGGGAGACAAGCAGTGGAAAAGACACTGTAAACAATCAGATCCATGCAGTGTGGCAAGAACAATGAAAAATACAAACAAAAAGCCAAAATGGAGAATAGCCGAAGGGAATCTTCTAGATAGAATAGCCAGAGAAGGCCTCTGTGTGAGTACACCTTTGAACCTCAGACCCAAATGACAGGAAGGAGCCAGCCACAGGAAGAGCTGGGGAAATGGTGCTCAGACAGAGCTCATGGACCTTGCAAATGCCCTGAGGAGGGAAAAGAGCTGGGCGCGGTCGAGGACCCGAGTGAAGGCCAGGGTGACAGGAACAGACTTGGGTAACCCAACTGGTTATTCCCATTGGGTTTCTCCTCACAGGGGAAGACAAAATCCCAGAAATAGGAAACGGGTAGAGACAGATTTAACAGCTCCCGGACATTAGTTGGAAACCCAGTTCCTTTCGGTTCCACTCACTGTGGGGAGGAGCAGAGAGAGGGGAGTCAGAGGCCAAGTTCTAGCCAGGGAGCACTCTACTGACAACAGGGAGGTTAGGTTTATTCTCAGTGCCCTAAACCCTAAGCAGCCACTGGGGGCACCATGACTTGATTTTATCCTAAGAAATCCTGGGTAGGGGGGATGGGTGAGATAGGAGAAGGAGATTAAGGGCACACTTACTATGTGAGTACTGAGTAACGTATAGAATTATTGAATCACTATATTGTACCCCTGAAAGTAATATAACACTGTATGTTAACTATACCAGAGTTAAAATTAAAAATGTAATAAAATACTAGATAGATAGATAGATGATAGATAGATAGATACGACTTAAAAAATATCCTTCTGGCTGTTGTGAGAATGGTTGGGCACAAAAGGTCAGGGTGACCAGTCAGGAGGCTGCAGTGGTGGCCAGGCAAGAAATGACAATGGCTTAGACCAGGGTGGTAGCTGTAGAGATGCATTTTGGCTGGAGAGAGTGCATTTTGAAGATAAAGCCAATAGACCTTTCAGAGGGATTGGATGCGACGCCGAGAGAAAAGGAGAATCCAGGACAATGCCCAGACCCTGGCTTACAGAACTGGGGAATGAGGTGCCATTCATTGGACAGGGAAGACTAAGGGGTGACAGTTTGAGATGTCGGATGGTTGTTTGGAGCAAGACATCATCCAGTAGACATGTCAAGTAGAATCTGGGACATGAGGACCCTGAAAGTTTCTGTGAAGGAGAAAGCACTAAAGAAACAGCCCATTCCACTTACTATTGATCTGTACATGGCCTGTTCAGCATGGTGGTGTCAAGGGTATTTGGCTCCCTTACCTGTTATTGGCTTCCACCATTGTTCACGTCCCAAGAAGAGTAGGAAGATGCTAGCCGGCCTTTTCTGACCCGGCCGTGGAAGTCACATAGTGTCACTTCTGCCTTTCTCTATTGGTTCAAGCAATTACAAGCCCACTCAGACTCAAGGGTAGGAGAGAGAGTCCCCACTTCCCATGGGAGGAGAGTCCAAGGCCATTGGGGGTATGTATTACCACCACACCGCACTTCTTATGGCTGTCCATTGATAACAGCTCCTTGCTAACCCATGTGGTGTAGGAAATACAAATGACACACATATGGGTTTGTTCCTTGTAGCTCAGTGAGGAACCCCATTCGATCACAGGTAAAATGAATGCCCAAGCCCAATCCTTCAGAGAATTCCCAGGGTGCCTTCTCAGTAGTAGTAACTAAGTGTTTATTTTTTTATTTATTTATTTTTTTATTTCTAGGAGAGAGAGAGAGAGAGAGCGTGAGCAGGGGAGGGTCAGAGAGAGAGGGAGTCACAGACTGAAACAGGCTACAGGCTCCGAGCTGGCAGTCAGCACAGAGCCTGACGCGGGGCTCGAACCCACGAACCGCGAGATCATGACCTAAGCGAAAGTCGGACGCTTAACCGACTAAGCCACCCAGGCGCCCCAGTAACTAAGTGTTTATATTATGCCTTCAGATTCTCAAAGCACTTGGAATAGTGCTCATAGTCATGGACTAGCAGAACTTGAAAGAGTTATAGTCATTGAGATTATCCAGCCTAGGGATGAGCTCCCTGCATTACTTCCTGGAATCATTTGTGGTGTCACTTAAGCTGTCCCTAATCACAACGTTTTGAATATTAATAGTATGATATCTAAAAAGCATGAAATTCATTCTTTCTTTCAGTGAATATTTGAGTGCCTACTGTGAGCCAGGCGTATATCAGAGATCTAGACAGACCCCAGTCCCTGTATCCTTGGAGCTTACTGAGAGAAGAACAACAGGAAACAAAAAGACAAAAAAATAATAATACACAGTCTGTGCCACCAAGAAGACCTGATTAGGAGACTGGCAGTGTCAGGCATATGACTAGTTCAGGGATCAGAAAGACCCCTCTGAGGGATGCCTGGGTGGCTCAGTTGGTTAAGCATCCAACTTCACCTCAGGTCATGATCTCAGTTTGTGAGTTCAAGCCCCGCATTGGGCTCTGTGCAGACAGCTCAGAGCCCAGGGCCTGCTTCTGATTCTGTGTCTCCCTCTTTTTCTGCCCCTCCCCCACTCATGATCTGTGTTTCTCTGTCTCAAAAATAAATTAAAAAAATTTTTTTTAATTTGGAAAAAAAAAAGAAAGACCCCTCTGAGTAAAGACATGAGTAAAGATCTAAATGTAACAAAGGAGCAGTCAAGAGAAGATCTGGGGTCAGACTCTGCCAAGCAGAGGGATCGAGGGATCTGCAAGTGCAAAGGCCCTGGGGTGGGAGAGTGGTTGGTGTGAGTGAGGGAAGACAAGACCTGGGTGGCTGGGAGGTGGTGAGAAATGAAATCAGAGCGTGCTAGGTGGGAGTATGTAAGTCACAAGATCTATTACTTGTGTTTTTGTGTGTGTGTCCGTGTCTGCCACCAAGAAATCCACTGAAACTAGTTGGGGTATTGTCTATACCCCCAGCAGCTTCCATTCTTCCCACCCCCAATGCACATACCGCATTTGCCATCAAGAGGTGGAGTCTATTGAATCCTTGAACGAGGGCTGACCTTGTGACTTCTTCTAACTAAGAGAATACAGAAAAAGCAATATTCTAGGCCTTCTGAGGCCAGGATTCCTGTTTTTCCCCTTAGCATTTCTGAGACCCCCCTCAGGAAGCCTGAGCTGGCCATGTGGGAAGGCCACATGGAGGAGAACAAGGGCACCCCAGCCAACAGCCCCTGCCCGCTCACCAGGTGAGTACAGCCACATGAGTGGCCTGGGGAAGGCCAGCAGAAGGGCTGCCCATTCAACCCGCAGAATCTAGAGAAACAGGGAATTGGCGTTTTAAGCCTCTAAATTATAGGGTGATTGATTATGCAGCAATAGATAACTAATACATTGGCCTAAGCAAATGGGGGAGGGGCTAATATTTGAAGGAAACTAGGGTTTCAGGAATTCAAGAGTGGCCAGACCCCCAAAGAAGCAGGACCACAATCCTGTGGCTACCTGAGCCCGAGTCCGTGACCTTCCTGCCTGAGCGCTACCTGCCACACAGCTCAGACTTCCGCTGGGGTCCGCTTCCCCAGGGCCTAGGGTCCAGTAGAGTCACATATGCCACCCAGACCACTGCTACGGGGCCCATGGGTGGTCCCCAAGAGTGCTGGGACAGCAGCCCAGGCACTGGAATAGTCTCCCCGATAGACTGAAAGAGATAAGATAATGTGACCAAAAGAGTTTTGATTTTTTTTTTCTGACTTGATTCTTGTTTTAAAAAACGCTGCTAATCAGTGAACTTGCCCAAGCCCCTTATTTTGTAGCTGAGGAAGCTAAGGCACAGACAGGTTAAAGGAAGTCTCTGAGGGCACAGAGCAAATTAGTAGTTGAGCCCAAAGTGGAACACGAGTCTCCTGGTCCTAATCCAAAGTTTGTTTGTTTTTTAACATGCTTGAGATCATGCACCTGATTGGCAGGGAAGCTATTTTATTAATTCAGCAGCAGTTAAATAAATTTTACTAAGTGTCACGTATTGCTGAAAGTGCTTTGCACATATTAATTTACTTCACCTTCATAACAACTCATGTGGGTACAATTATCATCTCACTGATGAGAAAAACTGAGGCTCAGAGAGGGTAAGTAATTTGTCTGAGGTGACACAGCTAATTAGTGGCGGAACTAGGATTCAAACCAGGCAGTCTGTCTCTCGTCCATGAAATCATGGCTTTTATCTTTCATCTAAAGATAAAAGGAGACTACATCTTGAGGTTAAAGGATGAGTAAATCACATACTAGTCGTGTGGGCTTTGCTACATCACTTAACCTCTCTGATCCTTTCCACATATGAAAGAAAAGAAAGTGGTTTTTAAAAATGTTTTATTTCTTTACTTAGAGAGAGAGAGAGCATGTGCATGCACACAAGCGGGGGGCAAGGGGGGACAGAGAGATAGAGAGAGAACCCCAAGCAGTCTCCATGCTCTCAGTTCGCCGGTAGTGGGGCTGGATCTCACAAACCATGAGATCATGACCTGACTCGAAATCAAGAGTCAGACGCTTAACCGATTGAGTCACCCAGGCACCCTGAAAACTGTTTTAATTTAAGAGATAACATGATGATTTAAGGAGTCAACATACATGAAATTTAGTTATACTAGATGAGAAAATTAAGGACGCCGAAAGGTCAAATGACTTGCCCGTGCCAATGACAAGATAGAGGCTGGCTCTCAGCTCCCGTCCCCCCGACCCTGCTTGCTTTCCACAGTACCAGTTGGGGGGGTGGGGGACTGCCTCCCCAGACACAGCCCTCATGCTCACCCTGCCCCCACCACAAACTGCAGCTTCTGCGGTAGGGCTAAATTTAGGGTCTGAAACCAGCTGAAACGGGGACAGTCGAGTCTGCTGTGCTGGAGCACCTGGACCAGATGTGCTGGGAGCTTAGGTGGCAGAGGGCTGAGCATGGGTGTGGGGGAGGGGGGCCCCAGTGGGTGGGCAACAGTAGGCTGTCACTAAGCCCCCAGTGGGGAATTTATTTTTTTTAATGTTTTATTTATTTTTGAGAGAGAGATAGAGACAGCATGAGCAGGGGAGGGTCAGAGAGAGAGAGAGGGAGACACAGAATCCGAAACAGGCTCCAGGCTCTGAGCTAGCTGTCAGCACAGAGCCCGACGCAGGGCTCGAACCCACGAACCATGAGATCATGACCTGAGCTGATGTTGGACGCTCAACCGACTGAGCTACCCAGGCGCCCCTCCCAGTGGTGAATTTATAATGGAAATTAGGGTCCAGTCAGACAAGCCTGTGATTCAGAAAGTGTGACTGGTTTGCCCAAGGTCACAGTGTCATGGAGCAGAACCCAGGCCAAGGCCTTTCCCCTGAGCACCACCATACTAATTTTTAAAGAAGAATCACCTTTATTATTATCGTTATTATTGCTAACATTTGTTGGATACTCACCACATGCCAAGTGCTCTTCTAAATTCTTCACATGTATTAATATCTGAGACAAGTACAATGAGCATCCCCATTTCACAGATGGGGAAACCGAGGCATGAAGCGTCACGGTCATGGAGCTGAACGTGAACTGGAACCATATTTTACTGATCTCTGCCCTCGACTCCCATAAGGCCTGGTGGGGTGGGGTCAACAAAGGCAAGCTTGGACAGCCAGCTCTGTGCTAGGACCTAGAGCTCAAAGTCACCTGAGCTGGACCCTGTGGGAAGGCAAGAGAACATGGAAAGGACACAAAGGCGAGGCCGGGCAAGTAACAAGCGTGAAGGAAGAGGCCAGGGTGCAAGTCAACAGGTATTGGTGGGACCTGTGGCAAACTGGGGACCAGGAACCCCAGCAAAGGGCGGGAAAATTCCTAATTTCCAAAAGTACTGCTGGGCAAGCCCGTGTGCCCCTGCGGCCACCAGCTTTCAACTTCTAGTCTTTGGGGTCAATTGGACCTGAGCCAGAGTCCCAGCCCTGCCCTCTGTTGGCTGTGTGGCTTCACCGGAGTGAGTTAGCCTCGCAGCAGCCTTGGTTTCTGGTCCACACCCGGCTGTGTGACCCTAGGCAAATGACTTGACGTCTCTGAGCCTCGCTGTCCTGATATGTGGAATGAGGATGATAACAGTTGCTACTCCAGAGGGCACTGCAATAACTGGATGAGATAATGCGTAGCACATGCTTAGCACACTGTCTAGTGCATACACAGCAGATGTGATCGCTAGAGGGAAGCTCACCGCAGAAAGAAGGGCGGGACTTTGTCCCTTCGGCCTGCGGTGGTATCAGCTCTGAGGCCTGCCCAGAGCAGCCTTCCCACCTGCTGGGTGGGGGAGAGCTGCCCCCTCGGCTTGAGATGCCAGGAACCTGTGCTGCCTCGATCCCTGCCGCTCTCATCTGCTAAATGGATCTCTGCTCCTTCCCTCCTACTGCGTTTTGCAGGGAAGATGAAATCCTTTTTTCTATCACAAGGGTGAACTAAGGAAAACACCATCAGGGAAAACCAGTAACAGAAATGAGGAAGGTGAACTGGAGGGGGACTAAACAGGGATTTGCAACTAAGTTCCCACCATTTTTTGCCATTTGGGAGTGTGGGCTTGTATTGCTAGGATGTCTAATTTTGCTAACTAAGCCTGAAATCTGAACCTTTTTGTGCAATCTCCTGATTTTTAAATGATGGCTCAAGTTCTATAAACTACCACATGGGTTCTGACGCTGCTGCATGGACCAGACTCAGCCTCAGACCATCTTCCACAACTTCTTTCTTAGGGTGTAACTTCTTTTGCCGTCACATCTCTGAGAGGTTGACAGGACACAGAATCTGAGGGCCAAGATGGTGGCATCCTTGTGAACCAGAGCTAATGGGCTTGCCCTTTGCCCGTCCCAGTTAAACCGTCCTTGTTGGGGCACCTGAGTGACTCAGTCGGTTGAACCGAGCATCCGACTTCAGCTCAGGTCACAATCTCACTATTTGTGAGGTCAAGCCCCACATGGGGCTTCGTGCTGTCAGCACAGAGTCTGCTTCGGATCCTCTGTCCCCCTCTGTCTGCCCCTCCCCCTCTGGAGCGCTCTCAAAAATAAGTAAATATTTTTTAAAAAAGCATCCTTCTTGGGGCGCCTGGGTGGCTTAGTCGGTTAAGCGTCCGACTTTCGCTTGGGTCATGATCTCGCGGTTCGTGGGTTCGAGCCCCGTGTCGGGCTCTGTGCTGACTGCCAGCTCAGAGCCTGGAGCCTGTTTCGGTCTGTGACTCCCTCTGTCTCTGACCCTCCCCTGCTCACGCTGTCTCTCTCTCTCTCTCTCCTAGAAATAAACAAAACATTTAAATAAATAAGTAAACATTAAAAATAAATAAATAAATAAAAAGCATCCTTCTTTCTCCACCTTCCCCAAGAGAAGCTTCCTGAAGGGGGTCTCTCTGGCTGTTTCCACCACTTTCCAGCAACAATGGGTATCATGAACATTTTGGAGGCTTAGAGTATGTGAAAGGTTTCATTCTCTCTCCGCCATGTCTTTGCCAAGAGGCAGGGAAGCAGGAAAGCACCTAGTGGCTCTGGTTGCTTTTGCTACTGAGAACAGTATGAACTTTGACAATAACAAAGCCTTCTATTATTGTAAGGAATGTTTGCATACGACTTCACAGTTTATTTTGAGAGACAGAAAAGAGTCAGTTCTGTCCCATCAACTGCCTCCAAAAATTCCTCAGAGTTTAGAATGGTGATCATGGCAGGCGAACAAAATGGCAGCCTCTGCTGGTTATTCACGAATAACCTGCTCTTCCTGGCCAAAGAGCCCTCATTTTGTTCAAGTGTCAGGTGACCTGAGTCTTTGCCTCCCTGAGTCCTTGCTCCAGAAGCAAACTGAAGGAGGAGGCAAGCAGAATCTCTAGACAGGAAGCCAGACAGGCATTGGGAAATGACCAGAGGGCTCCGATAGGGTCTTGGCTCTTGCACCTGCTCAGCCTTGGGACAAACAGAGTTTATGGGCCTGTAGGCAAAAGAGAAGCCCAGCTAAAATTTGGTAAAGATAAAGCAGAGGGTAAGAAATGGGCCAACCCCTCCTTTACCACCTAACTTGGAGGCTGGGGTTACCAGACTGCCCTGATTAAAGCCCAGCTCTGCCTAGCTGTGCAATCTTACATGAGTTCCTTAACTTTTCTGTGCCTTGGTTTCCTCATCTGTAAAATCATGCTAATAAAATGTTCTATCTCACAAATGGTCATGGGGATCGAGTGAGGTGAGCAGGCCCCTCGTACACAGTTAGCACTTACTAAACATTAGCTATTGTGACATGATCTCTGAGCCCCTATTCACTTCCTCCATGGGGAGGAAAGCGTCTCCCCCACTGGATTGTAAGGTCCTTGATGGTGGCAATGGAGCCTCTCTTGCTCGCATCTGAATCCCCAGTCCTAGTAAAGCAGCTACCGCACAGAAGGCCCTTAGTAAATGTGGTTTAAATGAACACCAGCCTGCAAGCAGCTGATAGCATCAGAGGCAGAAGGTAAGAGAGATGAGGCCTAATAGGTCCCGGGGAATCATTTGCTTTCTCAGGATCTTCCAAATTTTGCCCCAATATGGAGCATCTTCTCCAGAGAGCCACCTCCCTGGCTCCAGGTCTGGGTCCCCCAGAAGATTTCACCCCTAACAGAGCTTTCCCTCACTTTGCCTTTATAGCTCAAAACAGCCATTGACCATATATAACCAAGTGAGAGGGGCTGCACACTCTCTCTCTCTGCCCCTCCTCTGCTCTCTCTCTCTCTCAAAAATAAATATTAAACTTTTTAAAAATGTATTTACCAGATGTTCATAGCAGCACTCTCCACAATAGCTAAAACATGGAAAGAGCCTAAGTGTCCATCAACAGATGAATGGATCAAGAAGATGTGGTTTATCTATACCATGGAATACTACATGGCAATGAGAAACAATGAAATCTGGCCATGTGTAGCAACATGGATGGACCTTGAGGGTGTTATGCTGAGCGAAATAAGTCAGGCAGAGAAGGACAAATATCATATGTTTGCACGTATAGGAGGATTAGGAGGAACTTGACGGAGGAACAAGGGGGAGAAGAAGGGCGGAAATGGTGGGGGAAAGGGAGAGAGGCAAACCATGAGAGACTCTTGAATGCTGACAAAAACTGAGGACTGATGGATGTGGGGGGAGGGGGGGATGGGCATGGAGGAGGACACTTGTGGGGATGAGCACTGAGTGTTATGTGGAAACTAATTTGACAATAAACTATTTGTAAAAAAAAAAAAATGTATTTACCAGAATGGAGAGGAGGGTGAAAAAGTGCTAATATCTCAGAGAAGACCACGATTCTACATTAATGGCCAAAGTCTCGCTCTTGAGGGTGGCAGTGCATGGGGCTCCACGTCTCCAGCAGAGGCTTATAATTAAGGGCAAGCTGAGGCAAGTCCCTTGCCAATCCGTCACCTCGAACACATCATCTCTCCCTGAGCCCCAGAGATAGTTTAGCAGAAAAAGGCTCAGCAGCGAGGTCACTTTCCTGGTGGCTGAGAGGCACATGTCACATGTGCACTTTGTCTTTTTCATCCCTGCCACACACAGACCTGCAGACGTACACACCACACTTCCTTCCCTTGAGCCCAAAGGTAGTTGCTGTTCTCGTGAGCAAGAACGTACGAAATGTCAGTTTTGAAGTTAGACAGTTACATACCCCTGTACTCTTGGTTGGAGCCCCTCCTCCTGGCTTTTCTCTTTTGATTTGCTCTTTCTTACTGGGTGGTCCGACATCTAGACTGAGACCTTGCCTCTTCGGGGGAAAATGGGGTGCAGCTTCCCTGAGTGTTGGGGGTGACTGAGATCCCAGTCCCAGGAGATCTGAGTCCAGCCACCTGCCCATCCCCCACTGGCCACTGGCCCAGTGGCCACACCTCATCTGGAAAGGAACATCTTGAATGCTCTTGGCCAGCTGTGGGAAAGATCAGAAAATCACCCGCCCGTGGTCCTTTGCTCAAGGTTACGAGTTTCTGGGCTGGCTAGCAGGAAGTTAAGCCCAACCTCTCCCTTGGCCTTTGACAAATGGTGAGGCCTCAGTAGGACTTAACCAACAAATGATACGAGTTGCTTCCTGCTCAGGTAGAAACTCGGGTGCGTCTGTAAGAACTCGGGTCCTGCCAGTCCAGCTTCCTCAAGTCCTTTAACCAGCAGAACGGTCTGGGAAGGCTCTGAGGGAAATACAAATAGAACATTATCAGCACCTCAGAAACTCCCCTAGGCTCCCACATCTCTATCCCTCCTTGCTAGTCACCACCATCCTGACACATGATATCTAACACCATGAATTAGGCTACTTTTTGGTTTTGTTTTTAATTTATGAACTGAAGATCTTTTTAATAGGGACGCCAATACACTCATCTATCTAAAACACTCTACATGTTAATCCAATGTATATATTCAGATAAATAAAAGACAGCATAACATCAATGAAAAACTAAGACTTCTATATGCAAATTTGATATAAACAACGCTTTTTTACTTTGGCATTTCCAAGTAGAATACCTGCTTTTTAAAAATTCCACTCTGTCAAGAATAAATAAACCTTAAAAAAAGAAAGAAGGAAATGAACTCTTTTAAAAAAAATAAATAGAAATAAACATAAAGGTTCCACTCTGGGGCTGAGGCTTATTTTACTTTTAATTTACAATGCTTTATATATTTTTTTAAATAATAGCTTTCTAGAGATACACTTCATGTGCCATGGAATTCACCCATTGTTGAATTCAGGGTTGTGTGACCGTGATCAAAATCGGTTTTAAAACATTTTCATTATCCCCCCAAAGTTCAGTATCCATTGGCTGTTACTCCTCATTTCTCCCCAGCCTTCTCAGCCTTAGAAAACCATTTTCTGTCTCTATGGATTTGCCTATTCTGGAAATTTCATACAGATAGAATCCTACAGGACACCTGGGTGGCTCAGTTGGTTAAACACTGGACTCTTGTTTCAGCTCAGGTCATGATCTCACAATTGTGAGATGGAGCCCCGTGTCAGGCTCCACGCTGGGCATGGAAACTGCTTACGATTCTCTGTCTCTCTCCCTTCGCTCCTGTTCCCTGTTAACACACACTCTCTCAAATACGTACATATATACATACATACATACATAAATGGAATCCTACAATGTGTGGTACTTAGTAACTAGCATCTTTCAGTTAGCAAGATGTTTTCAAGGTTCATTGGTGGTGAACCATCTGTCAGTACTCCCTTTTATTGAGAGTGCGTGTGCGTGCATGTGTGTGCACATGAACAGGGGAGAGGCAGAAAGAGAGGAAGAGAGTGAGAGACTCTTAAGCAGGCTCCACCCCCAGCTCAGAGCCAGACCTGGGGCTCCATCTCGTGACTGTGAGATAGTGGCCTAAGCTGAAACGAGTCCAACGGATGGTTAACCAACTGAGCCATCCAAGCACCCCTCTACGTCCTTCCCTTCTTTTTTTTATTGCCTAGTGATATTCCACTGTATGGAGATACCACATTTGCCTATCCATCCATCAGATGATGGACATTTGGGTTATTTCTATTCCTTTGGCTACTGACACCATATGTTAGTTTTGCCCGGTTGTGAACTTCATATGGTGGATATTTTTGTGTCCGGCTTCTTTTGTTCAATATTTAATTTGTGAGACTGGTGGCACCTGGCTGGCTCAGTCAGTGGAGCATTCAACTTTTGATCTCAGAGTTGTAAGTTTGAGTCCCACGTTGGGTATAGAGATTACTTAAAAGTAAAATCTTTTAAAAATTGTGTCAGATTCATCCCTGTTGTTGCATGTAGCTATGTTTTCTTCATTGTAATTGTTGTATAGTATTCTTTTGTTTGACTGTACCATCATTTATGTATCCACTCTACCGCTTAGAGACATTTGATCTTGCTTTTGGTTTAGGACTATTACTAATAACACCACTATGATGGATATTTCTGCATGTGGTGATCAAATCGAGGACAGACAGAGATCAGCCTTGAAGGTTCCCTGAGTAAGACAGAACAAGATCAGTCATGCAGACAAGACTTAATTCAGTTTATTTTGCACTCACATGACCTGACCTGGATTATGTCTTGCTTCCGCCTCTGGAAGTGATAAGCAAAACTTGAACTGTTTCCCAAGGTTAATACAGGGTAACCACTGAAAACTGTAATGTTGTAACCAATCCCCAAGAATAAACAGTCACTCCTTTCTTACTGTATAAACTACTTTATGACAATACACCCCTGAGCCTCATTTCATGTTCTGTTCTGACTGCTCTGGTTTCCAAGCTGTCTTTTTGCTGTCTGCATGATAAATTTGTACTAATTACTACTTCAGTGATTCATTGGTTTTACTTTGGCTATTTTGAAGCTTTGATGGTATCTTTTGGTGTACATGTGCCCAAATTTCTGCCGGGTATGTGCTAGCAGAATGTTTATTAGTCTTTAATTAACATCAATTAATTTTTAATTTTTATTAATTAACTTTAATTAATAAAAAGTTACTAATTTTTAATTCATGTTAATTAATTTTAAGTTATTTTTTAATGTAAAACAATTTTTAATCATTTAATTAATTTTAATTTTAATGTTTATTTATTTTTGAGAGAGAGAGAGAGAGACGGAACATGAATGGGGGAGGGGGGATAGAGAGAGAGAGAGAGAGAGAGAGAGAATCCAAAGCAGGCTCCAGGCTCTGAGCTGTCAGCACAGAGCCCAACACGGGGCTCAAAGTCACCAGCCATGAGATCATGACCTGAGCTGAAGTCAGATGCTCAACTAAGTCACCTGGGTGCCCCAGTATGTGCTAGTAATTACATTGTTGGGTCATGGGGCGCCTGGGTGGCTTAGTTGGTTAAGCGTCCGACTTTCGCTTAGGTCATGATCTCGCGGTTTGTGGGTTCGAGCCCCGCGTCGGGCTCTGTGCTGACTGCCAGCCCAGAGCCTGTAGCCTGTTTCAGTCTGTGACTCCCTCTCTCTCTGACCCTCCCCTGCTCACGCTGTCTCTCTCTCTCTCCTAGAAATAAATAAAACATTTAAAAAAAAATTGTTGGGTCATAGGGTACCTGGGTGGCTCAATTGGTTGAGCATCTGACTTCAGCTCAGGTCATGATTCTATGGTTCATGAGTTCGAGCCCTGCATTGGACTCTCTGCTGTCAGAGCAGTGCCCACTTCAGATCCTCTGTCCCCCTCTCTCTGCCCCTCCTCTGCTCATTCTCTCTCAAAAATAAACAAACTTGAAAAAAAATAAATTGCTGCGTCATAGGGTATATTGTTTGCAAACCGTAGGATATTTGGTTTTTCGAATTTAGTGTATGACACCACGTAGTTTTCCAAAGTGATTGTATCAGTTTACACTCACAACAGCAGTGTATGAGTGTTTCAGTTGCCCACATCTTCCCCCAAACTTGGTTTTGTCAGTCCTTTTAACTTTTTCCATTGTACTGGGTTTCTAGTGGTATCTTACGGTTTTTATTTGTATTTCCCCAGTGAACTAATGCAGGTGAGCACTTTTTCATGTGTTCATTGGCCACTTGAGTCTCCCTCATGGGGGAAAAGGCACCTGTTCAAGTCTGACTTAGTTTCATGTCGGGTTGCTTGTCTCTTTTTTCTTTTTTATTCTGGATCTGAGCTCTTTAAGGATTTTAAGTGTTACAAAAAAAAAAAAAACCCCAGAATTTTAAGTGTTATAACAATCTTGTCTCACTCTGTGGCTTGCCTTTTCACTCTCTAAATAATATTTTTTTGTTAAACAGAAGTTCATAACAAAGCAAACAGACAAAACCAAAAACAGGCCTCATAAATACAGAGAACAAACTAGTGATTGCCAGAGGGGAGGTGATGGGGTGGGTGGACAAAACAGGCGAAGGGAATTAAGAGGTACACACTTCCAGTTACAAAATAAATACGTACAGATGAAAAGTACAGCATAGGGAATATAGTCAATAATACTGTAATAACTTTGTATAGTGACAGGTGGTAACTACACGTACTGTGGTGGGCACTGTGTGATGTACAGAAATGTCAACTCACTATGCTATACACAGGAAACTAATATAATATTGCACGTCAACTATTCTTCAACTAAGAAAAAATGACCACAAAAGAAGTTCATAATTTTAATGTAGTTCAACGTATCAATCTTTTCATTTATGGTTGATACATCCCTTGTCTTATGTAAGAATTCTTTGACTTCTCGGTCAATAAGCGTCTGGAAGTTTTACAGGTTCTCCAGACGAAGGGTTCAAAGAACATCAAAGTAGGCTTGGTGCGAAATCTTGGCAATAGGAACGCGGCCGCTGCACACTGCGTGGGTCCCCGCACCTGAAGGCAGGGGGGAGGGGCCCTGATGCTCCCTACTCGACCTGACACTGAACAGCCGCTTCTTTCCCAGTCCCACCACTAGAGGGCGCGGGTAATTTAAACTCGCCCAGGCCGTCCCCTCCCGCCCCTAGTTACCTTTCAACCAATCATGAAATATTTACACAAAGCGCAGTCCAAGAGAATATAAAAAGTCGCCTAAGCCGGTCTCCATGCAAGACTACTACAGCAACAATAAAAAAAGCCAGGACTGATTTCTGCCTTCTTAAATATCTTCAGTGAAGAAAGAAACCTGTCTAAAAGTCACTGCCTAATTTGTCTCATTCCTAAACTACTATGTGTACTAAGCCCCTCCTTAAATCTCTTACTCTCGTCAGCATAAACTAGATTGTTCTTTTTTTTTTTTNAAAAAAAAATATTTT
Organism: Crocuta crocuta; assembly: GCF_008692635.1. NCBI lineage: Eukaryota > Metazoa > Chordata > Mammalia > Carnivora > Hyaenidae > Crocuta > Crocuta crocuta. The sequence continues at coordinate 2,259,657 of NW_027530521.1, read as the reverse complement.
TTTTTTTTTTTTTTTTTTTTTTTTTTTTTTTAACTAGGTTCTTTCCGTCTATCCCTAACGGAAACAAGGAGCAACTGTTTGGCGTCCTCATGACAACCACTCTCAGAGATGCTTGTAAATTACCGGGTGTATAGCTCTGGGGTCAATCCTCATTCTCATTTCTCTCGAAGATACAATAGTACACTATTACATTTCACTTCCCTGGAAATTTACAGGTTTCTTTGGTCTCTCTTCCAGTCCCTTTTAAAGAGTAAAATCCCAAAGTGGACTTTGCACTCCAGTATTCTCTGCAATGCCAGATTTACTTCCTGATTTATTCTTGAATATTACCTCATCATTATACTCAAACCATACGATCCAATCATTCAATAAAATACTTCCTCATTATCAACTTGATGAAGGATTGTATAGTCATTAAAATAACAAACACAAGGACAGTGACATAGCAACATAGAATATACTTAATATTTTGTTTTAAAATGTATGCAACACTGCCCCTCTGCTTTGATTACTAAAAAAATGTTTATGGACAAAGTCTAGAAGGCAATATGAATATTTTTAAAAATTGATTGGTTTGGGGGATTGGTAATCATTACTTTTTTGGTTTGTTTTTCCTTATTGGCATAATTTTGAGGTCTTTTAAAAACTGGTTGAAATCTTTCATTCTCTCAGCAACTTATAGAGTGTTCATAAGACCAAGAGCCAGGTATTGCAAGGAAGACAAAAGCAGACACAATTCCTGCTGTTCAGAAAAATATAGCTGATTCTTATTAAATACTTACTATAGCCTCACTACTATGGTCACCCCTATTGTATACATTAAGAAAGTGGGGAACAGGGAGACCAACCAGTTTACCCAAGGTCACACAGAAGAAAAGCAGAACCAGAATTTGAACTCAGCCACTCCAAATGTGCAAGATGTTGGGCTTACCCATTATACTACACTGCCACGATAGCCAAATAGATAGAGATAAATGACATTCAATCATTCATCAAATATTTATTGAGCAACTACCACACATCAGGTCCCAGACCAGTGCTGGGAATACACTGACAAGCAAAAAAAAAAAAAAAAAAAAGCGCAGTTCCTGACCTCCTGGACCCACAGTCTATACCAAAAGTATCACGGGAATTCAGAGGAGAAAAAGAAGGGAGGGGAAAGAACTATCTCCTTACACTCTCTGGAACAAGGTCAAGACTGAATAGACCTTTAAGGTTTCTGCCAACGGAGACAAGTTTCTGTTCAACTTTTACTCAAGTCACCCTCAACCAAACACCAAGCTAAACTCTAAAAATTCAACTGTAAATAAGCCATGGGCCCTGCCCTCCAGGAGTTTATAGTCGAATGGCACAGAAAGACAAGTAATAACTTCTAGTACCATGTACTAAAGCCAGAGTGATCAGAAGAAGGCACATAATGAGATAGGTACCATACAAGCTGGGACCCGGCAGCAAGAAAGTGACATCTATACTGAGCAGTGACATAGGACAAGTTGGAGTTAAAGTAATTCAGGCTTTGAGGGAGCAGCTTATGCAAAGCCCTAGAAATGAGAACCTAGGATTGCAACGACTCCGTGATTTGCAGAGTTGTGCCAATTAATGCCAACTAAATGGCTGAATTATTTCATTACTCATTCCCAAATTCAGGAAGGGATGTGAGTATGGGCACAACCTAAGGCCAAATTCAAACAAACTCTTCATTTGATAGCCACACAGCCCCAGCCTAATTAGGCTATCTTAGCCCATCACCAACACGTCACTGCAGGTGTTCATATGCTTCTCTTGCCATTCAATCAGCCTATCAGCAAGGTCAGTGCTAGACTCCAGAAGAATAAGGGGGCTCCGCTTGGCTCCCCAGGGGAGGAGTGGAGACAATGTCTTCCCTATCTCTGAATCCCACACAGAATCCAGTTCAGCGCTTTGTGAGCACAGAGGACCACTGTTCTATGTTGTACTAAACATAGAACAAAAAGAAAAATTCATCTCCTGACATAATTACTATCTCTATCCACACCCTACACATTGCCAGTCTCTACTCTCTCCACTGCGGCCCATCAGGGCCCTCCTCCTCCTTCTGCCACTTTCAAATGCCAAAGAGCTCTACAAAGATAAAAGTCTAGCTTTGTGGATAAAAGGAGGAGCTTCGGATTCAGAATCATCTGGGTGGGATCCTTTTATTAGCTTCATGGTACATAGCAAGCCACTCCACTGTGGCAGCCTCAGATTTCTCTGTTTCTGCAATGAGAATAATAATAGCTCCTTCACTGAGGTCTGTTAAATAACCGGGCTGAGTTAAGAACAACGAATGAGAGAGTCTGTGTAAGGATATTATCACGTTGCTTGGTACATAAAATGTACTCAGTAAATGGTTGCTGTAGAATACAGCAGATGATGGAATACAGGTAGAAGTGGATGGTGCTGGTTAAGTCTGGCTGGAGTCATAGCAATTCTCCACCAGCCCAAACCGCGTCCAGCAGCAGGCTTGGAACGGGATGCGTGTAAGAGATCCGCTGTCCCTTGAGACTCCTTCCACGCCCAGACCTCTGCAGGGATCTCCGGTCTGCGTCACCAGCCCAGCCTGCCGCCTCCGTTGCGGCCGACGGACACATGGTGGGAACGTGAGGGGGCGGTACCGGACTCGGCGTCTCTGGGCCAATCGCCCGGCGGGAGGCACCCAGCCAATGGCAGAGGCACTCTAGTGCCTCGGGGGCGGGGCCACAGAGAGGAGCAGCGGCGTCATAGGTCACTGGGCGGGCCGGGGGTGGGGCCCGCGGTCCCGACGGGGGCGGAGCGGCGAAGGCCCGAGCAGTCTCAGCAGTAATGGCGGCGGCTGTGGCGACGGCGGCAGCAACGGCCCCGGCGCCGGCAGCCGGAGCGGATGGCGCCTCCTCAGTGCACTGGTTCCGCAAAGGGCTGCGGCTCCACGACAACCCTGCGCTGCTGGCGGCTGTGCGCGGGGCGCGCTGCGTACGCTGCGTTTACATCCTGGACCCTTGGTTCGCGGCCTCCTCCTCAGTGGGGATCAATCGATGGAGGTAAGGGGGCCCGGAGCAGGGTCGCGGGCCCAGGGGCAGCGGCCTGGCCTCGAGGGTGCTCGGTGAACAGCCCGGGTCGCCTCCGCCCCACAGACACCGAGGCTGGTGTCAGGATGGCCGAGTGGTCTATGGCGCCAGACTCTCAGTCCCCAAGGCCGGAAGACCCCAGCCTGCGGGAGGTGGGACAGGGAGACGGAGCCGGGTTTCCCGAGGGGAGAAGCCGCGACTGGGGAAGCAATTAGTCATCTTCGTAATGGCCTGGGTGGGCCAGGGCTCGACCTCGGACAGGCGCGTTCGCACTGTGTGTTCGCCCCTTTGGGGCCCCACAGCATTCCTGCTGGACGGAGACCATGCTCCCCATTGATCAGGGACTCCCGAGGCCTAGAGACGCAAGTTGGCCTGCCCACAGGGAGTGGCAGAGCAGGGACTCCTGGTCTAGGGCTCTCAGGGGCGTGCTCTAGGAGGGGAAGAAAGGACATGCTGTGATGTGAGGGCAGGGACGCGTTTCTGAGTCGGTAGCACAGCAGGTGCGCTGGCGTTCTTCAAGTAAAGAGCCCATCGCTGGGCTCCTGAAGGTCATGTCTACGCTTCTGGCTTGCTTGGATCCATCCTTTTACCATCCACATTTCCCTCCTGCCTCTGGAGGTGCCTAGAGACTCTAGCTTAGCATTAGATAAGGCAGGTGCAGTCTGCCCTTTATTATAAAGACATCAAGGGGCTTTTCCTGGTCGAGGCACTTTGTGTCCTGAGGTAGAGAGCAGTACTTAAACCCATGTTGGAGAATTCCCTCGGCCACTAGCTAGGAGCTTGCTAGGAAAAGGAAAAAAAGAAAGAAAAGGGAACCAAAGTGTCACTTCCTTCCTCCTCTTCTCATGAGATTAATTTTAAAGGACAGTTGAGCCACTGTAGATTAGACTTTTATCAGCTGATGTGCTGAGGTTAGGGAGCAGGATAGCTGTGATGTCAAGGAGACCCCTCTTTGATGATTCCCAGGAAATGCAGTCGACAGAATCATGGGAAAGGATTAACAGATAGGCAGCTGATGTCTTTTCTCTGTAGCCGGTGTTTAAAACCAAGAGGCTTTGAGACATTGTGTACCCATCTCTCTTTGAAACACCCCGCCGCTGTCCCTTGGTTTGTTTGCGTTGCTCTGGAGAATGTTTGCTTGTGGCCTTGTTGCACTGATGGGCAGCTGATCCCCAAGATGCAGTGGCCGACAGTACCCTATTCTTTTCCTCTCCAAGGCGTGTGCCTTGCCAGGAGAGTGAGTGCCTCTAGCAGTGGGTCTATTAAATGCCCCCTCCTGCCCCATTTATGTAGAGAGAACGACTAAAGATAGTCCTGTGGAGAGCCTGCCCACACAGTTTTCAGGCTGTTGTATTGCTCTGCCTCTGCTCCAGTTTCTATAGATAGGAGGCTGGGTTTGACAAACACCCTCCAATGACTATCCCTAGCACGGACGTTAAACCAGGCCTCAGACTTTGCCCCCTCCTATGGCAGTGTGCCCATTAGAGCAGAGTAGATGCCGTCTGACTCCCTGCTCGTTCGTTACAGGGTCACGAAGGAGGTTTTGTCTTGTCTTTTTTTTTTTATCAGGTTTGGGGAGGGCGTTGCATGAAATTCTGACTTGTAAGTGGTAGTAGAGATTAAAACTCAACAGCAAAACCTCTGTTGCTGATTAAAGTCAGATATGCCAGGAACTAGGTGTGTGTGGATTTCTGTGGGTCACTCTTTTGTGATTGTGCTTTTGAGCAAGGGAAGGAGAAGAGGAATGTGGCAGCTCACATGCCTGAGTCAAATCCTGGAGTCAGAGGCCATGTAGGAATGTAGACATTAACTGAACAGTGACTTAATGAGTGGCTAAGATCTGCCAGGCACCGTTCTGGGTGCTGCTGGGGACATGGCAGTGAGCAAGCCGTCGTGCTGTCCAGAGCTCTGGGAGCCTACATTTCTGTGAAGGAACACAAGTAAAAACAGCCATGACTTAGAACTGAATGCCACGAAATAAATAAAATAGGGGGACAGACTAGAGCAGCATTGGTCTTGCTACCCATGGGAATCACGAAAGGGTCTTTAACAGATGCCTGGACTTCCCCCTCCCCCAGTTCTGATATAACGGTTCTAGGTTATGGCCTGGGCAGTAGTGTTGTTAAAGCTCCCCTGTGCCTTGAAGCCTGAGAACCACAGACTCGAGCCCGACAGCTTGGGAACCGTGTTGCAGTGCATTGGCAGGGAGGCTAATTAGCTTCGGCATTCAGAAGAAAGAGGTGAAAAAACACAAAACAGATCGAATATGGTAACTGCTCCTGGACCTGGAAACAGACGCGCTGCCGCCACCCCCACCGTACAGTTTGCTCCCATGATCAGACCACGCAGGGCAGAGCTGCCGACTGTTTTACACCCTCGGTGGGGGGTCGGGGGAGTGAAGGGGCCAGCCGGACCTCTGCATAACTTCAATATGTGTAATCTTCCAGCAGCTGCTTCTGGATCTGCGAGTCGCCTGGGAGAACTGTTGTACAACATAACATCCTAGCTCTGCAGATACTTCAGTTGCTGCCTGGGAGAAGGCTCCCTAGAAAGGGTGGTC
>NW_027530521.1:2220829-2253809 GCF_008692635.1 Crocuta crocuta | reverse complement strand
AGGGTCTGAGATGTCTGTTCTTCTGCACTTCCTACACTCACTCCTGCATAGCATGTTTCAGCAGATGAATCAGATTAAAAAAACTATGAATGGCACTTTGTAAGAGGAAAATAGGACAGGGAAAGGCCACCAAGAAATCTGTATATTTATTAGCATAGCAGAAGGGCTAGCTAGCATACTCCTTGCCTTGGCGGTAGTGGGAAGTTGGTGTGGCTCAGGAAGCCTCAAGACTTTTTGTCAAGCACTAGTTGGCCATTTCCCCATTTCTGCCATTTTCCCCAGCGCCCCCGTCCTCAAATATGCTGCGTTTGGAAGGAGGTACTGCAGTGAAGACCACCCAAAAAGGGGGTGATGGTGGTGGTAATCGACTTCTAGATTTAAAAATGGGTTTGCCTCCCTCTTGCTCCTGCAGCTTAGATCGAGTGTTGGCAACAATTCACTGAGTCCTTTATTTAAATCACTTTCTCCCTAGCGCTGAGCTGCACCTGCGTTCAGGAGCTTCTGGGAAGCTGGTAGAAATTGGTAGAAATTGGTAGAAATTCCATATGAGCCCATATAGCTCAGAATTAATAAATGAGGTGCACTGGAACCTCCCCAGGATGCCCAGTGAGAACGAGTGTGTCTCTCATCCCAGTGCCAGGAACTAATCACTGTTGGACTGTCATAGCTGCTGCTTCCCTGGAACTCGGCCAGCAGGTAGGGGACTGAGACTTGTTTCCTGGGGCAGAAGTGGGAGTTTCTGAGCTCTTCTCACCGGTACCCAAGTGAGTCACTTTACTGTTCCGCAGCTGAGGAGGTGTTTCCGTTTGCCAAAAAGGGATGAACACCTTCACCTTTCTCGTAGAGAAAAATATGTTTATTCTTTCCTAATTTCAGAGTGGTACTTAGAGATCAATCCCTGCTATGGATTGTGAGTTCGAGTTATCCTTTTCCATGGGGCTTACACTCTCTGACTGAGGATAAATTAATTCCTATTAATATCCTCAGTAGTCAGTCCGGGCAGGCCTATGAGGTCATCATATAGTTAGATACTACCTTGGCTTGAAGCAGAGAAACTTGGTCAAGGGCAACTGGACCCAAAAAAGAGTTCACTATCATCCTCCCTCCTCCTATTAACAACCAATAAAATATTCCTCAACACAGAATCTGCCATCTCTGAGGAAGGTCTTGTCTAAAAATTTGCCTATCTTACACTCTAAAGTGCCAGCCCCATGGAGTCCCTGAATTACAGAGTCCTTGCTATATTTTTGGAAATCCCCATTTGGTCTTCTCCAGTTCTGTCTGCCTCTAGCTCCAGAGCACTTACGTAATACAATTCAGTTGCACATGTTGTCTGATCCTCAGGGTGAGCTTCAACTGCTCACACAGGACCGTGTGCTCTAAATTTTGGCCATGTGAGCTCAGCCTGGAGCTGCCAAGGGTGAGCTGCCAGCCGCAAACACTGCTCTCTGCAGTGCACAGGCCAGCATTCTTTAGCATCCACCCTCATTGGAGTAAAGAGAAACTGGCCATGTGGAGAGGAGGGCTCTAAGGGAGGGCAAAAGGCCAAAGTTCTCTCCGGCAAAAGAATGCACACACCTGCCCCAGTGAGCCATTGCCCAGTAGCAGTGCTGCTCCCTGTTATGCAAAGCGGCCACCTGGCAGACGAGGCACAGTAGCAGTGGCCTCTCTTTCTCTGACTGCCTGGAGGCTGGGGCTCCTAGGGGCCTGTTGCTCTCTTAGGGGGACCATCCTGAAACCTCCTTCCTGGTGAAGCCCTGAGGGCTGGACGCAGGAAGGGAAGTTGGAAGTAACAAATCACATCTAGGGCATCAAAGAAGAGGCAGAAACCAGGATCTCAAAGAGAGAAAGTTTAGTAGAAACTTAGAAGCAAAGAAAGGCAGCTTGTAAACAGAAGCTAGATGTTTAGTTCCGCTTTCTAGAACAGTGCTTGTGAAGCTTTAGTGTGCAAAGGAATCACCAGGGGCCCTTGCTAAAATGCAGGTTCTGATCCTGGGGGTCTGTCTGGGATTCTGCATGTCATCAGGCTTCTGGGAGATTCACAGCTATTCATCCTCAGAGGGGCAAGGATCTGGTGGCAAAGGCATTGGCTTTCTCCTTGATGGTTGCATCTTGAACAGCACGGCCTCAGTGCTCTGATGGGAAGTCCTGGTTGAGAAGCCCTGTGGCCTGGTGGTTAAGCATGCAGACCCTGAGCCATATTGCCTGGTTCGAATTCTGGCCACTTGTTAGGTATATGATACTGGGCAAATTACTTCATCACTCTGTGCCTCAGTTTCCTCATCTATAAAATGGGAATAATGATAGTATCTACCTCGTAGGTCAGTTTGGGAATTACATGAGATAATGCATGTAAAATAAGTAGACTGGTGCTGGGTTCATTGTAAATGCTCGTCAGATGTTAGTTGTTGCTGTGATTATTTTCATTTGGTTGCTGAGTTCAGGATTGGGCCTTCTGCTTCCTGCTTCAGCTGTAGACATCTCTTGTCAGAGAAGGAAAGGGCTTTCGTGGGGTTATCTTACTTGAGAGATGCTGCAAGGAATCTCTCCTTTTAGTAAATAAGGCCTAGAAATAAAGTTCTGTAGAAGCAGCTGGAAGCCGGCTTTCATGTGCATGTCAGCCTTATTTATAGCTTCAAATCGAAAGCCTGTGCAGCCTGGTGGACTGTGAAGGAGGAGGCCACCGAAGTGCACGGCAGGGACATTCCTGGGAGCCACAGATGAAGGACCCTGTGCTCTGAGGTTGGGGGCTTTAGGTCTCCAGTTACCTCCCAGCATTCTCCCTGGGGGGGCCCAGGCTCCAGGTGCCACAAGGCTACTTACATGGGCCTCTCATATTTTCCTCTTGGGAGGAATGGCCCGGCCTGGGAGGAGGCCGACACAAGTGCGTCACTCCCGGCTTAGCTTTCCATTTCAGAGGGTGTCAGTTTTTCAAAAACAGAAATTCACAGAGGCGGAGCTCTGGGTTTGCATGAAGCAACAGTCTCCCCTCCTGTCGCCTTGCTGGTTGGCATGATGCTTGGGGCTGAGCCCAGGACTCTGCTCCTGCTGGAATGTGGGCCTGTGGCATTCGCTGCCAGGGGAGTGTCATGTAATAGACGTCAGATGTAGCAGTGGGGCCTGGTTCTGGTTGGCAGCCTGGACACAGGGGCTGTTTCTCTAAGCCTGCAGTGGTCAGAGGGCGTGATGAGTGCTACAGAGGAGGCGCAGGGTTTCAGTGTGCCCACAACAAAATCTAGTGACTTCCGTCACCAACAGAGATGGGTGGGAGATACCAAGTAGCAGGGGTATCTGCGAACCAGGCTGACTCGTCAGGCGTAGTTCCTGAGGAAGATCAGATGGTCAGTGGGTTACCTGTAGTCAGGCTTGTGTTTGTCAGAGAGAGGGATTCCACACTCATGAGGCCTGGCAGCATCTCAGCCCCTGGAATAGTGTCGGGCATGTCACTCAAAGCTTTAGAAATGGGGCATAGGTTCCTAACCCGGCTTTGTCACTTAGTCATTATGATCTTAAGCAAATTAATTATCCGCTCAGTGTTTCGTTTTCCTCTTCTACAAAGTGAAGATATTTCCCTTCAAAATGTATTGAGAGAATGAAAAAGAAAACATGTTATAAAGCATAACAGCTTTTTAATAATAGTAATAATAATAAGCATAAAAGCATAATAACACGATGATATTGTTTGTCTCTGTGCTGGAGAATTAAATTCTTCATGGATAAAGGGGAGGCTTTTTACCATGTACCTTTTTATAACTTGAATTTTGAATTACATAGTTATCTGTTTAAAATGTTAATTTCATTTAATTTAAAAATAAAACACATGTCAGGGGTGCCTGGCTGGCATGCAACTCTTGATCTCAGGGTTGTGAGTCCAGGCCTCACATTGGATGTAGAGATTACTAAAAATAAATAAATAAATAAACTTAAAAAAATGAAAAATAAAAAGTTATTGATAGATGTCTCAGAAAGGTGGTTGTGCCTAACTGAACAGTAAATAAATATTTATGGTCACGTGATAATAATAAATAGAATGCGAAGGCACTCAGCAAATGATTTTTCCTTCCCCGTGGTGATCCAGCTTTCAGGATTAGGTCTATTGAGTACCTGGGGTCCCACCCCCGAAAGCACGTGAGGATATCCTATAGACAAGTACTTTCTAAGTCCTTCTCTGTCTCTTGGGGTGAGAATCTGGTGCCCAGAGGCCTGGAGAATGAACCACCTGCCAAGCAAAACCCTGAGAACTGGGGAACCGCCTGTGGGGGTGCGGCAGTAGGCATCTGTGCAGCCCGGAGCATGAATGCACAAAGGTGGGGGTCCAATGGGTTGTGGGGGGCGGTAGGATTTGCCAGGGCTCTCACAGCCCTGTTCCTTTCTGGTAGGACCTCAGGCTTCCTGTTTTCCACATGGCCTTCTCCCCTCCTCTCCCTTTGGATTTTCACCACAGCCTGATGATGGGCCGATACTGATACCCAGGGCCAGAGGCTGAGAGGGAGTAAGTGACTGCCCTCAGCTTGCAGAGGAACCGCCAGGGTAGGAAGGCTCACGTTCATCCCAGGCTTTCTATAGGCCAGGCACTGCACTAAATGGTTTTCATGCGTTACTGGATTTTCTGCTAGCAGAAAACTGATTTGATAAACTGCTAGCAGTTTTAGCTCAGTACCAACATCAGCTCCATGTTCCAGATTAGAAGAAGAAAGCTACACTGGTTAGGTACCGGCTGGAGTAGTGCCCAGGTCTCCCTGGCCCTGGTACTAATGGTGCTGCTTGTTCTGCATAGTGTCCCAGCCTCTCGCTGCTTTGTCGGGAGGAAGAATGCCTCTCCGTTGTGTCACCTCTAAAAGGCCTGTGTGGCCTCTGCAGGTTCCTACTTCAGTCCCTGGAAGATTTGGACACAAGCTTGAGGAAACTGAACTCTCGCCTGTTTGTGGTCCGGGGCCAGCCCGCTGACGTGTTCCCGAGGCTATTCAAGGTACGTGTGTGGGGGGTCCTAGAGTAGACGGCGAGATTCTGTCCCCCAGAGTGTCCCCGCAGGCTGCATGAGGTGATGTTCTGACTGAGAAAACAGAAGCGTCATGCGCTCCAAGGGCCGCCTCCTGGGAGGTTGGGAGCAGAGCCGATCAGCTTGCCGACGGGATGGAAACTGTGTTAAAGGAAAAATTCTGTGAAACCACTGTCTTGTTGGAAAGTTCCCAGCTCCGTCCAGACAAGGGATGTAGCAAGTTATTCCACCCCGGATGCCGCCGGCTTCCGGAGATGTTGTTCTCGCTCAAGCTAGCAGGGTTTATTACGGCTCTTCCTGTGCCAGGAGTTTGAGGACACGTTTTCCTTTTTAACACAGGGTGTTTCCTATCTTGCTATGTGCTGCTTATTGGGGGAAAAAATCAGACCTTTTGAGGGAGCTCCCTGCCTCCCCTGGGGCAAATGATTGGTAAAAATCTTGATTTGGGTACCATGAAGGTCTCTGTCTTCTCTGGCAGGTGGCCGGTCCACTCCCCCTCCGCCCCCAACCCCTTTCTTCATAAAGCACATTTCAAGGTCCAAACAGAGGCAAAAGTGCCCACGGACAGAGGCCTCTAGGACTGTCTGTCCTCAGGCTCAGCAGTGCCAGACTGTTTTCATGCTCCTTCCCACCCCAGCTCCCTTCCCTACTCTTCCTGAGGGGAAAGACCAGAGGAGAGGTCCCGTGTCAAGACAAGCAGCTTAGTAAATGCCTCCTCATTCACCCCACCTCCCCACGCCCCACGCACATGCACACCCAGATCGCACAGTGCTGAAAACAGCCAGCGTTCATTGAGGGCAGACTGTGAGTCAAGCTCCGCCCTAAGTAAGGGCTTTACGTGTGTTAATTCACATAGCTGCCCTCAGAGTGTGTGTTGCTGTCCCTGTTCTGTAGATGAGGGAACAAGAACTTCATGGTCATCAGCCAAGAAGTGGTGATCTAAGATTTGGGCCCCGCTCTCTGACACCAGATTTGTGTTCTTGACCACCACACCGTCAGACACATTTGCTTCTCTCCTCACTCTGCACTGTGTCCCGTCTCCCTTCCTAGCACCTCAGAGGCCCGCCCAACAATAGCCCAGAAATTCAGGTAGATCATTTCATTCAGTCATTCAGTGTGTAATAGTCCCCCTTCTCCTTATCTGTGGTTTTAGCTACTCGCTGCCAGCTGTCGTCTGGAAGCAGATGACCTTCCTCTTCACATAGAGTCAAAAGGTCATTAGTCGCCTAACCCTACATTATTCTCCTCACTCCATCGCATCATGTAGGCATTTTATCCTCTCACATCGTCACAAAGAGAAGGGGGGGTACAATACAATAACGTATTTTAAGAGAGAGTCCACATTTACATAACTTTTATTACAGTGTATTTTATAATTGTTCTGTTTTATTATTAGTTACTGTTGTGTTAATCTACTATGCCTGACTCACAAATTAAACTTTATCATAAGTAAGTACGTGGAGGAAAAACTAGTACTATATGTAGGGCTCAGTACTATCTGCAGTTTCAGGCATCTGCTGGTGGGCTTGGAACACACCTCCTTCAGATAAGCGGTGACTATTGTATATTTATTGAGCTTCTACTATGTCCTAGGCCCCCTGCTAGGTACTAGAGTAATGATGTATGAGACATCATGGTGTTTCCTCTGAGAGTTCACACTCTAATATGGGAAATAGACCAGTAATAGGCAACTTCATTGCTATATGGTAAATGCTGTGATGGAAAAAGGGCAAGGTGCAAGAAAATCATATTGGAAGAGAAGGTCAAAGAAGGCTGCTTGGAGGAGGTGGCCTCTAATAATCTTTTATTACCATCCACAGAGTTACAAGTATTTAGCTGTGTCGTCTATATGAATTGCTAAGCCTAGCACCTGGCTCATAGTAAAAGGCTCAATAAATGTTTAGTCCTTTATCCTAGATGAGGGCTAGTCAGCCCTCTCAGGACCCACACCACAGACAAGGCTGAGTCAGGTCCCTTGTGGATAGGACATTTGCTCTGGGGGTTTAGAGTTTTAAGGGACCATGGCCAGAGATTTTGGTAGGAATGTGGATTTCTTCTTCCTAGTCATGTTCTAGGGCTTTCTGTGAGTTATCCATACAACCTTTCACTGGGCCAGCTTTGTCCCAGCACTGCAAGGAAATCTAGAAAATTCTCCTAGAAAAAAACTAAAGGCTTGGAAAAGAATTCCCTTCTTTTTTAACATGTGGCCCCTCTGGTCAGATTTCTCTGACTTCTGAACTAAGAATTGCTCCTCCTTCCCCGACTTTCTGAGAGCTAGAGCTAGACAGAGCCTATTAGCTCTGTTAGCTACTGGCTTCAGGAGTGTTGCCGTGGGAGCCATCAGGACACTTCACATAGCACGAGTCTGCCAAGAAAACCAAGCCAGAAGTTTGCAGGGCCCTGAGGAGCTCTGGGGAAGGCATGCTGGGCGGAAGGCAGTAGAGATCCAGTCTCCGCTGTCTCCACCAGTGAGTCAGTGCCTCTTTCTGGGACGAGGGCCTCCCCTGGGAACGTCGTATTTATAGCCTCTTGCTGCATTCTCCTACCCCCGGGACACAGCAAGCGTGCGGGACTGCCCACCTCTATCTTGATTCTACTAGTCTCGGGCTCCAGTGTCACCGTGCTGTTGGCTTCTCCTCAAAGGCCTGCTCTCCTCAAACCGTGTGAACCTCAGATTGTTGGCTTTCCAGTTCAAATCTTTGTCTCTAGTTTGTTCCGCAGCCCATCCTGACAGGTCTCCAGATTTGTTTCCTCCCAGGAAGGAGCAGTTCTCAGCTTCATTTTCCTCCCCAGACGGTGTTTAGCATAACAGACTCTCTCCCCCCGCAGGAGTGGGGGGTGACCCGCTTGACCTTTGAATATGACTCTGAACCTTTTGGGAAAGAACGTGACGCAGCCATCATGAAGATGGCCAAGGAGGCCGGTGTGGAGGTGGTGACTGAGAACTCTCACACTCTCTATGACCTGGACAGGTGAGAAGTGGGGCCCCGGGCTCAGCTTGCCGGTTACAGGAGTTGTCGGTTGTAGGCCCTGCTGAGCAGGACTCTGGGAGGTTTACTAGTAGAGCCACCTGGCACATGAGGTATGGCATCTTCAGGGCACCGGGGTGGCTCAGTCAGTTAAGCATCCGACTTCAGCTCAGGTCATGATCTTACAGTTCGTGGGTTCGAGCCCCACGTCCGGCTCTGTGCTGACAGCTAGCTCAGAGCCTGGAGCCTGTTTCAGATTCTGTGTCTCCCTCTCTCTCTGACCCTCCCCTGCTCATGCTGTCTCTGTCTCTCTCTCAAAAATAAGTAAAATATTTTTAAAAGTGAGATATAGCATTTTCTAGAATCTGGAAGAGACTGGGCCAGAGTTGGGGCCTGTGGAACAGATCACAAAGAGCTGTACCTGATTTGGATGCGAAGGGGCTCACTAGGGCCGAGGGCTGGAGGCAGGGAGAATCCCCACGCAAGAGCTTCATAGATCTGCTCCTAATGTGCTGTCCCCTCGGCTCACGCTCCCACCTGTGTCCTGCTCCCAAGAGGCTGCCCTCTGACCTCAGCGGGCCCTACCTGGTGACCTTCTGGACAGAGCTCTATTCTCCTATGCCCGATTTCTGTATCTACTGTTATAGATACAGAATCTTTCTGGGTTTCCAGGCCATGTATTCAGACATTGTGCAGGAGGCGCTAGAGATCACTGCAGGGGGCTGAGAAGGACAGAGCAGCCTCCTTCCCTAGTGACAGGCCCATGTGCTTTCAGAGTGTCTAGGAGGAAAGCCTCCCCTCCCCTTCCCTGGCAGAGCTGTCACCCTCCTGCTGCTGCTGCTGCTGCTGCTGCTATTGCTGCCAAGCCAGCAGCCGTGCCTGCTCCCTGCCCCCCTCTCCCTGAGCTAGTGGTGGCTGCCAGGAGGCCAGGTCACACATCCCTGCACGTGAGCTGGCTCTCCAGAGCCGGCGGCTGGGTGTGGAGCTCCTCCTCTTGCCACGTGCCAGAAGAGGGGGGCGGTAACCGCAGGGGCAGCAGCCAACCTTACGTCCCCACCGTGAACTTAACCCGGCCAGCCAGGTCTTGCATAAGCTGCTTCTTGGCCCCACAGGAAGAGCCCCGGGAATCTGGCTCCAGACTACCCCAATGCATGCTGTATAAACGGCCTCAGTTCTCCTCAGTCCTGTATCTTCTTTTCTTAACCTGAGTGCATCGCTGTTTCCCTTGCTCATGAAAAAACAAAAACAAAAGCAAACAAACAAAACAAACAAACAAACAAAACCCCAAAAAGCCTTTGTAAACTGCCAAACACCCTTTAAATAGTTGTTGCTATTGACCCCAGCCCTGGTCCCTGATCTAGGAAAGATAGTCTGTTCTCCACCTCTCTGTTCTAACAAACTGGGACCAAGAAGGGAATGATTTTTCAACAGAAGAACATGCTTGCAGTTCTTATCAAAGAACTTCCTAAAGGCTCACGCCGGGGTAGACGGGAAGGCTCATGGGGATGCCCATGGCGTGGACACACAAGCCAAGTACCATGACGGCTAGTGGGGACTTATTTGTGATTAGAGAGATACGGTCAGTCTCTGTCTCTAGGAGGCTCCACGTCGACACCAGGGCACCCGGAATTGAGCCCCAGCTTTGGCTCTGTCTTGCTCCATTACCTGAGGCATCTGCTCCAGCTCTCTGGGCTTCATTTTCCCTCTCGGTAAAATGGAGATGTAGCCTTCCTTGCCCCTTCCTTTCCACTTAGGGGTGGGACCCGTGAGTGGATGAGGAAGGCTGCCCTCCAAGCCTTCCAGGTCTGGGCTTTTTTCTGGGAGGGCAGGGACCTGAAGTGAAGGGCCTCGTGCGTGACGTCAGGTGTGCTTTGGGATTCCCAGGATTATCGAGCTGAACGGGCAGAAGCCACCCCTTACCTACAAGCGCTTCCAGGCCATCATCAGCCGCATGGAGCTGCCCAAGAAGCCCGTGGGCTCCGTGACGGGCCAGCAGATGGAGAGCTGCAGGGCCGAGATCCAGGAGAACCACGATGAAGCCTATGGCGTGCCCTCCCTGGAGGAGCTAGGTGCGTACTGCCTGCCCCAAGCCGCTTTTTTTTGTAAGATAACTTCCTGGGGTGTTTCTTCTTTGTCAGAGCGATGCATTTTATTACAGACGGTGTAGAAGAAACAGTGAAACAGAAGTGGAAATAACAATCACTGTTACCCCACTGCCCAGCGATAACTGCTACTGTTTTTGGAACATGTCCTTCAAGGCTTTTTTCTGTTCTTACTCATATATGTGATCCTACGTGACGCTCCTGTTTTTGTACTTTCCTCTCTCAGAAGATACAGGCAGTCTGGTGCTGGCATCAGTGGGCTCCCCAGTACCAAGATGACTAATATTGTTTCCATTGAAAGGGGGTCTCTCAGCCCCTTAGGTCACCAACTGTACCCTTCCTCCCCCATCCCCCATCCCCCATTACACGATCTGAACAAAGTTAGCCTCTCTCACCTGAAAACCACAGTCCCTGCCATCCAGCCTGATAGGGCGTGCCCTACAGTATTGTTCTCATCTGCCTCGAATGAGGAGTGGCCAGGATAGGGAAGGCAAGGGAAAGGAGAGGAAAACATCACCTGGACGACCTGGCAGATGTTGAAACGTTAGGATGATCTCAGCCCCAGAGGCTCTGAGAACATACAGTTCCGTTCGCACACGGCTCCAAGAACACACCGATGTGTCGAGGCTTGTTGAGCTATCACTGAAATGGCCTGACCTCTGGTCCTGTGACCTGCCCCTCCTCTTTCTTGTAGGGTTCCCTACTGAAGGACTTGGCCCGGCTGTTTGGCAAGGAGGAGAGACAGAAGCCCTGGCCCGCCTGGATAAGCATTTGGAACGGAAGGTATGGCCCCATTCCTATGACACAGAACTTGGGATGCAGCGCCCGTTTAGTGAGTGTTTACCACATGCTGGTCACTGGGCTGAGCATTTCTGAGTTAAGTACCTGCTTGCATTATTTCCTGTTTTCTTTTCAACATCCCTACAAGGTAGCTGTTAAGCTCTCCATTTCACAGATTTGGAAATGAAGGTTTAGAGAGGATAAGTAACTTACCTGAGGTCACATGGTTAGTAAGTAGTAGAGTGAGACCTTGTTCTATGTGATTCTAAAACTTATACTAGATTGCTTTTCTTTCATCTCCGTGCAGGTTCCCCTTACTGAGAGGGTATCTATCTGGTCAGTGAAGTCCAGAGGATCCATTACTTAGTGTCCCCTCCTCACCTTTTGCTGGGTCCCCTCCAAGGCATTGATTTCCATTTGTTTGGACACAGAGAACAAATGGTCCACTTCCCAATAAAATGGGAATTGGTAAGGGGAAGGAAAGAGGTGGAGGCCTCAAAGGCACTACTTAATAATGTCACATGGCTTCCATGACCCTAGGACTGGAGGAGCAGAGAAGGTTCTAGCTAGACTGGTAGACTGGCTTACAACTTTTTGTATTCTCAGATGGGTAGGCATTTGGCCCAGCAGCCAGGTGATGACAATGGAACAAGGGGACTGAGGCAGACCGACATAGGGAAGGTGTTGCCCAGCCCTGGAAGTACCTTACCAGCAGTGAAAATGTGCCACCGGCCCCACCTCCCTTGGGCCTAGAGGCCTCGATGGCCCTGTCTGCCTGTTACCATCAGCCAGCCCCGCCAGCCTCACCAAACAAAGGATAAGATTGATGCCCAGAGGCTACGGGGAGGACCAGCCGTCCCATCCACATCAGGAGCTTTCCCCAAAGGGTCTTGGGATCAGTTTGGGAACAGAGGCTGGGCTCAGGGGGCAGAGCGGTAGAGATCACAAATAGGACAGCAGGACCAGAATAAGACTGACAAAGAGGAAGAGCTAACATATGGCCTCGTGGATTATCATTACCTTAAAAGCATTTTGTGGAGGGCTGTCCCTTTAGATCACGAAGTCGGGGTCCTTTTCCACATATCGCTGGAGGGTGTGGTCTGTCATGGGGCCTTCTGGCAGGACCCTTCAGACTCAGTGGTGGTCAGAGGGGACACTGTGTCTACACATCTGGGAGAAGAGAAGGTGCCTGTGAGCAGAATGTAACCTTATCTCAGGAGGTTTATTTTAGTCTTCAGTTCTCCAAATCTGGATTGAACGTCTACTTGTGTCAGGATGGCCTACCTGCTAAAAAGATTGCCCGATGAGGCAAGCATAGAGTCTGCTTCTAGAAGAATAGTCTGTTGTAGGGGATAGACATGAAATAAGGAATCACAGGGTACTCTGAGGGTTAGGGAGCGACCAGTTCAGAGGATTAGGAGACCAAAGAGGAAGGGTGTTTATTAATCAGTTCATATGTGCAAGTTGGCTTTTGAAAAAGGGAGTTTTTGAACTCATGTATCCAGGAGTCCAAGGTGTAGCCTTTAGGCACAGCTGGATCCAGGTGTCCAAATAATGCTACCAGGAATACATTCTCCATCTCTGAGCTCTGAGGTAGGCTTTCCTTGAGCAGTGGCAGAGTGGTCATCAGAAGCTTATCTTCAATCTGCTTAGCACACCAGAGGAAGTGGTGTGCCTCTTTTTTGGAAGTTCTAAGAAAAGTCTCACAGAGTGTTTTCATTTCGCTCTGGCTTGGGTCACGTGACAGTCCCTGACTCAATCACCGCGGCTGAGGAAGGGGTACTCTCCCTGTCAGACTTGCATCATGAGTCTACTCCCAGAGTCAGAAGGTGAGCTCAGCTCCACTTTACCCACTTGGACTGGGATTAGGGAAGGCTGGATCACCACAAAAAAATTTGCTGTCACCAAAAAAGGGAGACAAAGTGTATGATCTTTACTACTGAGTTACCCAAAATAGTAGATGAGGGCAAGCACCTCTTTATAAAAGTATCCCTATTTTTATTTTATTATTTTATTTAATGTTTATTTATTTTTGAGAGAGTGAGAGAGAGTGCGAGCAGGGTAAGGGCAGAGAGAGAGGGAGACAGAATCTGAAGTAGCTTCAGGCTCTGAGCCATCAGCACAGAGCCCGATTCAGGGCTCAAACCCATGAACCTTGAGGTCATGACCTGTGAGATCATGAACCGAAATCAGACATTTAACCCACTGAGCCACCTAGGTGCCCCTCCCTATTTTTAAATGAAAATGGAATGATAGAACGTTTTGTAACCTTCCGTGATGACGCATTGTGCATCAATGACTGCTAACCCCATGAGAGATAGTCAAGCCTTATATCCCCCTGCAGTCTTGCCAGAGAAATCAAACCTGAGCCTTGTCCAGTCTCCAGCCCAATCCAAGTCGCCAGTTTATAGCCATATACCATGAGTGTGTAATCAGCAAGATGCAGACTGTGGGCATCAGTATAGGTCAATGGCCTGTGTTCTTCCACAGAAAACCTTAAAGGGAAAGAAAGAAATGACAGGAAATATGTAAACTAAAAGAAAGTTAAATAACATGTCAAAATACCCTAAATGGCCAAGGCGAAACTCTAGTGCCTAGGGATGCACATTTGGATGAAAAAACAAACAAACAAAAAACACTTGAAAATGCAAGGAATAACTGAAAAGATAAATCTCTCTTTCCCAAATATGCTTTGCAAAAATAGAAAATGTCAACATTTTTACATGCAAAGAATTGGTTATTATAAAAATTGGGTAGGTGGTCACCTGTGGGGTCAGGAGAGAACGGTGACTTGGATGGGCACTGAGGTGGGTTTCTGGAGTGGCTGGCAGAGTTCTTGTCCTTGAACTTCAGTGATGGTTGCATGTACATTTGCCTTAGAATTATTCATTAAGCCACACATCTATGTCACTTCTGTATTTGTACTTCACTTAAAATAAAAAGGCTTTCAAAGGGAGGTGGGAAAGGCTATGAGCAGGCAACTCTACCTGATGTTTGTTGGAGGCACTTGACCTAATACCTGGGGGGTTACGTGCAGAGGAGGCAGCCGTTAGGTTGAGACTTGGAGGAAGAGTCAGAGTTAACCGAGGGAAGGTCAGTGGAAAGACGGACAGCGTTCCAGGCCAAGGGAGCTGCGTGTGCAAAGGCCCGTGAGATGATGGTGCTTACAGAAGAGTGGCAGAGACAAAGCTAGAAAGACGAGCTCACCCAGACAATGGGGTGCTTGTCAGCCACATTTAAGATCAGGAAGACCAGGACTCTATCCTGAGAGCAACAGGAAGCCCAGGACACATTTGTTCCCGCAGGACAGACGTTCTTAAGCAGTGGCTCTGCCCCCGTGTGGAGACGGGCTTAGAGAGAGACCGGAATAGACGCAGGGAGGTCACTTGGAAGACTGTCACATTTGTCAAATCTACATCTTACCCTGATCCGGGTCGTTAGCAAGAGTGATGAAAAGAAAAGGCAGATTTGAGGACTATTTGAACAGTAGAATTGACAGGACTTGGCCACAAAGAACTCAAAGGTGATGGCCAGGCCTTGGCGTGGCACCTAGGTGGATGACAGTGCATTTTCTGAGATAAGGATGCCAATAGAAGGGTGGTTTGAGGGGCCTGGAAGGCAGCCACGTGGAGATCCTGGCAGCAAGGTGGATGGAATGATCTGGGCATCCAGCTAAGTAGTAGCTAAGTGGTCTGGGCTGGAGCCACCGACATGCCAATCCTCTGCAAAGAGGTGGTATTGGGAGCCACAGGACTAGACGCCCTCCCCCGGGAACACAGTTGACTAGGGGACTCAGCACAGAGCCCTGAGATGCCTACACTGAAGGAGTTGGGAGGGGAGGCAGCCAGGAGTGCATGGAGTCCAGAGGCCAACAGAACAGAGGGTTATAGGGGCGCCCGGGTGGCTCACTTGGTCAAGTGTCCGACTTCGACTCAGGTCATGATCTCATGGTTCGTGAGTTTAAGCCCCGCGTCAGGCCCTGTGCTGACAGCTCAGAGCCTGGATCCTGTTTTGGATTCTGTGTCTCCCTCTCTCTCTGACCCTCCCATGCTCACGCTTGCTCTCTCTCTCTCAGAAATAAATAAAACATTGAAAAAATTTAATAAGAACAGAGGGTTACGGAGACAGGAGCAGGGTGAGGTGTGCCGAGAGGCCCAAAAATATGACAGGAAATCCCTGCGGGACTCAGTGGCATGGAAATCGGAGACTCTGGTGGGAATGGGTGAAGGCAGAAGCCAGACTGGAGCGGGCTGAAAAGTGAAGGTGGATATGGGGAAATGGGCCATGAAGAGAGGAAAGAGGACCCAAGGGTAGAAGTCTGCAGGGTTACTAGAAGTCCTTTTTTTCTCTCCGTTTGTTTGCAAAGAAGTGAGATGATTTTCCCAATATTCTTGGAGTAGAAACTGGAGACAAAGATACAGAACATGCAAGAGAGGGAAGAGGGGAGGGCTCCAAAGCCAGGCAGAGAGGTCTTGGCCTTGGGCAGAGTCACCAGAGGGGGTAGGTATAGATGTAGGCGGGTTTGTGGATTTGGTGGCTAAAAGTTGAGGAGCTCTTCTCCATAGGGCTTCCATTTCCTTATCGTAAGGAAGGAAAGTCATCTGCTGAAGGGTGGCGGGGCAGTGTGGCGTAGGAGATCTAGAGAGGATGTAAAGTTTGTGAAACTTCTCATCAAGAAGAGAAAGAGGGTGCTCGGAGTGGAGGAAGAGAAAATAGTTCTGAGATGTAGATTGAATCTGGAGTCGGAAGCTCTGCCCCCCTCCCCCCCCACCCCTGTGTCTCTTACTGTCCCTGAAACCCCAGAAGAGTCACGTAACTCTTTGGGCTCTGCTGTTCATCCTCAGCAGGAGGTGCTGCCTCGGAGAATGGTTCGGATCAAACGGGAGACCACGTGTAAGAGTGAGCGGTGAAGTCAGGCTCTGTGCCGGCGCCTCAGGGTTTCTTCTCTAACATCCAGTCCTCTCCTTTCTTCGCCTTCCCTTCCCACTGCAGGCCTGGGTTGCCAACTATGAGAGACCCCGAATGAACGCCAACTCCCTGCTGGCCAGCCCCACGGGCCTCAGCCCCTACCTGCGCTTTGGCTGCCTCTCTTGCCGCCTCTTCTACTACCGCCTGTGGGACTTGTATAAAAAGGTGAGGGACAGGGGGGTGGGGGGGGGGAGCAGCAGGCCCTGCCCCCGGTCACAGCCAAGCAGACCGGGGCTTCTGAGCTACTCACACCCCTGGAAAGGGTCCCTTCCCTCTGGCCCTGGGGATGGGAGACTGGGTTGTGGATCCTGGAGGTGCTTGAGTTTGTATACAGTCCAGAGAAGGTCGGGAAGAGTCCATATGCAAGAGGTCGCAGAGTCCAGCGCGACCCAGACTGCTGATCTGAATAAAATCCGTGTTATCGAGTAGAACAGGTCAGGCAGAAAAGCTGACCTCGGGGTTTGACCCTTGAGGCAGCAGATGTGCCGACAGCAGGTCAACAGGGGCAGGCGCTCGGGCTGGGAGGCGGGGAGGGCAAGGCTGGAGCCAGTCCCAAGCTGAAGAGCACAGCAGCGCTCTTGTGGGGCTGTGTCCGGAGCGTTTAAAGGGTGGAGGTTGGGAGGGGGTGTCCACACGCAGCTGTTGCCTACCACTAACGAGGAAATGACCTGGAGGGCTGTGCCATGTGGACAGGAGGCATATGACCCTGTGGTCATGTGTGCACCCCCAGACGAAGGAGGGCAATACCTCCACCTCTCTGCATTCATCAGGGCATCCTTCTGTCTATTGTTTCACACCGCTTCCCTGTCCTTGCCAGTAGAAGAATTTTGTGGCATGGGGTGGCTTTGCCAGTTTGAAATCTTGTGATTTCAGAAAAGTCATTATTTGCTTGGAGGTCTGATCTTTTAATTCCCTCATAGCTCCAGATCCAGGCCATTGTGTATAACTTATTTAACCAACACCTAGACGGAGGATTTTTTATGCGTGCTGATGGGAAAACTGCCTTTGAGTCTAGAAAGTGGAGCCAAACAGGGACCCTTGAGGATAAGGATCATGGCCCAGGCCCGGGGAGTTTGGTTCCCGGTGTGGAGCCCCGTGGCGATACCCCTGCCCACTGCCTGACTCTGCAGCCGTTCTCACCGCACAGAGCAGTGGCACAGCCGGGCCTGGGCTTTCGGCCTGCGGGCACGCCGGACTGCTGCTGGGGCATGGTCCCTCCACATGTCTAGGGGGTTTGGAGCCACCACACTCTTGGCAGCTCCAGATTGCCTTGTGGGGGAGGCCCGAGTGACGTCTTGCTGAAAGCTGGGTGATATTTGCATCTGCATGCACCCCCAACCCCAGGTGAAGCGGAACAGCACGCCCCCACTCTCCCTGTTTGGGCAACTCCTGTGGCGAGAGTTCTTCTACACGGCGGCCACCAACAACCCCAGGTTTGACCGCATGGAGGGGAACCCCATCTGCATCCAGATCCCCTGGGACCGCAACCCCGAGGCCCTGGCCAAGTGGGCCGAGGGCAAGACAGGCTTTCCTTGGATTGATGCCATCATGACTCAGCTGAGGCAGGAGGGTTGGATCCACCATCTGGCTCGGCACGCCGTGGCCTGCTTCCTCACCCGCGGGGACCTCTGGGTCAGCTGGGAGAGCGGGGTCCGGGTGAGTGCTCTCTCGGGGGAAGCTGGCGTGGACCTTCTTGTCGGGCCCAGTGAGGGCAGCCCTCTCTGGTCCAGGGCGTGGGGTAGGATCCCCTCCAAATGCTCCCTGCTTTGCCCTCAGCAGAGGGCTTTGGCTCGCCTCCATGGGGAGATATGTGGTAACTTGAGGAGAACCTTGGCAGGAGGTCCCCAAGGAGGCTGATTGCCCCCCATCCCCCGCCCCCATCTAGGTGTTTGATGAGCTGCTCCTGGATGCGGATTTCAGCGTGAACGCGGGCAGCTGGATGTGGCTGTCCTGCAGCGCTTTCTTCCAACAGTTCTTTCACTGTTACTGCCCTGTGGGCTTTGGCCGCCGCACGGACCCCAGTGGAGACTACATCAGGTGAGGATGCGGTCCAGGCGCTCTGGCTTCCGGCTGCTGCGGCCCGCTCCTAGGATGGGTTCCCTGGGCCCTTTGAAGGAGAGCGCCAGTGTGCCGACCGGTCGTCCGATGTATGTGTTTCAGGCGATACCTGCCCATATTGAAAGGATTCCCTTCTCGATACATCTATGAGCCCTGGAATGCCCCAGAGTCCATTCAGAAGGCAGCCAAATGCATCATTGGTGTGGACTACCCTCGGCCCATCGTCAACCATGCTGAGACCAGCCGGCTCAACATTGAGCGAATGAAGCAGATTTATCAGCAGCTCTCTCGCTACCGCGGACTCTGTAAGGAGCCACTACTCCCACCAGCATCCCCTAGCTCGCTAGGGGCAGGACAGCACTGCGGGCTCCTAGGGGATTTCCAGATACTTGCAAAGGGAGACCGAGTGCTGTCTTCTGAGCTGTTAAGTTGACCTGAGGGCCCAGGGCACTGCGGGCCGGGCTGGATGGGGCCTCTATTCATTGTGGCCAGTGGGAAGAGATGGAGCCTTAGTGTCATGGCCCAGCACACTGTTTCCCGCCACCTCATCTTGTTTTCAACTGCCCCGTGGGCCTCGGGAGTCCTGCGAGGTTACATTCTGATTGCTCCCCTGCCTCTCTCCCAGGTCTGCTGGCTTCTGTCCCTTCCTGTGTGGAAGACCTCAGCAACCCGGTGGCAGAGCCCAGCTCGAGCCAGACGGGGAGCATGAGTGGTGCAGGTGAGTAGCAGCTGGCCTCCTGTGGCCTGTGTCCCCGGAGGACACTGCAGAACTACCGCCACTTCAGTGACTGAGGGCTGAGGACAGAGGCTGGAATGAATCTGTGCCCCTTATAGACAGTAGTCCTCCTGGCGGAGACAGATAGTAAAGGCACCGAGTAAGATCATTCAGATAACAAGTGCTTTTGGAGAAAATAAAATTGAATGACCTGAGAAGAGAGGGGCTGGGGAAGGGGGGGGGTTCCTTCAGGCTCTTTAGACAGAGTTAGGGGACCCCTTTCTGAGCAGAACCCTGGGAACAGGCAGAGCCAGGCTTTCCAAGAACTGGGGGAAGAACATTCCAGGCAAAGGGAATAGCAGGGAAAGACCCAGAGATGAACGAGCTTAGCTCATTGAAGGCACAGAGGAAGGGAAGCCGGTGCTGCTGGCGTACCCCGAGGGGGGAGCTTGAATGAGATGGGGACCAGGTGTGGCAGGAGTGGTGTCACCTGGGACTGCCCCCCTGAGGAGGAGTGGGATTCTGTCATCAGTGCACTGAGGAGGCACTGACAGCAGGGTGAAGGTGTGTGACCTCATCTATGTATTCTAAGCTCCCTGTGCCTGCTGTGTGGAGGGGACAGTGTGGGCAGGCTGAGGACAGGGAGGCTAGAAAGGGGGCAGCTGTGGTGGTCCAGGCAGGAGGTGGCATTACAGTCCGGTGGTGGCAGGAAAGAGAGGTCAGTTGGTCTTGCCGAATTCTTCACCTCCTCCCGTCAGCTCTGGGGTAACTGTTGGTAAGAGGAGACCAGCAAGAACCCAGGGCTTTTCTAGTTTGCCCAGCTGGGCTGGCTCTGCAGACGCGGACTCTGCTCATGCCTGCTTCGGGAGGCTGGCCTGGCGTCTCGGAGGGACTGCCTGACCTTCAGAGCAAGGGCAGCAGACACGCCAGATCAGTCTCTGGCCTGGAGCCCACGGGATTTGGGGCCCACAAGCTGTCCCTGCCGCCAGCAGGCCTGGTCATGCTCTCCCTAGACATTTCCAGGCAAGGTTACAGCTAAGAGGAAGGCCGAGGGGCAGGCCTGAGGAGCAACCTGCAGGCATGGCTTTGATGCAGGCTCCCTGCACCTTAAAAAGCGGCCGTTGCATGGTTTTGGGTCATCGTGGCTTCACGCACGGTCTTTGTGACATGTTGACTGGTTTCTCTGCAGGCCCAAGGCCACTGGCTGGTGGCCCCGCGTCCCCTAAACGCAAGCTGGAAGCAGCCGAGGAGCCCCCCGGTGAAGAGCTGAGCAAACGGGCGAGGGTGGCAGCGCTGCCCACCCCAGAGCTGCCAAGCAGGGGCGTCTGAGAGTAAGTGACCGCTTAGACTCAGCTTCGGGAAGGAGGGCGGGAGGCGGGGCGTGGGTCTGCAAGGCTCCTGGCTTCCAGCGGGAGGTTAAAGCCCAGCAAGCCACATTAACACCTGATGGGGATTGCATGATTCGATTTAGGACTTCAGCTCTAAATTTCTGTCATTCTGACTTCTGTACCTTTTATATTTTAAAAAGAAATTTAAAAGTAAAGCCTTTTTCTTTCTTTACCAGCTAAGAAAAAAGTTTTTTTTTCACTCTTTCTACCCATCAAAGTGAGTCGAATCCCACAAAAAGAAAGCAGAGACCTGGAGATGAAGCTGTAGGACAAGTGGCCCCATGGCAGGCTCTGAGGACGCTCCCTGGCCTTCTGCCCTCGTGGACAGGCTGTGTCCCGGAGGCAGGCCAGTGGAGGGCAGCACTGACCTTGAGAAGACAGGCGATGGCTGTGCACTGCTCGCTAGGCCCAGCCCCGCCTGAGGCCTGGGACACCTGAGGCCTGGGACAGCCCGGCTGCCCATGGTCTCTGCCTCTTGAAGCACTCCTCTGTTCTCCCTTCCCCCTGGCCCTGGCTCTGCACTTCCCTGTCAGCACTCGGCTTTCTTGGAAGCCCCCTGAATGTCATTAAAAAAATAAATTTGGCTCCCTCCCCAGAGCAGGAAGGACTGTATGCCTTTCTTGGGGAGATAGAAGTTACTTTTCTCTTTGAGTCATCATCCCAAGCTGTTCTCTCTATACCCTGTCTGCGTCATTAGATTGGAGAGGGTGTTTTTTTCTCTATGGGACCAATGGATTCTTTTTCCAAACCCTTCCATTTCGGGGCCAGGTGGGGCCATCTCATTGGAGCGGCTAGGCTTGAGTGCTGGGTGAGATGACGATTGTTTGATGCTTGTGCCCTTTACCCTCTGAAGCTCTTTGTCAGAGACATTGCTGATAGATTTGTGCTGGCTTGTTCTAGAAGAGCCGTCAGCCTTAGATACTACTCTCTTAGTTATCTCTTAGCTCTTTGATACTAAGCAAAGTTCATTCTGCCTTACAAATCTGGACCTTGCCAGGCCGTTACTCCTGACTTTCAGGTGAGAAGATCAAAGAATAGAGAGGTTAAATGTCTGGGTCAAGGTTGCTCAGTACGCTAATGGCATCTCAATTCAGCATGAAATTATTGCCAGCAGGTATGTGAGGTAGGGGAGTATACACATATGTGTTATGATGCCCATCCACAAGCTTTTAACAGTCTGCCTAGAAAAAGAAGGCAGATAACTTATAATTCCTAGACAGAGGATTTCTTCGCCCAAAGCAAGAAAGAAGAGGAGTGGCAAAGACCTCTGTGCTCATTCATCAGGAAACACACCCCCAGTGAACAGTTTGCCAGACACTATTGTGGGCATCAGGGGACTGGGACACGCTGAGCGAGACTGACAAAGGCCTCCTCTTGGGTGCCTCGTGGTGGGAGGAGACAGACAGTAAACAAATAGATATAGTCAAGAGGCTCGAAGTGTTACGAAGAAAAAATAAAGTTGGTAAGAAGATAGAAAGTAAAGGCTGGCCCACAGTCAGGGGTTGCAATTTTAATATTGGAGGGGAAAAAAAAAAGATTGGGAGGGGATGCCTCTCTTCTTTTTTATCAAGAAAATAAAATCTATCCTAGAATACTTCTCCCCCAGCTTTTCACGTTGGTCTCGTGAGCCCATACTGAGTCACAGGGCCGCTTCCAGTGTTGGAAGTAGGGATCCAGGTTGTCAGGATTGGTTTAGACCATTGGTTTTCTGACTTGAGGGAGCAATAGGATTCCCCTGGAGGATTTGTGAAACCGCAGAACCCCCCCCCCAGCTTCTGATCTGTAGGTCTGGGGTGGGGCCCGAGAATTTGCAGCTCTAACAAGTTCCCAGTAGCCGCCACTGCTGCTTTTCTGGGACTGTGTTTTGAGAATCACCAACTTAGACGCATCATGATCTGTTGCTATGCCAGGCCTGTGACCCACTGAACCAAACCTAGGTTTTGGTAGCGAGGAAGTGTGGATACTCCTGGACGACTGCCGGTGCCTAGTTGGTGTACAAGGCAGTTAGCCCAGTGCCTGGCTCGTAAGTAGCTAGTAAACGGTAGATCCTATTCTAGGTATGGCTGTCATTGTTGTTCTAAGAAGAACATAAGGCTGCTGTTGGGTTGGGTCCTGAAAGGTCGTAAACGTAGACAGGTGAGCCCTTCGTGTCTCTGGACACTAAGCATTTTGAAACAGGAGAGTGAACTGATCAAACAGGTGTTTTTGGAAGGCATCGGGCTGGGGCCTGCAGGGGAGATGGCGGGGGAGCCAGCTGAGAGGCGACAGCAGTGACTCCAAGTGAAAACATTACAAGGGAGCAGAGGTCAGCCTGTCTCTGGCCTTGCCACCCAGGAGATTATCCTTCAGCCTATTGGGATCTTAAGGACAGATTCTCAAGATTTGCTCTGCCCTTCATCATGGCTAGTTGTTTGGAAGTGGGGGGCCAGGAGGTCAGAGGACAAGACAGACTGGGGGAAGAATGCACGTGTTCTTTGGAAACCCCGAGAGAGGAGAGTATACTTGTGTTTCGCTGTATTTGCTGGTGGTAGTGTCTGGCCCTCAAGACGTTCAGCATCCTTAATCTGTAAAACAGCGATAATAGCACCTTGTCACCTGCCCTGCCAATCAAGCATGCACGTTAGGGAAAGAAATGAAAACCCGTATGTGCAAAGCCTCTGAACAAGGTCAAATGCACTATGGAGATGAAATCACTTTACCATCTTGTACATGCTTCTCAGGGTGTTTTGAACTGTGTTATTGTTACTCCAGCCAGAGGCAGTCCATTGGGTTAAGTGGAGCGCAGAGCTGTGGCCATGTGGCCTAAGTTGACACAGTACCAGTGGGAGACTTACCCTTGTCCCCTCTTCTCTTGGTCAGTTTTAGTTGTGTGACTTGGGGCAGGGTGCTTAGCCTTTCTGAGACTGTGGGGTGTGACTGATCATTCTTTACCAGCCTGAAGACTGCATCCTGAATCTTTTGAGGCCCCATTTAGCTCTGAGCCCTGTGGTTTTGTGATTCCATTATTTCTAGTGCGTCAGACCTGTGGCAGTTCACAGGGCAGACAACGATTTACGGTGTAAAACATGCCTTGATATCAGTAGGCTTCATGCTTACCTAAAGCCCACGCCAGTGTCTATTCTGCATTTGGTTTTATTGTACAATGTCCACTAAACTGAAAAATAAGCCAGTCCCCAAATAGCTATCATTTCAGAGGCTTCCCTGTAATCCCCGAAGCTGCTGACTGCTCAGGATTCCATTAGCCTCGAATTGTGTACAGACTTTTCTTATTGGTCCAATTGTTCTGTCATGGGGCGGCAGTGCACGTGATCCATTTGCCCATCGCATGGTACACAGTGATCTGTTCAGAGATGCCCCGTTGAATTCAGAAGTGTCCGGGCCAAGGGTCACCACTTCCCCTCCCCTGCCCACAGTTCACCAAGCTTGGTCAGCCCTGGGGCTTCACTGCAGAAAACCTGACCTCTGGACTCTCTTCCTTGTCGCTTTGGCACTTCTTTAGTTGTGTGTCCCTCCTTATGTGAAACAGCGTACGCGAAAGGCAGCGGTGGTCTAAACTGCTACACAGTGGGCGTGAGCACAGTGTGGTAGTCGGGCATTCCACTCAGACCAGTGTCTGCGTTGCCATCCTGCGCTCACTGCCTGGGAGCCTTCGCCCGAGTTGCCTCCCCTCTCCACTCCTCACTTCCTGACCTGGAAATGAGAAGTTGGGAACCCCGTGTCCCTTTGCGCTTTCCCATCCAAGTTGCCATTGACTGATCGACACACCCTCCCCTTGGCTGCAGGATTTGTTTGTATGGTGCAGGAAGGGAAAGGGTGTCACGGACATGAGGAGTGAGACAGAGCTGAGAGCCCTGCTTCGTAGCCCATCTCAGCCCAGCCAAGCCCAGCTGTGCCTCTCTTCTTCCTTCTTTCTAACTTGGGAGCTGGTGGCAAATCCTCTGCCTCTTTCAGGCCCCTGGGCACTGAGACCTGGTTGCAGGCTCCAAGCAGAGTTTCCGCCAACCTTGAGCTGTTGTGGCCTCCTCTGCTGATGTAAGCTTCTGCGTGCACATCATCCACATGCCCCTTCTGGGCTGGGATCAGGGGAAGGAAGGGTAGACTCACAGACTTGGGTTTCTTGTTAGCATCCGGTTCACAGGTAGCCTGGGGGCAAGTCGAACACTGGGTGCCCTGAGGGAGCCTGTCATTAACTTACTTTGTGTTCAGCTGCTCCTTCTGTGTTTCTTATATTTAGTGACAGGTTGAAAGAGTCAGACAATTGAGAGATTGATTTTTCAGTGCGTGTTTTATGAGTTGATTTTTCCCTGGGTGCCTCCCCTCAGCTGTTCTTCCCTTTCTTTTAATGCTGCTGTCATCATTTTCTTGCAAGGCCTCCTTTGATTTCCCCAGTCCACTTTTTTCTGCAGACCTATGCCCTGGCTTGGGAACAAGAGCACAGGGACTATTACCCAGTCACCTGCCATCTCCCTTCCTGAGCCTGCCCCATGGCAGCATCATCCATGTCAACATAGGTCCGAAGTGTTAGCATTACAGCCACCTGACTGCTTATATTTTAAATTTAGGCATTGGTTCTTTTTGTTGTGGCTTTTCTTTGGAAAACGTTTAATTGTAATGCAAAACACTTGAGCTGACAGATACATTGCTCGGATTTTAGATGTGCAGGCGACAGGTCATGTCTTACGCCGTCATAGTGGACTGGAATACCCACTCATTACCAGTGTACACCAGATGGAAATAGGAAATAACACATTCTCTTGCTTATTGTACTTTAAAGTATGTGAGATTTATTATAAGCCTAATTCTAATTCCGTGAATGCCATCAACAGATTGTGTGATGGGTCATTGTCACTGTGGGGTGTAAAGCAATTATTAAGAAGGTTGACAGGCAAAGCATATTAGAAAGTAATCTTATAAATTTGATTAAAGATACTAGCAAAGTCACCTTAATTCCAAAATAATGTTTTCTATACATACGGTGACGTGGTAAGTCTTAGGTCAACCCCTAAGAAAACATAATGAAGATAAGCAGCTAAAAAACAAAGAGAGAAAAAGAATTTTGGTACTTTGCAATGAAGAGACGGTTTAAGCATTTAAATTAAACCTGTCACTGAAAAGGGCATTTTTTTTAAAGCTTTATTTATTTTAAAAGAGAGAGTACAAGCAAGGGAGGGGTAGAGAGAGGGAGAAAGAAAACCTCAAGCAGCGCTGGGCTCGAACTCATGAACTGTGAGATCATGACCTGCGCTGAAATCAAGAGTAAGACACTTAACCAACTGAGCCAGCCAGGCGCCCGAAAAGGGCTTTTTTTTTAACCAAAAGCAGGTCAATGCTGTTAGCAAGTACATGGATCTATTCATTATTCAGGTGATCTCAGGAGTGAAGACAGGGCTCTTGTCTCCTCTTCCAGAAAGCCCCCATAGACCCCGGACAACCACCGTGGAGTGCCGTTGCCACCGAAGTGAGTGCATGTCTCCTCCCTGTGGGGTTAAGATGGAGAGGGAGCCTGGAAATCTTCAGTCCCAATATCCTCTGGGCCACTCACTCGTCTTCTGTCGCTAAGCCCTAGCTCTATAAGCAACAACCATAAGTACTTAGAGACAAGTTTGCCAGAAGCTGTGAAGATCACTGGTTACAATTAAGCAATTTGCTTACACAATTAGGCTGCCAGGTGTTTGATCAGAGAATCTGGAAAAGAGGATTTCTTTCTCCCTAGTTACAAAGATTTCATTGCTTCAAACTCTAGATCAGTCCTGTCAGATATACAATGCATCCCACACATATAATTTTAAATTTCTAGTAACCACATTAAAAAGTAAAAAGAAAGATGTGAAATTAGTTTATTAATATATTTTTTCCGACCGAATGAAAGCATTGGTTCTTAAACCCTTTGTGGGTTATCCATGTTTTGGAGAGTCTGATAAAGGATGGATCCTCCCAGAAAGTGGTAGCTATTCATACACACAGAAAAATGTGCATAGAACTTCAGGGTCCTCAGTGGCTGCCCCTTAAGCCTGTCCTTGGACCAGTAAAGAGGCCATGAACCCCAGAGTAAGAGCCCATGTTCTAAGGAATCTTTATGCACTCTTTATCCTCTCCCATCCCTAACTAAGGATGGAGAAAACAAGATAAAAAGAGGTATTGGGTAAGAGGATCTGTTGTGGTACACTCTCCACTCCATTCAAGAAAAATCCCAAATTTTTCACTTTCAGAAGAAAAGCCAAATCTGGCCTCACAGGGGCCACAGAGAGGCCTGTGTGTGAGATATGTGTCACGGTGTATTTCAATTGGCATATATTACTTTAGAAATGAATATATTTATTTATAGGAAAAATATGGCTAGGTTTGGTACAAGCTTAAAGGAAAAAATTATTGAAAATAATATATATTTTGAGGAATGAGGCCCTCAGGGTGCCTGGGTGGCCCAGTCAGTTAGGTGTCTCACTCTTGATTTTAGCTCAGGTCATGAGCTCATCTACATTGGGCTCCTGTGCTGACAGTGCAGAGCCTGCTTGGGATTCTCTCTGCGTCTCTCTCTGCCCGTTCCCTGCTAACACTCATGTGCATGCTCGTGCTCTCTCTCTCTCAAAAAATAAATAAATAAAACTTTAAAAAAGAAAGAGAGGGGGACCTGGGTGGCTGAGTCAGTTAGGTGTCTGACTTCAGCTCAGGTCATGATCTCATGGTCCGTGGGTTTGAGCCCCGCATTGGGCTCTGTGCTGACATCTAGTTCAGAGCTTGGAGCCTGCCTCAGATTCTGTGTCTCCCTCTCTCTCTGATCCTCCCCTGCTCATGCTGTCTCTCTCTCTGTGTCTCTCTCTCTCTCTCTCAAAAATAAATAAAACATTTAAAAAATAAATAAATAAAAAAGAGAGTGGGGCATTCAGTACTGACTCAGGTGCCCACTTGTACACTTGCTCTTTATGTTATCCAACTTCCAGATAACTTCTCATCATCTGGATAAAATTTTCAGATTCAACGTTTGTCTTAAAAAGGTTGCATATGTCAGAAGACTGATTCTGAATCTTTGACTCTAGCATCTTTGACTCTTCAGAGCATTTTCCCTCTTCTGTTAAATTCTGTTAAATTCTAAACTTCCATTTATATTGCTCAGATGCATGTTAACCTTCATGCCGCCATGTTGAATGTCTTCTTATACTCTCTAAAAGTCTTGATGGGCAATACTACAACATAGACATTAATTAATGGTAAAAATACAAGTGTCAGCATCAGACCTGGGTTTCCTGGTTTGGCTCTGCCACTTTTGATGCTGTCGTCCTAGGCAGTGTATTCTCTCTACCTTCTGTTTTCTCATTCGTGAAAATGGAGGCCATATCTTCAGGAATAACAGGATCATGGGGAGCCTGGGTGGCTCAGCCGGTTGAGCCTCCGGCTTTGGCTCTGACAGCACAGAGCCCAATGT
Organism: Crocuta crocuta; assembly: GCF_008692635.1. Classification (NCBI taxonomy): domain Eukaryota; kingdom Metazoa; phylum Chordata; class Mammalia; order Carnivora; family Hyaenidae; genus Crocuta; species Crocuta crocuta. The sequence goes on along the minus strand of NW_027530521.1, from coordinate 2,226,410 downwards.
GGGGCTTGAACCCATGAACCATGAGATCATGACCTGAGCCAGAGTTGGACGCTCAACCCACTGAGCCACACAGGTGCCCCTAAACTGTACAGACTGTTAGTGGAACCCTGACATGTGTCTGTACATTCTCAGGCACACTAGACCCATTTAAACAGGCAGCCCAGCATGAAGATGGGCTTACCCTCTCCTCTGTCATCAGGCATGAGTCCCTTTCTTCTCTCTGCCCCAGATTTGGGATGTCATAAATATTTAAAATGACTCTTCCTTGTGTCTCTGCACCACCTCCCTCCCCCCCAACTTCTAGCACATTGCCGGGGTTCTTTTATCTATATGTGGAAATTTGTTCACCAGCTGATTCTAAACTCAGTCTTTGCCTTCATCTTCAAATTACTGGCCCCAGCTGGCTTCTCTTCCAGCCATATTTTTTTCTGAAGATCTCTGGCAGCAGCCACTGTGCCTTGATGTGAAAACTGCCCGTGTCCTATCAGAGCAGGTGTCATCCAAGGCCTCAAGTGAGTCCCACAGGGCCTTCTCCTCCTCCTCTCCTGCCCTGAGCCAAGGAGGCCCAGAGGGTCTACAGGGGAGAGCTTGTCCTGTGTGTCGCTGCCTCAGAGGGACAGTGTGCAGGCACCTGGTGGCATCGCAGCAACAGCCTTGTCCCAAGGCCTGTGCTGTTCACTCTAGGCTCTTCTCAGTTCATGGTCGGAGTGTCCCCAGAGAAGCAGACAGAGGAGTGTGTGTCTCTGGGCAACTAAGCAGCCTCCTAAATGCTCCTTTTTGCACTTGCTTTTCTCTTTCAGCTGCAACGCTGGAGCTCTACGAGTGAAGCCTGGGTGCCCAAGCAGCCGCCGTGCAGCAGAGCGCAGCCTGCAGAAAAGCTGACCACCGATAGAGACTGAGCGAACGAGTGTGCATGTGTGTACGCGTGCGTGGAGGAAGGAGTGGTGTGCCTGTTTGCGTGTGCGTGCATCTGTTTACACTCTTGTGATTCTGAACGCCGACGGGGCTGGAGGAATACCTGTAGCAGCTTCAGCTCAGCCTCCAGACACCAGGCTAGAGGTCATGGCAGTGACCTCCTGCCCAACCTGTCCCTGTGAGCCAGCTGCTTGTCTGAATAGGAGAGTAGTAGGGATTCCTAGCTGGGATTCTGGCCTCTGCCCCACCTCCCACCCCGACCCTGAGCCCTTCCTTCCTCTCTCGTCACATCAGACTGAGGAGCGGGAGGACAGTATTGCTGGCTCTTGTCCAGAGCGTGATTCTAGAAGCAGCCAGGGCCCTGCAGATTTCCTGCTTTGTGACCCTGGAGAGTGGGCAGGCTGGAGGGGACAGCTGCTGTCCAGACTGGCCTGGCCTCTTTCTTATTTAAGATTTCCTGCCACTGGCACCTCCAGACCCTCCTTGGGCATCTGGGACTGAGTGTGAGGCTGTGAATAGATCTGAAGAGTTGACGTCATCAGGGGGAGGTACAGCCGGACACCTGACTGGTGTGCCATATACACGGTAGACGGTCACCTAAAAAGTGCGTCTGCCTTTCTAGGGCTGAGCACCCGAGGCTAGGAATGGAATCCCAGCTTTTACTCCTCTTTCCTCAGAAGCTGAGAGCCTGAGTGCTGACTGTGGAGTCCTGCTTCCACCAGGCGGAAGCCGGGTTCCTGGTGGTAGAAGGCCCCTGGCTCCCCTGGCTGTACCGCAGTGCTGCCGTTGAAGTCAGCTGACAGCCAGGAGAGCCAGTCTGTCCTGTGGTCTCTAGGCTTCTGGGGCCTGCCTGCAGCTGTTCAGCATCCAGGCCTCTGCGTCAGCCTTCCCAGGAGCTGGATGCCAAGGACCCAGGCAGGTAGACTCAGGTGGGAACTGCCAGGGACAGTTGGGAAATGTCCAGGTAGAGACCCCACCCGGCACACCAACCCTTCCAGAAGCAGCAGGTGGGAGGTTTGACCCAGAGAAGCCAAGGCCTTGCATTCCAGAGTGGCCTGGCCTCCTGCCTCAATCCTCCCACTGTTGAAGGCCTGTGTTGAGAAAGACATAATGAAAAGGACTTGTGTGGTCAGCTAGAGCAAGTCTTCCTTCCACCCTGTGGCCTGCACTTGAGCCACAAAGTGTGTGTGTGAGAGAGTGTGTATGTGTGTGTGTGTGTGTATACAGGTGTGAGCATAACTGAGAGGCTGATTCCTCTGTGGATTTTTGTCCCCACTTGTAACATTAAGCTAGCCTCTGGGCCTTTTCCTCTCTACCTCCCCTGTGACCTTTCCTAGCCTCATAGCTGTTAACTCCCTTGGGCCTAGCCCTGTCCCTCCTCTGTCCTCGGACCAGAACCCTGGGGTCAGGCCTCTGTCGCCTACAGTTGTCCGGCACGTTGACAGGCTTCTTCCTGAGATGTCCTCAGGTTTTCTCAGCCAGAGAGCTGCCTTTAGAGTCCAACTGTTATATGTATGTCACTCTCATCACAAATGTCCCATAATCCTGTGGGGGAAGCAAGGCACAGGCGATGGTGTATACCCACAGCATTGGGCTGGGGTCTTCTCTGTTCCCCAGCCCCAACCAGGAGGAAAGGGAAGTAGGGGCTGTTGCCCGAAGGAGAGTAGAGCGAGCCTTGGAAGGCTGTTTTGAGAACTGGAGAAGACCGGAGTCAGCATGTATTTAGCAGCACATTCAAATATCAGGATGATTCCCTTTCCCTGCCTGTTAGATGATGGCTCTGCTCCCTGAGGTACAAGTTGGCAGGACCACTTCCCCTACTTCACCATCCGTGGCAAGCTGGCCCACTCCCAGCGGAATAGAGCGGTCCGCTCCTGGAGCTGGGAGGGTCAGGGTGAGGAGAGGGTGCATCTGGTGGCCCCGAGCTCCATGATGGCTTCATGCCTTTCCTCTTCTGGCCTAGGTGTTCCCCGGGCTGCCACAGCGTATTGCCCCAAATCCTGATCCAAGGGCCAGCATGGGGAAGAGATGGTCGCAGGCAAAATGCACTTTATACAGAGATTTTCTTCTTACTGAGAAGGTGTGTTTCTCCCACATTTTGTGAATATTCACTTGTTTCATAAATGTCTGATCCTGTCTGAGCAAAGCTGTGTTTGTTGTCAGTCTTGTGGGAGATCTGGTAACCAGGAATCCGTAAGGCTGAGCCTGAATGAAGCCTTATGCCCCACCATCTTGGTTGTGCTGGAACCAGGGGCTTCTCACCCCGCCTGAGACTTGGCAAGAGGGAGAGGGAGGGATGGGTAGAGATGGAGGAAGTGGGAGGGCCCCTAGGTGAGCCCGCGGCAGTTTCACAGCTCGGCCAGAGTTGGGGGCTCTAGTTGTACACCTAGAAGGGTACAGAGCACCCAGGCCCAGGATGGTATCCTGCAGTGACTCAGCCTCTTGGCCCACCTATCCCCCCCGGGGCTGAGGATCAGTCAGTCCCTGGCAGGGCTCTCCAGGCCCTCAGTCCATCCTTTATCTTGACTCAGCCACTCAAGCACTGTGTGGTGTGGAGGAGGTGCAAGCAGCAAGCACTCTGACTCTAGCTAGGTGGTCAGTATCTGCCCACAGCCAAGCCCAGGGTCTGGATGCTGGCTTTTGCCTCATGCCATCTGGCCAGAGAGCGGCCCCTCTCTGCAGTGTATGTGGGCTTTCCTATGATGAGTTCTAGCCTTGGATCACTGGAAGAGTTTTGTTAGCCCACACCACACCCCAGCTTCTTGTGGGCAGGGGCTCACGCAGGGCCCAAGAATACACAGCTGTCGTGCACAGGGTGAGGAAGGGGGAAAGGGCAGGAGCTTGGCCCTGGGTTTCATCTCCTTCTTAAATGTGCTTTGAAACTCCTTCCCACCAAGACCTGGACCTGTCCTTCCCTCTCTCCTGTCTCCTGTCTTCTCTCTACTGTCTTTGGCTTGGCCTCAGGAGCTAAGATACCTTTGTTCTTGAGCAAAAGATTCTGGAAAATGGAGTTGTCTTACACATGCACCCTCCTGACCCAAGGATGCTCTTAGTTGAGACAAGCACACACTCTCAAGCAACAGTTACTAGCCGTTATAGTATGACTGCTTTCCTGGGAGCAAGAGCCAGGCATCTGATCAGCAGGTGGTTGCTGTTTGGTCCTAGTGAAAGGAGGCTGAGCCACAATAGCAGGAAAGGTAAAGTGGCCACTGCTCTGGGCCCCCAGGCAGGGAGAAGACCTTTGGCACTAGGTAACAGGATGTTCTCGGTGCTGGAGGGGGAGTTGTTTCCTGCAGAGCTTCTTTCCGGGTGCTACATTAAAGGAAAAGGGGCGGCATGACCAGTTGGCCGTCCAGATTTGCAAATAGGACCCCACAAGCTGTGAAATAGTTTGCTCTGCCCCTTCTTCAAAGAGAGGTAAGGGCGGGTAGAGGATAGGGCCTCTGCAGTTCTCAGGGGACCAGAGAAACCAGTGAGGTTTGGTCAGAGGCTCTATGGCCTACCAAAGTGGGGCCCCTCGACTTGGCCAGCAGCTTGAGTGTCCAGCAGTCTGTGCTCTGTAAAATAACTCACAGTCTTAGGCTTCTTATGGGAGAGACAGGAGGGAGCCATGGCCCAAAGTTAGCAGGGGTAAAGGTGCTGGAGGAAACAGAAAAACCATGAGAAGAATCCCAAGAAGTCAATTATGGCAGCAGGTGGGAAGGCCAGCTCCTAGTCTTAGAATGTGAGAAGCCAGGGACACCTGGATGGCTGTCAGTTGAGTGTTTGACTCTCAGTCTCAGCTTAGATCTTGATGTAAAGGTCGTGAGTTCAAGCCCTGCACTGGGCTCCATGCTAGGCGAGCCTGCTTAAAATAAAAATAAAAATAAAGAATGTGAGAAGCCAGCTATGATGTGCAAAAGAGAGGTGTTCTGCAGGAAATGAAATTGAGATGCCAAGTGAGAAGGGGAGACATCTGAGAAAGTCCTGATGTGAGGGAGGAGAAACAGAACACCCAAGAGGAAAAGTTCAGCTCACCATCAATAGCTGTTTGGGACTACAGGGGGGCTTGAGTCAATCTTTAGAGAGAAGACCCTCTAGGGAGAGTCCACGAGAGGGTCTCCTCAACGTAAGGGGACAGGGTTAGGTAAGACCTGGATCCTAGCGAAGAGGTGGGGTGTTCCCTGCCTCTGGTGACAACATATTTGTATTACTTTTCATCCTCGAAACCACCATGAGAGGGACCATTATTGTCCCCATTTCACAGATGAGAAAACCAAACTTAGGACTGTGAAGGCACTAATGCAAGGCCACACCACCTGTGATGGCTGTGACTTCATACCATCTGACTCCAAACCTTCCTTGCTCTAGGAGCCCACATCCGACACCATCTCACCATTCTGTGTCTTCCTCCACGGCCCTCTTTTCCCGTCTGCCTTCTTTGTCTGCTGCTGGGGACCAACTAGGGCCCTGGGGACCAGGGTCCCGCCATTAGTTCCCTGATACCGGAGCGCTAGAGCCACCCAAGGGGCAGAGCCCGCAGGGGCACGAAGACTTTGCGGGAGGGGGAAGAGGGCAGAGGAGAGGAGTTGTGGGACTCGGCGCGACTGGGCCGAGCCCAGGGACCACGGTGACCGCGACTTCAGCACCTCGGAGAGCGCCGGAGGGGCGGGGCCGGGGGCGGGGC
>NW_027530521.1:2210364-2220801 GCF_008692635.1 Crocuta crocuta | reverse complement strand
TTCAGCCGGGGCTGCTGTGTGTGGGCTTCCCCCACCCCCACCCCATCCCCCAGCACAGACACACCGATCCCTGGGAACGCGAGGGCGGCTTGGTGATGGGGTTCCCTCCCTGGACAGGTCCCCAGAAAACCCCTCAGCCTCAGGTCCAGGCTGACAGCTGCTGCACAGCCATGGGGCAGCTCCCTCCGCCATTCCACGTCCTAGGCTAGGAGATTCAGAACTGGAATTGGAGGAGGGGGCGCTCAGGCCTCCTTCTGCCCCACTTTGGTACTGCGGCAGGGCCTGGGGTCTGGATTGAGATCCCAGAGGAGGTAGGTAGCCTAGGGCTTTGCCTATGCCCAGTCGGAAAGCTTCTGAATAGAGATGGGAGCTGTCTGGGGTGCCCCGTGGGTCCCAGTTTCTTGGAGCAACTGACAGCCTTGCTGGAAGGAGGAAGTTGTGGGCCCTTCCCCTAGCCCTGCCCGGTCCGAGGGGCCTCACTCCCAGGCCTGGCATGGCCAGGACCCTCTGTAGAATTGGGTCCGCACTGACTTGGGCAGGTGCGTGCAGGTGCAGAAGGCTTAGACTCAACCAGGAAACCCTACAGCCAGCTGTAGTTGGGGGAGGTCTGGTTTGAGCGTAGCAGAAGTAGCCAAGGACATTGGGTGGAAGGTGTCCCTGCTGGAGCAAGGACCCAGGTCTGTGATGTGAGTTCCCCTTCACCCCCTCCCTGCCCACTCTCTGGTGTTAGGCAGTTAGGAGATGGATTTTAGATAAGTGGCCAGTGGGTGTTATGGGGAAGAGATGGATGTCCTTCCACCATAATCCTGGCCCCATTTGGAGAGGGGGAAGAGGAGGGGGTAACTGCTCCAGAGCCTAGGAGGAGGCCTAGATATACCCCATTGTTTCCCTGTCCAATGAGCTGGTGCCTTCCCTTCTCCTGCCCCCCACCCCACCCCAGCCAGGCCACAGCTGGGCTCTGGCGCCAGCCTCTCTCTGGCCAAGGGGCTGCTGGCTCCCCGGCCCTCAGGTGTGTAGGGGCCCCTGGGGATCTCTAATGGCATCATCAGCACTAGAAGCCTCCCTGGAGGCCCTCAGCTGTGGAACCGGGAAAACCGAAGGGAGGGGACCAGACGGAGGAGGCCAAGCGCGAGGGCTCCAGGGCTGGGGCCTCTGTGGTCAGTGCCTCTGAGTGATGGCTGAGGTCTGAGACCAGTTCTGCCTGGCATGGCATGCCCAGCCATGGGGCACATATCGCCTTCCTACCAGGAGGCTCCTCTGTGGTAGAACAGCTTAGAGGAACCTGGGTTCCAATCTGAGCCCCACCACCTTCTAGCTGAGTGACCTGACAATCCCATCTATTAGGTGAGCTAATTAATATTGATTCCTTAGTGTGCATCGAACATCAAGTCGGTGTTCAACAAGTGTCTGCCCTCCATGCTGGTGAGCATTTATATAGCTCATTCCTGTTCGGGGCATTCCCAGGGCAGGCTCGTTTGCCCTTGTGGCCGTGGGTATTGGTCTGCCCATTTTATAGATAACAAGATTGAGGCTCAGGAAGGCAACGGCTTGCCTGAGGACCCCGACGAAGTCAAAGCCTGGGGCCATCTGTGTGTATTCAGTCCACGCTGCCTCCAGGCCCTGTCTTTGGCCCAGAGAACAGCTTTGCCTCCCTCTACCTGCTTCCAGATCCGCAGGTGACAGTGCCCTCCACCCCACCCCGCCCCTGGCAGGCAGGTTATCATGAATGCTTTAGTGAGGGGAACTGGTAAGGTGGACCCCAGCCAGTGAGCGTTCGGTCCCGGCCAGGTGGGCGAGAACAGCAGTGTGCCAAGGCTGAGGCGTGGGCTGGCCCTCCAGGACACTGTGGCCTGGCTGTGGGGACAAGGCCAGCTCGTGGGAATAATAAAGGCAGTGTCTCCGGCCCCACATGGCCCGCCCTGCCTGCTCCAGCCGCCCCTGCTGACCTTTCCCTTGTCCCGCCTCGCATAGCCCTTCGCCCAGCGCGGATTAACCCTGGATGGTTACTGCTCTCTCGCGGCTCTTTGGTGGGGTCGTGGGTCCAGCCGGCCTGGGTTTGCAGTCTGGCCCAGCCATCTTAGCTGTGTGCCCCAAGACTGGGCACTTGACCCCTCTGAGCCTCCATTTCTTCTCCACGATCCCAGTGTTGTTCCTGGTCAGGGTGGTCCTGTGACCTGGATGGGACAGCACGCGTGGACTGTGTCAGGGGCTGCGAGGAGCTGCGTTCATCCCGGGCTGCTGTCGTTGTGACTCGGTGTGTGCCCCCAGACCCACTGTCAGCTTCCAGAGGGCATGAGGAGTCAGTATCTGAACTTTGGTTTGCTCACTGCCCAGCATAGAGTAGGTGCTCAGTAATGCCTTCTTGGCTTATTATTAAGGATAAGTTGTGTGCTGCCTTCCTGGAGCTCAGAGAAGAACAGGGCATGTTGTCAGAGAATAACAATGGGAAGTGCTGACCACCCCCCCTCCAGCGCCCCAAGAGGCACTCCCTTTGCCCAGCACCCTTCTACATGGTTCTACAAGCACCGTTCTAGAGTGCTTCATGCTCACCAGAGCCATAGAAACAGAGGGTTAGTATTATCCCCACTTTGCAGATGAAGAAACTGAGGCATAAAGAGGCTAGATAAGTGGCAGAGCTGGGGTTTGAGTGCAGGCCCTCTGCTTCCAGAGCCGCCCTGGAAAGCGAGAGCCCTGGGGGAGAGCGTGTGCTCTCATGCTGTGGACATGGAGGGGTGGAGAGCCTTTGTTTGTTGGTAGTTGGTTCAAATAAGTGTTCTTTTTTCTTCCTTCTGATTATAGAAATGCTCCAACCAGTTACTAGTAGTTACCCCTGGATGTGGTATCAGAGGAGAAATTCTCCCTGATTTCACGTACTTCCGTTATTATTGGACTTCTCATTTCTACAAGCAGCATTGGTTACTTCTGTAACTTACAAAATTAGAAAAGAGAATTTAAAATTAACGTGGTCCATGTTCATTCTAAGGACAACTCTAGAAAAGAGACTTTCAAAAAATGCCCACTGGATACGCTGAGCTCGGCTCCTAGTGAACCCCCAGTGTGGGGGGCAGACAATGGCCACGGCAGGGTTTCACCCCCACTTCTTTGACGGCAGAGCCTTAAAGTGGGTCTCTGACTTCTTGGCTTGGGCCTCCCATGGATACTACAAAGTGGGGTCACTGCCACCCCTCCCACTTAAGGGTTCTTACCCATCCTGGGATGTCACCTCTGTCTCATGGCCATACCCTTGTATTCATTTAAAACATCTCTACCAACATTAACTGTGGGCCCTGCGGTGTTCTGGCGCCCGGAGCTGCGGGTGCCCTGGTACTTCCTTTAGTAGACATTTATTTGGTACCTACGGTGTACAAGGTCTTGGGCTCTGTGCACGGATTAGAACAGAGGTGGGGTGTTGGTGCCTAGTTGAGCATGATGACCCCTGCCCCCCGGAAACCACTCCACAGCAAGGCCAGCAGCCCCAGAACCAGGAGCGGGAGCCTGGCGCTACGCTTCTGTCTGAAGTGCAGAAAGTTTGTCAAGGTGAGCAGAGGAGAAACGATCTCCCCAGATGCCACCATGTCTCACAGCCGCGTCTGTGTTCGTGTTTCTTCCTGCGTGTGACTCCTCATGTGAAGCCATGAGGTCCTAACATTCTGTTTGCTCATTAGAGTAATTGCCATTTTCCACATCAACACAGACTTTATAAAATCCGACCAAAAGACTGCACAGTATTCCACCCCCGGGCTGGCCACGATTTAACCAGCCGGCCGGTGCCGAGCTCTTCCGTGGTTTTTCGGTTGTTTGCCGTTATGAGAGATACGCATCCCTGTGTGTAAAGGTTTTTGCCACGTAGGGTTATTTTCTCAGGCAGCTTTTCAAAAGTCAAATCACCGGATCCCAGAGTCCCGGCTACATATCAGCACCGAGAGCTTTAAGCAGATCGGACACATTCTAACCCCAAGTAGGGACTGTCCCATACGACTTGTTTCCTGGGATGGATTCCGTTTTTCACGGGCGGTGACTCCAGGGTGGACATGGTCAGGGAGGGAACTAGAGACGAGAGGAACAAAGCTAGCCTGGCCCCAGTGTTCCCCAGAGCTGGTGGTGGCATGGGGTGGGAGTTCTGAGGGTGCTGGGCCGGCCCCCCCCCCGGACCATTTCAGCCCGCACGTCCCCAGAGGCCTGCACATTCTGCCCCAGATTCTGATGTCGGTGGGGACGCGGGAAGTTGAGTTGAAAGGGCACCTGACTTAGAGAATTTTAAGGGGAAAATCCAGAAAGACCAGATGTTCGTTCAGTGACCATTTATTAAATACCTGTCAGGCACCACACCGTTGATGGAGACAGACACAGCCCCGCCCTTGCAGGCCAACTGCCCCTAAGGGGACCCCCCAACTTGTCTCAGAACCCAAAGGGCTAATGGCAGCGACCCAGAACCACCGGCGAGTGGGCCTGAGAGAGCCAGGAGCAGGGCTGTTCGGCCTAGTCAGGGAGGTCAGGGAAGGCTTCGTTGAGGGAACTGGGTGGGGAGGAACGGGGGGCGGTGACACCCTACAGTGGGGGGGGCCCTATGGAGCTTTCAGGCCACAGGCAATGTTGGCCCCTTTCGCTAAGTGCCAGGGGAAGCTGTTAAGGGACCGAGCTGGGGAGGGGGTGGCAAGACCAGGTTTGCATGTCACATGCTGGTTTGCGGTGCCCGGTGGCGAATGGCCTGTAGGGGAGCCAGAGGGAAATGGGGAACCAGCCTAACTGAGAACCCCCCAGGAGCCGACCATTTGCTCAGCACACACAGGGCGGCAGAGGGACAAGCTGCGTGCCTGAACCATAGAGGCTCTCTGTCGTGAGAGGGGCCCCTGGGCACCATGGCCAGGACGCAAGGCCACGCAGCTGGCATCCTCACCTCACAGAGAGCCAGGAAGGGGAAGACAGGAATGCCTCTGGACAGCCAAATGCCTGGCTCGGCTTTGGCCTTGCTCAGCGAAAGCCGCGGCACTTTGCCACTTAACCCTTACTTTGCACACACTCCTAACTCAGCCTGCTGCTGGGCTGAGACGGCCAGCTGGGCAGGGCTAGGCTGCCACCAGAGGGATGGAGAGAGCAGGAGACAAGACGGCACGTGGAAGGGAAAAGTCCGCGTAATAAACCCCAGAGCACAAAGGCATGTTTGNTGGGGGGGGTGTGTTCAGAATGTTCTAGGCCTGAAGTAAGGCCTAGAGCTGAGGTTCGTGCGGGAAGAGGGGGCCCTCAAACATACAGACTGCAAAGGTCAGGGAGGTCTCGGGAGAGCAAGCCCATGCCACGGGGTCACCCACTGTTAATGTGGATGAGACCTCAGGGACCATCTCACCCGAATGGGCGAGCAGGCCTGGCGGATAGGCAGCGGCTGCCCCTGGAGGGAAGCCACCAAGGCCTCCAGATCTGGAGGTGAGGGATGCCGACCTGCCCAGGGTGTGCGATTCAGCTTGAGGTGGCCTCCTGGTGCCCAGGGCTCAAGTTTCCGGGCGAAAGGGGGGTTGCGGGGATCAGAAGAGGTCCTCCCTCCCTACTTCCTTTTCCTCTTCCCTCCTCCCCTCCAGCTTTTCCTTCCTCTTCCCCTCCTCCCAGCCTGGAGGGCCCAAGGGTCTGTTTTGCTTTCCCTCCACAAAGGGCCTCCCCTGGAAACCCAGGACATCCCTGGAGGAGCGGGAGCTAAGGGCGGGGGCAGGGCGGGCAGGGGGTGACCCACAGGAGGTCCTGACCTCCTCACAGCGCTCAGCGATCCACAAACGTTCTACCCTGTTCAGCCTCACTGACACCCTCGAGGTCGGGGAGGGAGGCAGGGATGGAGCTCAGGGTTCCTCATCCGGAAAATGGGCGAAATGAAACCCTCGTGCAAGGTGGTAGTGAGGACTCAGGGAGATGTGCCCATGTGAAGAGGGTTGGCGGCCAGGGCACGGCAGCTGCTCGGGAGATGGAGCGGCCCCGTAAGTGCAGGAGTCAGGACCTGATCTCTCGCGCCACCTGTCCCCAAGCCTGCTGTGGTGACCATTCTGCCATCCGGCCTTGTGAGGAGGAAAAAGGCAGATGAGCAGCTCCCTTCACCCACCCCACCTCAGCTGGAAACCAGTGCAGGCTTCCGAGCCCAGCCCAGTGCTCTCTCCCCCGTCATCCCACAGCTGGCCCCACAGGGGACCCTGCCTGTCCCCAGACCTGCCGTCCCAGGCAGTGGGGATGTGGTGTGATGTCGAGGGTGCAGAGATGAGCTGAGAAGCGCCCCTATAGCCCTGCCCTGAACACTCTGGCTTGAGAGGAGCAGGTGGACGCTAAGGATGTCCCTTGACAGACATGGAGCAGGTGTGTACCGAGCACCTCATGTGTGCCAGGTGGCCTCACGAGCTCTGCCCTCCAGGAGCAGACAGTCCAGAGGGAGCTGGGAGGGTGGGGACCTGTATGCATCACCTGCCCGGCACAAGGGTGGGCGACGTGAGCTCCATCCGCCTCCGCAGCAGCCTGGTGGGCTGTGCGCAGTGACAGAAAGCTCCCAGCAAGGCTGAGAGTGTCCACACACAGTCTGCCTTTAGCCCTGGCCATGGAGCCTCCTGTGCCCACAGGCGCTTCCTTTTTCCTTTTTTAAAATATTTATTATTGAGAAACAGAGAGAGCATAAGCGGGGGCGGAGGGGAGAGGACAGAGAAAAGGGGAGACACAGAATCCGAAGCAGGCTCCAGGCTCTGAGCTGTCAGCACAGAGCACGATGCGGGGCTCGAACCCACAAACTGTGAGATCATGACCTGAGCTGAAGTCAGACCCTTAACCGACTGAGTCCCCCAGGCGCCCCCACAGGCGCTTCCTGAGTGCTCAAGGATGAAACCCCGGGGAGGTGACAGAGTTTTCTCTCCTGCATGCTGGTGGTCAATAGAAGCCGCCCAGACCCACCTCCGGCAGCACTGTCTGGATGCTGCCTGGGCCCACAGAAGCCTCCCTGATGAGGTGTGAGGGCTGAGTGCATTGCTGTGTGGATGGGGGCATCCATTCATGGAGAATTTCAGAAGCCCCCCCATCTCACCACCAGGTGCCCTGAGTGCGGCACTGGCCCTTTAAAGCAGATCAGGGTTGGCTTTTGGGGGGAGACATCCCAGATTTCTGCCATCTGCTTACAGGCCTGGTCCAGGGAGGGGGGCCACCCCAGCCCCCGACAGGGGCATTGGAAGGGCAGGTGGCATCGATTGCAGTAACCCGATCCGATCTCGAGGGGGAGGCTGCAACGGGCGGCAGCAGCAGCAGCAGCAGCAGCAGCGCAGGGCCAGGCTGGGAAGGAAGCCGCCTGCAGCTGAGGGCTGGGCCGGGAAGCGCTGGGGCTGGGGCCTGGGTCGGCAGCCACTGCCTCTTCTCCTGGCCCATCTATTTTTAATGAGCTCCCCAGGCTTCTGCTGCGGGCAGGACGCAGAAAGGCAGGCCCCGGCGGTGGAGGCCCGAGGCCCCAGCCCTGCCCTGAGCCCTAGCCCCCCAACCCTTCTGGGCATGAGAGGGTGGCCCTGGGGCCCTGCAGCCCCCCGGCCGGGCAGGGCTCTCCATGAAGCTGGTGCTGAAGATGGNGAGCTCTGGGTCTCTGTTTGATCTGACTGAGGCAAGAGGCAGAGGGTGTGGGCCTGGGGCTGGGGCTGGGGCTGGGGGCTGGGCCACTACCTCTCCTGGTTGACCTTGGACTCCTGGGTCTCCGCTTGCTCTATGCCTCAATCTCCCTGTCTTATTTGGGGAAAGGCTCAGAATTCTCCCACATGTCCCACCCACACCAAACTAGGTGGAGCGCCCAGGGCTAGGGGCGAGCCAGTGTAGGGGACAAGAAGACAGTCACTACGGCGGGCACGGGGCACAGGGCTGGCCTGGGGGTAGAGGGTTCTAGTACAGCCAGTTACGAGTTGTGCTCTGCTCTGTCTGCAGAGCTCACAACATCTCCAGCCCCAAACCCCGGGCCTCCCTTGACCCCTCTGGAGCTTTCTGTTCATGATCGTGTGCTGGGTTGAAGAGATGAAGAGCACAGAATGGGGGTGTAGTCTCTCCTGGAACAGGCTGAAACTAGCCACGTTGACACCAGATTTCCCTTCACTTGCTCCCAGGGCTCAAGAGGCATTGGCCTTCCTGGGCTGGGGGCATGGAGCACTCCTCTGAGGCTAGGGAGGGGCCTCTGCCAGCACCTCGGGTTTTTTCGCTGCAGGGATTGCACGGGCAGCCCCCTCCTCCAGGCGTCCCTTGTCGCTTCTCACCTCTGCATTCTCCATGGGTGAATTGGCCTTGGCACCTGCCTTGACCCTGGGAGGCATTTCTCTGGCAGAGCTGAGGCTCTGACCAGCTGGGCCTTCGAGGCACTGCCTCCTGGTTGGCACCAGAATGGAGTCACCTGGAGTAACCTGGAGCCTCCCCTCTCCCTGCCTGTTACCCCTTGCCTTGGCTCACGTGGACAAGTCCCATCGTCTGGGGGCTGGGATCTGCTTTCGGGGGGCTGCCCCTTGGAAGAGGTACCAGGGAGATGTCAGTGGACCAAGTAGTCCCCCTGGGTTGGTAACTTTGGCTTCCTGTCCTCGCCAGGCTCACCCATGACATCAGCTTGGAGGAGTTTGAGGATGAAGACCTCTCAGAGATCACCGAGGAGTGTGGCATCAGCCGGCAGTGCAAAGACACCCTGTCCTTGCGGGTAAGAGTGGGGTTTCATGAGCCCCTGGGGGGGGGGCGGCAAGATGGGTAAAGACAGGAGTGAGGGCATCCCCACATCTACAAAAGGACTTGCAGGGTTTGTATGGCATCCTCATCGAAGGAAATGGCACCCAAGAAACACATCCAATACGATGCTTGGCACATCTTGGGGGCTCAATCAGATTTTTTTTTTTTTTTTTTAATTGCTAGGAGCTATAAGGCAAGAGGCAGCTCCTTCAGCTGCCCACAAGAAAGGAGAGGACAGGAGGTCTTCAGATATAGGGCAGTAGCAATTAGTGCCAGAGTTAAGGGAAGGCTGAGGACTACCCTAAACCATTGGCAGAGCAGCCTTGGCAGAGGGCCTGAGGCAGAGCAGGGTGGAGTCTGGTAGACTCTGCAGTGCTTGGGACAGGAAAAAAGAGCCAAGGCACTCCCTCGGCTGCCATTGCACCAGCTCACACCACACAGCCCCGCAGACCCTCCCTGGCCTGCAATTTTCAAGGCTCCTCTGGAGGGTTCACCTAGCATTGCTGCTGCTTTCAGCCTCCTGGCTCTCTCTGTTCCCTAAGTTCTGCATCCCGCCAGGAGGTCCTCAGCATCTGGGTAGCTTGGGTCAGATAGGGGTCCCCCTAGGTCTTTTCAGAACAGGAAGAAGGGGCCATTGGCCAGGAAATAGGAGGCAAAGCACAGGACTAGGCTGCAGACCCCAGAGCTTCTGTCGGCCCCCCAGGAGGGTGGGTGGCCAAAGTGGACACGGTATTAGAGGAGAATGGTTAGCAAAGGAGAGCTGCAGTGTGAGCCGGGGTGGGGTGCCTGTCTCTGGGTTGAACTCCAGTTGCCTGTTACAGAGATTCTGAAAGCCAGGCAAGGGGTAGCCGAGGGGTAAGGATAACCCTCCAGTACCCCCAAACCCAGGCCAGCAAGGGTGGGGAATGGTCCCAGGGCCCTGACATAGCTTCCCTAAGGTGGTACACCTGTTCCGGAATCCCACACCACCCTTTCACCCAATGTGCACCCGCAGAGTTTGGGAGACGGTGGTCCCTGCAACCAGCCAGGGCCCTGAGGCAGTACCAGTTAGAGATGTACCCTGTGGGGCCTTAGACAAGCTCCATGGGGCTTTCACACAGTCTTGCCCGTGAGTCCTCAATCTCTGGGAAGCTGGAGGGAAGCTAACTGGAGAGGGAAGTGAAGGGTCAGGGGATCTGTCCAAGGTGCCAGGGAGTTGGTGGCAGAGCTGAAACTAGACTGGAGCTCTGAATTACCAAGGTTAGGATGGCCTGAGAGAAAACCCCAGGTTGGAGGGTTCTCCGACTGTCGAGAGGTGCTGCGGCCGGGTGCCCCCACGTGCCCCTCCAGCCAGCATCCCTCTTCTGTTAGCACTGCGGCCCTCTCTCCATGCTTCGGCCTGGCTGGGACTGTTTTCCCAGTTTTCCTCACTGCCCCCTTCAGATGCTAACCTTCCCCTCCTCCATCCCTTGTGGGGCCCTAACTCCTTGGCGACCCTGAGTCCCCATGGCAACAGCGGTGACCTCACTCTGGGCTCGGCTTACAACCCCGGTGAGGTCACCGGCCGTTGCCAAGGGAACGGGAGAGTGCAGAGTGTCAGGAAAGAGGGCAGCGTGGGGAGGGGAGCGGTGTGGACCGCCAAAGGCTCCGACTAGCTTGCGGAGGGGTCGGTCTCGCGAGTCCTTGCGAGGGGCGGGAGGGCGCGGCCCCCTCTCTCCAGGCCCCTGCCCCTCCTCCCTGCCCTCCCCCGCCGCGGCCGCGGAA
>NW_027530521.1:2203824-2210267 GCF_008692635.1 Crocuta crocuta | reverse complement strand
CGCCCGCGCCCGAGGCCGAGCCCCGCCAGGAGTCGGCGCCCCGCGGCCAGGGCCAGGGCCAGGGCCAGAGCCAGAGCCAGAGCAGTGGGGACACATATCGGCCCAAGCGGCCCACCACGCTCAACCTCTTCCCGCAGGTGCCGCGGTCTCAGGTGAGGCACGAGCAGCGTGGGGCGGGGCTGGAGGGGCGGCGCCCCAGGGGCTGGGTGCGAGCGAGGCGTAGGGGGACGCAGAGCAACTCCCGGAGTGGGTGGGCCTGGCCGGCACGCTGGAGTTGCGAAGAGGGGCTGCGGGAGAGGGACCTGCCGGCCAGCACGGGGAGAAGTTGGCCTGGTGAGACTTCCCAAGTGGGAGGTCCCTGGGGAGGTGGTCTCGGCGGGCAGGTGGGATCTGCCCTAAAGGAGAGGAGTCTGGTGGGACCGACAGGGTTTGGAGCCTCGAGCCTCGAGGAGAGTTGGAGGAGTGAAGGAGCCGAGACGGACAGTGGAAGGGTCTGGGTAAGGAGGGCAGTGGGGGCTTAGGAGGACACAACAGGGCTTTGAGGAGTTGTAGGGGTTTGGAGCTTTGGACCTCAGGCCGGAGCAGGGTTTCCTCTTTAGCGTGTGGGGCTCCTGGTGAAGGGCAGAAGCGGGGCCTGGAGAAGAGAGTGTCTAAAGTGGTCGTTTTCGGGGAAAGGTCACGGGGAATTGTGAAGAGGTGGGGATGGGGAGCTCAGAAGCAGCCGCCAGTTTGAGATGTGGGCAGCTGGGAATTCCCAGAAGGCAGGGAAGAGACATGGGAGGGGGAGCTGCTTGGCTGAGTTGGGGGCCTAGGGCCCCTGGGCTGGGTGGCTGGATGCCAAGGAGGGTTGAATAGGGTGGGGGAGAGCCGGCTGTGGCCCTTTGTCTTCCAGGCCCAGTCTGGAGAGGTATAGAGGAGGGGCTCAGGGAGGTGGGGCCGTTGGTAGAGGGTGCAAGGGCTTTAGGGAAAGGATTGGTCCCTTTCCCAGAATCCTCTGGGGTGGATTTTGGCAGCAAAACTCATGAATGTGAGGGCCTATGAGAGTGTTCTCCAGGGAAGGGACCTAAATAGTTCGTGGGAAGCCTTGTTGCAGGTATTGTGGAGAGGGGTCCCAGGGCACCAATGACGTGGGATGGGCAGCCCTGGAGATCCAGGAAGGAAAGCCGCTGACAGCTACATCTGTCATAACTCTGTCATGTGCTCCTGGAGGGGTCTGGGAACCATGTTACTGATTCATCATTTGCATGATTCATCCCAGTTCCCCCGCTGTCTGCTGGGAGACCCTTCCTCGTCCTTTTTTCAGCTTCTAGCAGAATGTGTCTGCCCCTTCCCCAAGTCATAGCTTCCAGAGCTCCAGGACTTGGCTGGAAGTGATCATCTACATGTAAAGCCTCAGTGTCTGGGACTGGGGGTCTGGCTCTGTCCCCAGATGGCTCCTGCTTCTCCTCCACTCCTCCCCCACTCACCACCACACATATTGGCCATCACCACCTATGCTGAGGCTGATAAGAGCAGCTCCCCCGAGGGCTGGCCAGCTTCCCTAAGTCAGGAGGGAGAACTGTCTAGAGCCAGTAGGTCTGGCTGGGAGAGCTGGGGCTTGGCCAACCCCTCCTGCCTGCTGGAGGAGGGTTGGGGGTGCGCAGCACATGGCCTGGGGATGGCCTGATGGGGGCGGGGCCGGGGCCTCCCTGTGCCGGGCACTGTTGACTGCTTCTGTCATAAGGGCCTCTTGTTTTCTGCTCAGGACACACTGAATAATAATTCTCTGGGCAAGAAGCACAGTTGGCAGGATCGGGTGTCTCGATCATCCTCACCCCTGAAGACAGGTAAGTCGGGACCCTTTCCCATACCTGGAGCGCCACCTGCCCTCAGTCCCCCCTGTAGAGAGCCAGCCCGGCAGTTTCCGTCTTGCTGAGTTGAGGTAAACTGCCTGTCCCGTAGCCCTGGGCCGGCTCATCTGAAGTCAACTGGGGCGGCAGTGAGAGGACTGACCCCGGAGCCCGCCATGGCCTCGTGCCGGGGAGCCTTCACCTTGCTCTCTGTGTCCCACGTGCTGAGTAGGGGACGGCAGGTGGCCTGGGAGTCCGGGGCGAGCCTCCCTGCCTTCCCTGCTGACGCTGGCCTGCCTGCCTGCCCTCCAGGAGAGCAGACGCCTCCACATGAACACATCTGCCTGAGCGATGAGCTGCCGCCCCCGAGCAGCCCCGCCACCACCAAGGACCGAGGCACCTCCACCGACAGCCCTTGCCGCCGCAGCGCAGCCACGCAGATGGCCCCTCCCGGCGGCCCCACCGCTGCCCCACCGAGTGGCCGCGGCCACTCGCATCGCGACCGCATCCACTACCAGGCGGACGTGCGGCTGGAGGCCACAGAGGAGATCTACCTGACGCCAGTGCAGAGGCCCCCGGACCCTGCAGAGCCCACCTCCGCCTTCCTGCCGCCGGCTGAGAGCCGGATGTCCGTCAGCTCCGATCCAGACCCCGCCGCCTACCCCTCCACTGCAGGGCGGCCGCACCCCTCCATCAGTGAGGAGGACGAGGGCTTCGACTGCTTGTCGTCTCCAGAGCGGGCAGAGCCGCTGGGCGGAGGGTGGCGGGGGAGCCTGGGGGAGCCCCCGCCGCCTCCGCGGGCCTCGCTGAGCTCGGACACCAGCGCCTTGTCCTACGACTCGGTCAAGTACACGCTGGTGGTGGATGAGCACGCGCAGCTGGAGCTGGTGAGCCTGCGGCCATGCTTCGGAGACTACAGCGACGAGAGCGACTCGGCCACCGTTTATGACAACTGCGCCTCTGCCTCCTCGCCCTATGAGTCGGCCATCGGGGAGGAATATGAGGAGGCCCCCCGGCCGCGGCCCCCTGCCTGCCTCTCCGAGGACTCCACGCCCGACGAGCCCGACGTCCACTTCTCCAAGAAGTTCCTGAATGTCTTCATGAGCGGCCGCTCACGCTCCTCCAGTGAGTCTGCAGCAGGAGCGGTCGGGGGCCCGGGAGGGGGAGAGCCGAATCGGGGTGTTCCTGGAGTGGCCTCGCCCATCTGCTTCAAGGCGTTAGGACCAAGAGCTTGCCACCTGCCCCCTAAACCTCAGCTAGAGGGGGGACCACTCTCCTCCAGCCCGTCCCCCTCACCTGCAGGTGCAGAGTCCTTCGGGCTCTTCTCCTGTGTCATCAACGGGGAGGAACAGGAGCAGACACACCGGGCCATATTCAGGTAAGAGCAGCAGGGTTGGGCTGGCCAGGCGGCAGCGGGCCACCCCCTCCCTGCTCTGCCCTCAGTGCGTGGCCTAGACCCTGCCGCTGGCGCTGGCATTCATCCCTCCACTCAGCCCCAGGGGTACGGCGTCTGCCCTCGGAACTCCGAGCGGGGTGACGGTGTGATGGCTTCCTCCAGCGTGGCCCTGCGCGGTGCCACGCTGCCAAGCCTGGGGATGGAGCACCTAGTCCGGCTGGGGGGCCGGAGCCCAGGAGGGCGCCCAGCGGAGACCGTGCCGACCACACACAGGGCACGCCCCTCCCCCTCCTCCACAGAGAAGTGCTCGCTTCCTGTTAGCTCTCTGTTTTACCGATGGCTCTGGGCACTTTCTCCCTTAGCCCACAAGTTCCTGGACGGCAGGCCTGTGTCTGCATGACCTTGCTCTTCCCCGGGAACTAGCACCATAACAGGCACTCAAGGAGACTCTGCGGATGTTCATTGAATTAGCGCTGCTCTTACGGTGTCTGACCCTAGAGCGGGCTGGGGAGTAGACGGCTGGCCTGGCGGGGGAGGCCCCGCTGCTGACTTCCTCACTTGCCCTTGTTGGGGACAGGTTTGTGCCTCGACATGAAGACGAACTTGAGCTGGAGGTGGATGACCCTCTGCTGGTGGAGCTACAGGCCGAGGACTACTGGTATGAGGCCTACAATATGCGCACAGGCGCCCGGGGCGTCTTTCCTGCCTACTATGCCATCGAGGTCACCAAGGAGCCTGAACAAATGGCAGGTAGCGTCCTTTCCCCTCCTTGGTGCCACCGGGCCCCGCCTCCGCCCTGGCCCCAATTTGGCCCACTGGGAAGGGCCCTCACAGAGGTGACATCAGGTCCCTTTCACAACGGAGAAGAGCAAGGCCCGGCTGAGCCGGGCTGTCTGCGGGCTGTGGCACCCTCTGCTGGCTCTGCCACTCCTCACTTCACGCTTGCTTTCCAGCCCTGACCAAAAACAGCGACTGGGTGGACCAGTTCCGGGTGAAGTTCCTGGGCTCAGTCCAGGTCCCCTATCACAAGGGCAACGACGTGCTCTGTGCTGCTATGCAAAAGGTGCCGGCTCCCTGCTCCCCTGGATCGAGCGCCCGCCCCCAGCCCCGTTCCCAGCCTCTCCTAAAGGAGAGGGACACCAGCACCTGATTCCCGTCCCTCACCCGCAGATCGCCACCACCCGCCGGCTCACCGTGCACTTTAACCCGCCCTCCAGCTGCGTCCTGGAGATCAGCGTGCGGGGTGTGAAGATAGGCATCAAGGCTGATGATTCCCAGGAAGCCAAGGTGACCTCCCCAGTCCCAGCGCCCCCACCAGATCTCCAGCCTGTAGCCCCCCGTATGCTGACGACCCCTGCTTCTCTTCTCCCTTCCATAGGGGAATAAATGTAGCCACTTTTTCCAGTTAAAAAACATCTCTTTCTGTGGATACCATCCAAAGAACAACAAGTAAGTGGGAAGGGACAGAGGTAGCGGCGTCAAGGGGTGGCCTGGAGCTCTCGAGGTAGGACTGGGGCCTGCGAGTGTGCCAGGGAGGGGACTGAGCCCTTGTCCTGCCCTCCCACAGGTACTTTGGCTTCATCACCAAGCACCCCGCTGACCACCGGTTTGCCTGCCACGTCTTTGTGTCTGAGGAATCCACGAAGGCCCTGGCAGAATCCGTGGGGTAAGTCCCCGCGTGTGGATCTTGCCAAGCACCCAGCCCCGGGGCGCCTCCCCACCGTGCTCAGCCCACCCCGGTCCCCACCGCCCCGCGTGCCTCGTGGCCTGGAGTCAGGGCTGGGTGGTGTTGAGAGAGTAGCTCCCAAACGTTTTGGCGGGTGGACCCTTCCTTCAACTGAAGTCATACCCCGGAAGCGCAGTGTGTAGAGGACAGCGCGGAGCAGCTCTGTCTGGGGACCCGGAGCCCCGGCCACCCAGGGACCCGAGGCTCCGGGCTGAAAACCTTGGGTGGAGAGCCTGTCCATCCCGTCACCTGTGTGTCTCCCTGCTTCCTAGGAGAGCATTCCAGCAGTTCTACAAGCAGTTCGTGGAGTACACCTGCCCCACGGAAGACATCTACCTGGAGTAGCAGCGCTGCCCCGCCCTCCACATCCCCGGGCCCTCGGGCCAGCGCCGGGCCAGCGCCGGGCCAGCTAGCTGCTGACAGGACTCGGCACCGCTCGCTCGAGGAGGGGCGCCCAGCACCACCAGAGGGTGGGGAAGCGGGGGCCTTTGGCCGAGGGTGGGGGGGGGCGGGGTTTATGGGGAGAGACAAACGCAGTTTATTGTAATATAGGGGACTAGATTCATCTATGGAGGATGGAGCAGGCTGCCCGGGGATTGGGGCGGGGCGGGGGTGGAGAGGTGTCCGCTCTCTAGCCGGGAAGGATGCCCACGGGAGGAGCCGAGGGCTCTNAGGCTGCCCGGGGATTGGGGCGGGGAGGGGCTGGAGAGGTGTCCGCTCTCTAGCCGGGAAGGATGCCCACGGGAGGAGCCGAGGGCTCTGTCCCATACTGGGCCTCCCCCTTCCTTTGCCGGGGCCTCTGGCTCTCTGGCCGTGGCTCCTGCCTTGACAAAGTCCACGCCATCTGCTGGTGCCCACCCCATCCCATCCCCAGCTCCCAACCCCAGCCGAGGGCCCCGAGCTCAGGCTGAGCCCAGCCACCTCCTGAGGACTTCGCAGTAAGGAAACGGCAGCAGGTGGGGGTGCAGTCCCTGTTCCCAGCTCTGTCACTTGGGTGGCCGTCATGCTGGCCCTGGCACACGTGGGACCTCACCAGGGAAGGAGAGAGCTGCGGCGGGGCCCCGTCCTGGCAGAAAGAGGAGGCTTCCGGACTGGCCCCGGGGCCAGCCAGGGCCTCTTGGCTGCCCCGGCTGTAGCCCCATCTTGGTCCTGTCACCCTGGCCACAACTATTAAAGTGCCATTTCCTGTCTGGACCGCAGTGGGTGTGTCTCCCTGAGCCCCTCCCGCACCCAGCTGGTGTCCATCCCAGGAAAGCCCGAGCCTTTGCTGTACAGAATAGCTTTATGAGGGGCTCCCGTCACAGATGTGCGTCGTAGTCATACTCCGCCATGTCTGGCCCGTCGCGCTTGCGCTGCTGGGCCTGGGAGAGCAGGGGGCGAGGCCCTCGTGGCCAGGGGTGCTTGGGCCGAACCCCATAGTCTAAGGAGAGAAAAGGGGTGTGCATGGCTGGAGGAATCCACTGAAGCCCCCACCCCCCCAAATGTGTTGTTT
>NW_027530521.1:2197385-2203696 GCF_008692635.1 Crocuta crocuta | reverse complement strand
GTCCACCAGGCCAGAAAATGGCTGAGAGAGTTCCAGCGGGCCTGAAAATTCTTCAGGAACAGATTGCTGAGGCCTGTGGGAGATGTTGGGGTGCTCAGCCCCGGCCCTAAAGGCCACTCTTCCCTCCCTGTCAAGGCCCAGGGTAGGGGACAGGGTGAGCCTCCACACCTAGCATAATGGCACCAGCCTGTCCTCAGGGGAGAGGAGAGGGAGGCGGCATGGCAGAGCCCCACCCCCCACCCCCCCTGCACCTTCCAGGCCCCTGGTCCTGTGCGGCCCCGACCCTTTGACCCCAGATACCTCAGTGGCTGGGGGCAGAGGGCAGCTGCCAGGACGAGGCAGAGGAAAAAGAGGCGGAGCCCGGCCCTGGGCTCTGGGGCCCCCAGCATGGCGAGAACCGAGAACCGTCTCTCCTCTGGTCCCTGACCCAGGCTTCTGCCTGCCCCTCCCCCGGCAGGACGGAACTGCTGCCAGCGCCCAGGGCCGCCTCACAAAGGGCATTAGTTCCAGGGCTCAGTGTCAGCACCAGCTCCCCGGCTAGGCCGGAAGCTTCCAGCTGAGGCTCGGCTTTGGTTTTCCTTCACTGACGCTGTCGGCCAACAGGTGCCAAAGCACATCTTGCTCGAGTGTCGCTGCCCAAGAGTTAAGGGCGCAAACCCTTGGAGTCTGATCTCCGTTCAAATCCCAGCCTTGCCTCTTGCTAGGTGGACACGTCCCAACAGTGGGCCGTTTCCTCACCTGTGAGGTAAGGTGCGTGTGTGCCCGAGGTGTGGCTCCCGGGGGAGGTGGCACGGAGAGCCCCCACCGTCCCCACCTGCTCTCTGCGCCCTGCCTCCCCTTCTGTGAGGTCAGGAACGTCCTGGCAGCCAAAGATCCCAGCCGTTGGGCCCGCTCAGAGACGCCACTCTGAGGGACTTCCCCACTGTTCCCGAAGCTTCCAGGCGCCCTGGCCTCAGGGCTCCCGGGGCCCTGCCACCGCTCCTGAGGCTGCACAGAGACATTCCAGGTTAGGCAGCAAAGCGTGCAAGCTGCTCCCCGGGGTGGAAGCTTTCTGAGGGTCGGAACGG
This sequence comes from Crocuta crocuta, assembly GCF_008692635.1. Classification (NCBI taxonomy): domain Eukaryota; kingdom Metazoa; phylum Chordata; class Mammalia; order Carnivora; family Hyaenidae; genus Crocuta; species Crocuta crocuta. The sequence continues at coordinate 2,202,629 of NW_027530521.1, read as the reverse complement.
GCTTTTGGTCCCTGCAGGATCCCCAGCCGCAACTGGTGGACGTTCAAGAAATACTTGTTGAATGAATAAATGCAATGTGATGGCGCGGAGACAGTCTCTTCTCAGGCAGAGACATGCCCGCCCATCAGTGCCGTGCAGACCTGGCTCAGGGCAGAATCTCAGAGACCTGAACCGCGAGACCCCGGGTCCCAGTCCAGGCCTGGGGAATTCGAACCCGAGGGCCGAGTGAGGCTCTGCGCTTCAGAAACCCAGTCACTTCTAAGCAACCTACTGGGGGTCCGGCCCCATTCCTGTAACTGCCAAGGTGCCCAAGGCCCGGAGAGGGACACCCGGGCTCCTGGTCCTCAGTTCCCTGCGGCTGACCAGCTCTGGCGTCCCCTCCCAGACTGTTCTTTTGTGCTGCGCCCACACACTAGCCCCAGTGGTCACTCCCCTTTCTGCATCCCACACACAACTGTTCCTCACAAGCCTGTGTCCACACCCTCCGTCCTCACCACAGTCCGCCGCCGCTGGGAACCATGGGCACTGGACACTGCCCGACTCAGTCCTCGTCCCTCACCCTCCTCGCCTCTGAGATGCCGGTCTTCCTCTCCATCCACAGGCAGTCCCGAGGTACGCCCGGGTTCCACCTGCACCCCGCCATCCCCGCCACGAACCCGGCCCCATTCCGCGGGCAGTGTCCCCCTGCTCCTCCTCCAGCACCGTCTGCCGCCAGCACCCCTGCCCCAGGCCACGGGGTTTGTTTTTTCTCTTAATGTTTACTTTTGGGGCCTCTTTGGGAGGCTCAAGTCAGTGAAGCGTCTGACTTGGGCTCAGGTCATGATCTCATGGTTCGTGAGTTCGAGCCCTGTCAGCGCAGAGCCTGCTTCAGACTCCGTCTCCCTCTCTCTGCCCCTCCTCTGCTGGTTCTCGCTCAAAATACAGAAGCTTAAAAAAAAAAATGCTTATTTTTGAGAGAGAGCAGGGTGGAGGATGATAACAGAGGGTCAGAAGTGGGCCCTCGCTGACAGTAGTGAGCCTGCCGTGCTTGACTCACAAACTCCAAGATCATGACCTGAGCTTAAGGCCACTCAACCGAGCCCCCCAGGTGTCCCCCAGGATGAGGTTTGAAGTCCCATCCCCAGTGCCTTCTGGAGGCAGGTCCGAGTTTCTCACCTGGCCAGCGATGGCCGGTTGGATTTGGCCCCGCTCTCCCTCCCTGTCCACCCCAGCAGCCGCTCACAGCGCTGTGATGTCACTTTCGCGCTTTGCTGCACACACAGCCTCTCTCCCCCTCTGCCCTGCAAACACCCCAGCAGTTTGAGAGCCTGCTTGAAGGGAGGCCTCCCTGACTGGCGTGCTCTCCGCAGGCGCCAGTGTAGGCAGCAAGCATCCCCCACTCGCCCACCTCTGCCCTAGACTTCCTCACATCCACACCTCCACCTACCGGGCTTTCCGCCAGAGCCTCTCAGGCTCCCAGCCCCTCCCACGTCCGTCCCCAGCATTTGCCCCAGTGCCGGCTGGTGGCTGACCTTTGCCTATGAAAGAAAACCTGCGGCTGCCAAGCGGGGGGCTCAGGGCTCGAGGCACCACTCTGTGGCAAGCTGGGCCCACCTTTCGCCAGGCTCTGGCACAGAGAGGCCGACAGGCGGCCACTGCCCAGGGCAGCGGCAGGAATGGGGCCCTGCAGGGAAGGGACATATAGAGGCTCTGGCCACACAGGCGGACCGCTGTCATCCACCGGGCAGGTTCGGCCCTGTTTCTTGCCACAGGGACAGGTGACAGAGAAGCTGGGTTTACAGCTGCCAGCAAGCGGCTTCCCACGCTCCATGAGGCTAAACCCCAGCTTTCTGTGGCCAGAGGAGCGTGAGGCCCAGTCCCGGCGGAGGCTTCTCGGCCCGGTGATGGGGCACAGCGGTGAAGGGTGGAGAGGGTGTAGGGGGGCTCTGGAGGCCGGGCTGTGGGCAGAACCTGACCACATGGGAGCGCCAGGTGCCCCGATCAATGGGCATGAAGAGGCCACATGCTCGGACACTGCCAGAGTCAGTTTTATTATCGCAGAGGGGCCCCGGGGGACCGAACGGTGAGGCACCCCCTGTCCCCCGCAGCAGGGTGCCCCGCCCCTCCCTGTACCCACTCCCGGGGTGTGTCAGCCCCAACTGTAGAAATAAATTTTCTGCCAGGTGGGCAAGTAATCCATGAGCGGCCCTGCAATGAGAGAGAGTTCGGGGCTGAGGGCCGGACTCCAGTCCGACTGCACTCTACCTGAGGCCCACCTCAGCCGCTGCTGCCCCAATACAGCTGCTCACGTCTGCCTGGCCAGGAGTCCAACCGACTCTCCCACCTGGAGGCCCGCAGAGAGGCGGCATCGCGGTGATTCTTGTCCCCCTTTACAAAGATTCTCAGGCTCAGAGAAGCCCTGTAGCTTGTCCAGCCACAGATACAGACAGCCCGGGTCTAGTGGGTGTCAGCCCGGCCGTATATTCCCCGCTCAGAGAAGCCAGTGTCCTGCTGAGGCAGCACTAAGGCTGACAGCCCAATGTGGCCTGATGCTCCTCCCATGACAGGGCACCCTCTTCCCCTGAGTCTCCACAGGCCAGCCTGGCCCACGGCCAGGAGCTGTCACCCACCCAGCCTGGCCTCCGGGCTCTCCTGTCAAGAATCAGATTACAAGGAGATAAAGGGGACCCAGACAGGGGCACGGGGCCACTCACAGGATCTGCGACACCCAGTCATCCTCACAAGACTGTCCCACACTTACTCGCGACCAGGCCGATGCCCGGGACGTGGTCTGTCAGTAGCTGCAGCAGGAAGAGGATCCTTGCCCTGCAAAGAGAAGATAAACAAAGAGCAGGCTGAGGCGGGGAGGGGGGCTCTGGGTGCCCGCAGACGCGCCGACAAAAGGAGAGAGCTCTGGGCCACAGGCTGGGGCGCCCACAGCTCAGCCGTGGACGGGGGGGGTTGGGGGGGCTTCCTCCCAGCACCCGACAGACACCGCTCCCACCTCCCCCACTCATCTTGCCCTTCCTTCTCTCGAGCAGACAAATACTCATGGAGCTCCAAGCAGGGACAGAGAGGGCCGGGAGGGAAGGGCAGCCCCACGCTGCCTTCGAGAAGCCCCCAGGAAGCAAGGAGAGCTGAGCCCTCTGAAACCTCACAAGCAGGGGAAGGGATGAGGGCCAAGCCCTATTTTTCAAGAGACAGGGCTTCCCCACGGGAGAACCTGGGGTGAGGCGATGGCATTGGATGAAAAGAAGAAATGATAAGGGGAGCCCGGGTGGCTCAGTCGGTTAAATGTCCGACTTCAGATAAGGTCATGACCTCGCAGTTTGTGGGTTGGAGCCCTGTGTTGGGCTGTGCTGACAGCTCGGAGCCTGTAGCCTACTTGGGATTCTGTGTCTCCCTCTCTCTGCCCCTCCCCTGCTTGCACTCTGCCGCTCTCTCTCCTTCAAAAATAAACATTAAAAAAATAAAATAAAATAAAAGAGAAATGATAAGACTCAGCACTCAAGTGCTTACTATGTTCCAGGCACTACCATGGGTCACTTCAAGTCTACACAGCCCTAGGATGTGGACACTAGCGCATCCCCATTTTACAGAAGAGGCCCGGAGAGGTTCAATAACTTGCCCAAAGTCACATGACTGGAGGGCAGCTCAGCTCCAGGGACTATCCTCTGTCTCTGCCAGTAAGGAACGGGGGCTCCATGTACAGACTGCACCACAGAGCTGTTCCCTGTCCTCTGGGGAGACCAGGAATTTCTCTGACAGGTTTTCTAGAACTTTCTCAGTCTGGGCCACTGCCCTAACGGTACTAGCCTGGTCAGGTCTCTGCAGGAATGCGCCCCACACTAGAGGCACGCAGCCTGGAGAGCCACCTCTGCCGTCACTGCTGCCCCCAAATGCCTCAGTTCCTGAGATACTGAGGCTATGCTTTCCCTGCAAAAAGGGAGGGGGGGAACGGGGTAGGGCGGTCACATGGTCCAGGTACGTTTTCAGAATACTTCTCTAGAGCAAGGAATACGATCTGACTTTAGTACCTTGTGAGCTTCCAAATGTATCTGAAAATAGGAATTGCCAGGCCAAGCTACATTCGCCAAGGTGATATTAAGTTCGACCCAACCTTGCTTCCTGTTGCCTCAAAAACGCACCAAGCCAAACCCAGAGGTTGTGTGGCTGTAATGTTAAATGTAATTCCAGTCACTACTCCGGTCTTCCTTGTTAAGCCGTAGACAGAGGGGCTCCGAGGAGCCTCCGGTCCTGTCTCCTGGCCCTGGTCGTGGTACAGCGGCCTCAGATCTCAGTCTGCCCTGGGGCAGTCACCTGGCTGGCCTTGGGAAGCCTGGCCCCAACCCACCCTCTACCTGCTGCCAGTGAGCCCCGTGTCTGCCAAGGACCCACACAGGTGACGGAGCAGAGGCTGGGGGAGGTAGGCACAGGCCGAGAGAAAGCATGGAGGTGGCACTCGGCTCCGCCANCCCACACAGGTGACGGAGCAGAGGCTGGGGGAGGTAGGCACAGGCCGAGAGAAAGCATGGAGGGGGCACTCGGCTCCTCCCCAGGCCAGCTGGGTGGCTGTTGGAGGTGCCCAGCCTCTGTGAACCTCAAAGCCTTCCTCTGACAAGCGGGGATCCAAACTACTCAACCATCGCACCCCCACCTGCCTCCATTCCGGTGGCCCTGCCTTTGGCGGCCAACGCTCCTTAACTCCTGCACACGTGGGCTGATGGCCAGACGGCCCTGAGGCAGGGTCGGGCTGGCTGGCATCTGATGACAAAGGGGCTGCACCCAGGTCGGCACACAGTGGGTGCTCACTCCGGTCGGAGGAAGGAGGGAGGAAGGGAAGGCGGCTCGGGGGTCGGGCCGCCAGTGCCCTGCTTCCCTCCCCTTGCCCCGGTCGATGCCACTTGTGGTGGCTGGTCCTCACTCGGAGAAGCGGTCATAGAACGGGGAGCGCAGCAGGTAGTAGAGCAGCAAGATGGTCCGGCGCCGCAGCTCCAGCCGCTCCCTCCGGGTCAGGCCCTTCCTGTCGCTCAGGAGGCTCAGGCTGGGGGCAGGAGGGGACATGGTCAGGGGGAGTCACAGGAGCGGACGGGCCCGCAGCACAGAGCCCGGAAGAGGAAGTGCGGCCCCCAGGCGGGCCTGGGCTCACCTGGTCACATCCACAACACCGGACAGGAGCCAGGGTGTCCACGACCGCTGACCCCACAGGCCCAGGCTGAGCACTGACGGCCAAGGTGTCAAGGATGTCTCCAGCATGTGCCCCCC
>NW_027530521.1:2186936-2197257 GCF_008692635.1 Crocuta crocuta | reverse complement strand
TAAGGATACAGTGCAGCAGGGGCCGGGCGATATACAAGGACTCTGCGATGGTCTCTTGCAGCCCCAGGGGGGTGGGGGGGACACTCAGCTCCTCGTGCTGCCGCTGCTGTTGTCCCTCTCGCTGCTGGGGGGCTCCCCAGTGCCGTGAGTGCAGGGACGGAGCTAGAACACAAGGGCTGCAGATGAGCAGTCGGGCCTAGACTGACCCAAGCACGGAGGTGCCCGGACCAGCGACATCCCACACTTACTGTTCTGGAGGGTTCGAACCACTCGGTTTGACCGCTTCCCCACGTATGACTGCTCCTGGCTGCCAGGCCTCTGGTCACAATCTAGCATGGAAAGACAGAAGGCCCTACTATGACAGGGACGTGCTTCTAGGAGAGTGTGCGGGGAATGCTCACGGGCTAAGGGGAGAATGGATGCATGTGGATAAGCTTGTACCAAGGCCGCGGCAGGGACAAGGACACTGTAGCCAGGCACTGTGGCTAGACCTTCTCCCTGGCCCGGGGCAAGGTCAGCAGTACCTGTGGCGGGCGAGCCAGCCAAGAACCCAGGCTTCCCAGGGACTGGAGTGAGGCAGGGAGGGCCCCGTCCAGCCACAAGTGTGGGGACCGCAGCACCAGAACGACCATGCCTTCCCAGGCCTTTGCTTTCAATAGGACCACAAGGAGAAGCAAAGAACTGTCCCCACTCAAGGCCAGAAGAGTCAGGGCTAGAGGCCAACCAGTGAGGAGTCAAAAGCCCGTAAGGGACAGATGTGCCAGGTCCCTGCCTCATGAGACCGTACCTCTTGATGGACAAAATGAGGCCCCGAGACATGGCTGGCAGGACCTCTGTCTCTTACTCATGCTGTCCCCTGTTCCTGCCACCCACCAAAAAGAATGAGGACTCTGGCACCAGAAGCCCTGAGTTCAAGTTCTGATTCTGCCCCTGGCCTCATCTTTTTTTTTTTTTTCTTCTCTGTACAGTATAGGATAATGACTGCAAACTGAGCTGATGGGGACAGATGTGCTCCATAAACCGACAACACTCTACTCACGCTGGCCAGCTTGAAACCCACAAAACAGTCCCGGGTCCCAGGCCACCCCAGAGCATGGAAGCACCTTACCCGGGGAATGTGCCTGGGTCTCCCTGTCCAGAGGAACGATGGGGGGTGAGGTCTGGAGGCCAGCCTTGAACCAGATCAGCAGGAACATCCGCAGAACAGCCCTGGGTTGGGAGGATGGCCAGGCTGCAGGGGAGGTGGCTGGCCGGCAGGGGGCCAGGGGAGGGGGGGAGGGGCCCTGCCGACCCCCACCCGAACTGTTGTCCTGAGGTGCCCCCACCCAGGCCCTGCCCTCCTCAGTCCCGACATACTTGGCCAGCTGGATGAGGGCGATGACGAGCCAACGGCCCACTTCGCCCCACACCTTGGCGGCCCCCATCTCCATGAACACCTCTATGCATTCGAGCACACTCAGCCATGTCAGCAGCTTCTGCTGGGTCAGCGACTGCAAGAACCCGGGGCCAAGAGGTCAGGGAGGGGCCCCAACCCCAGCCCCCTGCCCCCCAGGGGATTCCTCTCTGACAGGAGATGTGGACTTTCCCCTAAGATGGCACATGTTGGCCTGAGTTCTCCACGTTGAGACAGGCTATGTCTTTGAAACTCAGTCTCTTCATCAGAAAGGGGGACACTAACAGCTCGACCCTGCACCTACTGAGATGGCTTGAAGCTCAAACTCTGAGACTGAAACACTTGCCACCCACATGGGCTGGATGTCACCACTTCACCCCCAAATCCCGACGCTTCCTGCCCTCAGCTCCCTGGCAGAATGCTCACCACAGGCAACTTTTTCCGAAGCTCCTTCCGCAGGATCCCGTCATTGAGCAGCACAAGCAGGTTAGAGGCGGAATACACTGAGGGGGAGAGTGCAGCCTTGAGGGGCTGGCTCCGCAGTCTCCGTGCCCTCCCCTTCTCCCCAGAGCCGCAGGGCTCACCTGTCACCTGCTGTGCTCCGCCAGCCACACAGTGTGTGGAAACCAGCCTGCCTCCCCACCCATGGCTCAGAGCTCCGCACTCCCCAGCGGAGTGTGGGCGGTTGGAACAAGAAAGGATGGTTTGATCTCTGACAAACCGGCTTTGGCCCTGCTGGATAGCACTGGGCCTCCAGCTGCCCAGCACTGCCTAGCGCTCCCCGTAGCCCGGGATGTGTGGTCTTGCCTCCTGGCCTTAGTTGGCTGTCCCTGAAAGTCTGCTCCACCCCTACCGTTCACTACCTCCAGGGCTCCCTGGGCAAACACTACTGAGGCAGCTACAGTCTGGGGATCCTAGAATATGGGAAATCCAGCTTTGAGTCCGGGTTCTGGGATCATCTGTAGCTGTTCTCTCCCCTAACTGAATTTCCGATCCCTTAACTGGACACTGCGGGCAGTAACAGCACCCACCACATATGACAATAGAGAGGATTAACTGGGAAAGGCGGGAAAGGTGCTTGGGCCAGCCGCCTGACCAGTCAAGGTCCGCAGATTTGTCTCTCAACTATGGGGACACGGAGGGCCCAAGACAGTGAACGCTGGGACCTCTGTCCGATTCAGTCACAGCACAGGACGATCTAATGGAAAACCTAGGGGTGGTGGCCTCTCTCGGAAGCCCCGTCGCCCCCACCCTCCCCAGAACCCCGCTCACCCAGCTCTGACAGCTCGTGCGAATCCGCGAAACGACCTGGGGAGAAGGCACAGGAGGCGGCGGTGAGCGTTTGACTCAGCCTGCGGCTTCGGGCCCTGGACGTCCCCTCCCTGTGCCCTACGGGAACCTGGAAGGAACTTCTCAAGAACAGCGATCACCACCCTGCCTCCGAAGGGAAGGGGCCTGTGGGGTCAGAGGTCAGAGCCCCGAAGGGATCGGGCAAAGGTCAGGGTGGCACCTGCCAGCAGGTAACTGAGGCCCCGCACTGCCGTCTCCAGCTGCGCCGTGGCGGCCGGGTGGCGAGTCACGTACTCCTGGTAGCGGAGGCCCAAAAGCCGCAGTTTCTCCATCCTGCCCTCGGGACCGAGAGACTCACGGACCGACAGTACAGCAGGCTGCAGCGCCCCGCTTCCTGCGCCCTCCTTCCTGCTTCCGGTCCTAGGCCCGCCTCTTCGTTGCTCAACTTCCGCGGGCCCGAAGGATGTTGACGCCAGGGGCCATTGAACCACTCTTCACCCCATTTCTTAAATCACCTCCCCCTAGAGCAGCGCTTAACAACGGGGGGGGCCTAAGCCTGCCCTCCCTGATCCTTCAGGTCATTGGTTAACACACTCTCCGCCCACGACCCCCCCAACGTGTTGGGACCCGGTTCTTCCGCCTTCCGGGGGGGGGGCTGCCGTTGCGCCTGCGCAGTTAGCAGTTCCAGAAAGGTTCCCGCGGTAGTCTGAACAGTTCATTCTAGAGAATGGACCAGGACCCTGAAGTCTTTCCAATAGAACGCCGAGAGGCTCGAACTGGAGGACCGGATTTTAAAGGGCTGGGAGGTAGCTCGCTAAAGGAACTTCGATCAGACTTGGGGAGGCGCGGGGAGAGCCTCGGCAGGTGCGCGTTTGGCCAGTTGCCTCGTCTGCCGTCCTCCTCGAGGTACTGCTGAGGAAACTGAGGCAAGGAAGAGTACAGCCTTCCACGCACTCTCGATCCCCTGGTCAGCACTGTTAGTGCTGGGCTTCGGCCACAGCTCTCGCATGGACTGTGCGGACCTGCACTCCCGTCTTCGCAGAGAAAACGGTTTCGGACTTCTGCTCGTGGCTCGGGGTGACCTGATCGAGTGTTTCCGTTTTCTGGATCTCGAATTTCCCCATCTGTAAAATGGTTTGACGCAAGACTTGCTCCTTGAACTCGGGCTCAATCTCAAGGCTCTTTTCGGCCCTCGGATGCACCTCCCGGTCCTGAGCTGCACCCCAAGGGACGGGGGNGGCGGGGCTCCGCCCTTGGGGGGGGCCTGGCCTATCCGTTTATGGTACTCTGAGAGTAATAACATGATTTTACCTAATTCCCGCTACCAATTATTATCTGCAGGGTAGGAAGGGATCTCCCTAAGGACGCTCAGTCACATTTGAATCTTGGTCTAGTCTGACCACACAATCCAGGCGGTTTAAACATCACACCTCACTAGGAAGCCCTCCTTGCACTACCCCCTCTCTGACCCTCCTCTCCAGCTTAGTTTTCTGCCCTCCCGACTCATGCCAAGCAATGATGACCCAGGGAGATGTGTCCAGGGGCCTCAGGAGAGGCTAAAGGTCTTGGAGAATGGAGGGGGTCGTGGGCATTCTCAGCATTTCTCACCACCTCCTGGGAGCCAGGCTCACTCACACACTTCTCCTGGCAACCTCACCAGCTTGGTATGAGCTCTTATTCACAGATGCGGAATAAGAGGCCCAAGTAGGGGAAAGGATTTGTCCCAGGTCACATGGCATGGCATTGGCCAAATGGACCGCCACGTGTGTTACCCACAGCACTGCTCTCTCCCCCGCTGCCCAGAGCCCGAGAAGGGAGGTGCTTTGAGGCTGCTTAGTCCCGAGTCAAGTTAGCAGCGGAGTTTAATACTAGGACTCAGGGCATTCAGTGTGGGGCTCTTTCTCCCTTCCTCCCTGCACCCCACCATCTCAATAAACTTGTTCGCCCAACCTCACCAGTGGGGACTCCTCCAGTCCCTCCCTCGGCAGCTGTGAAGAGAGTGAGGATGGAGAATGTGAGGTTTCTTTGATACTCCCAGCGCTGATGGTCCTGTGGTTCTGGAGAGGACAGAGCCGCCACCCCCGTCTGACAGAATGAAGGGCACTGGGGCTGGCACCTATTTCTCCTCCTTCCCTTCAGGACTGGGAGGAGAGCACGGCCCCGGCCAGTTTGGCAGCAAGCAGGGCTGCCTGAATTTCCTCTCCAGATCTCTGGCCTGATTAGGTCCCAGAAACAAAGAGTGGTGCTAAGTGTAGGAGCCACCCAGGACAGCCCCTCCCTGCTGGGTCCCTGCCTGGAACTGGCCACCTGGCTGGGCTGGAAGGGCCTCTGGGCAAGTTGGGCCAGAACCTCCCTCCCTCTAGTCTGCCCTGAGCCACAGGAGAAGAGAGCTAGACCAGTCTAACAAGTCCAGAGGAGGACACTGAGGCCCAGAGAGGGAGCCTGACTCGGCTAAGGTCACACAGCAAAGTCTTGGGCAGAGATAGGTCAACCCAGGTCTCAGGCCCAGAAGACCAGTAACCTTTCATATGTCCATACCTGTCTCCCGTGCCCCTTGCATGCCCCAGAACAGCCTCTTAGAGGCCGAGCAAGCCTCTCCGCAGGTAGCTTCCCTTGCCTAAGGTTAAGAGAGGGGTGGGACCAGCACTGTGAGCAGCCACAGTAAATTCTGGAGCCCCAGCTCTCCTACAAGCTCCCTGACCAGGCCCTGACTATGTGCTCCACCCTCTCCCTCACATTTATACCCCGCCCCCTGTGGCTACCGAGGGTCTTGGAGAGGGATCTGTCCACCCCCACTCCTGCTCCAGGCTAGAGATGAAGGTCAGGGGGGCTGGAGGCTCAACGCTCCCGACGTCAGTATGAGCCCCTGCAACCCCGCATCTCCTCTTAATTCCCAGATGTGCAGGGAGCCACCATGAGCCTCCACAGAAACCACTGCCCTTGGCCTCCAAGACTGGACCTTCCTGGAAGACCCTCATCTCTCGGAGAAAGGCATTCTGGCCTCTTGGAGGAGGAGACTTGAGGGGTCTCAGGCTGTGCTGCTTTCCACAGCTTCTTTGGGGGTTAGGGTCTCTCAGGCCCTCACTTGTTATAGGCGAGGTTGGACTAAAGGACCCGTGTCACGGAGAGGCCTGAGGCATCCCATCCAATATCAGCACATATTTAGGACTTGGTGGGTGCGGGACCTTGGTTGGGGACAAGATAGACTAAGCTCCAATCCCAGAAGCAGCCTTCTTCCAGCAGGGAGACCTGCTATAAACAAGTCAGCAAGGTCAGGTTTAGAGAAGTGATAGGAATAAAATAAACCAAGGGATATGGAAGGAGGAGCCGGCCTTGGGAATATCGGGCAGAATGCAGGCCGAGGGAATATCAAGGGCAAGACCTCAGGCAGGGAACCCTTGGAGAAGAGCAGCAGGAAACGTTGCCTTCAGGGAAGAGCCTGGAAAGGGGCCGGGGAAGGGGTGGGGGAGTGTTCTATAACAGGTCACTTCGAGTCTCAGAGGAGAAGGCAGGTGTCCCAGCACTGGGCTGAGAGAAGGCCTGTCAAACCTCGCAGCACGGGGTCTGGCTCGCAGAATATGCGCTTGTCCACGTCGTTGTTCCTCTTCAGGGTCCAGACTGCGGCCTGTCGTGGGGTGCAAGGTGGGGCACAATTAGAAATCCGGCCCCAGTCCCGGTTCGCAATGCGCAGATCTAGNNNNCTGCACGGGGAGGGGTGGGGCGGGGGGGAGGGGGGAAAGCTCGGGGAGCAGGAAGGAAAGCCGGAGCTCCAGGTGCTCCGCGGCTCCCGGGCAGGTCTCCGCCTGGCCCGGCCTTGAGTCCCCGGAGCAGGTGTCCCTGACCCTCGAGGCCACGCATCCCACTCCTTCCTCCTCACCCCCGCCGTCCCTTGGATCTGGGGCCGGGGGTCACGGGCCCCTCCCACCGGTGGGCGGTTAAAGAGAGGAGATGGGGCCTCAGAGCTGGGAAGAGGGGGGATGGGCTCAGGGCAGGTAGAGGGGACTAGGCCTTCCTGGGTGGCTGCCCCCGCTCCCTCCAGGCATCCTGGGTGTTTCCCGGGCTTGGGGAGGGGAGGGGGGTGGTTGGGAGGCCCGGGCAGGGGTGGGGCCAGGCCCCCAGGGGTCTCCCCGCCCCTAAGGGCTCCGCTGAGCAGAGGTGAAACCTGAACCTAGATTGGGGGCGGGGCTGGCTCCTGCCCCGTACTGGGCAGGCCTGCGCCTCCACCCCCTTTCCCTCCAGCCGGCTTCTGCGAGAGTAAAGTCTGGGTCCCCGAGCCGCTGGAGCAGGTGAGGTGGCGACTCAGCGCGGGAGGGCGGATCGGGCAGCCGTCGGGCCCCGCCGCCCAAGGCTGACCCTCCTCCCTCCCTCCCGGGTCCACAGGGACCGCGATGGAGCCCGCAGCTTGGGGTCGCTCCCCACCCTGAGCGCCCCCGCAGGCGGCCATGCTGCCCCGAGGGCGCCCCCGGGCGCTGGGGGCCGCGGCGCTGCTGCTCCTTCTGCTCCTGATCGGATTTTTCCTGTTCGGCCGGGACCTGGAGTGTAAGCTCGGCGAGCGAGGAGGCGAGCGGAGGGGCCCGGGATTCCTCCCCTGCCCGCTGACGCCACGTGTCCCTCCAGACGAGCGGCCGCGGGGAGCTGCTGCCCTCGACGGAGACCCTCCTGCGGACCGCGGGGGCCACAACCGCTCGGACTGCGTCCCGCCGCGGCCGCTGCCGCCCAAGTGCGAGGTAGGTGCGCGCGGCCCCTGGCGGCGGGAATCGCCGGGGCGCCGCGCGTCCCAGCCGGGCCACCCGGGCACCTGTGGGAATCACGACAGCTGGCGTGGGCCTCGGTTTCTCCACTTGTGAAATAGAAGTGAACTCCTGCTCCGCATCCCCCCACCCCACTCTTCCTTAGCTCTCGTTGCCGGGTGGGGCTGCTCTACCCTAGGCCAGGTCAGCCCCGTCGTGGGTTCTTACCCTCCGGGGAGGGGGGGGAGGGGCTGCCCACCTCTACGTCCTCTCCCCAGCTCTTGCATGTGGCCATCGTGTGTGCGGGACATAACTCCAGCCGAGACCTCAACACCCTGGTGAAATCTGTGCTCTTCTACAGGTATAGCCAGGTGTCAGGGTGGGGGTGGGGAGGCCGGCGCGGGGATCGGAACAAAGTCTTGGGCAGGGTCTCGGAGCTCCGGTTCCCCCATCTGCGCCACAGGGACAGTGTCCCTTCCTCCCCTGAAAGTGGTTCTTTTTTTTTTTTTTAAAGTTTTATTTATTTCTAGGAGAGAGAGAAAGAGAGAGACAGCGTGAGTAGGGGAGGGTCAGAGAGAGAGGGAGTCACAGACTGAAACAGGCTCCAGGCTCTGAGCCGGCAGTCAGCACAGAAACCAACGCGGGGCTCGAACCCACGAACCGCGAGATCATGACCTAAGCGAAAGTCGGACGCTTAACCGACTAAGCCACCCAAGGCGCCCCCTGAAAGTGGTTCTAAGACTGTCAAGCTGGGTATGGAAAAGCTCTTTGCAGAAGTCGGTGCTGCAACTTCTGAGCCCCTCGGGCGGGTCTTGTTCCACGTTCTTCCTTCCGGGACCTACCAGTTTTCCTCACCTGTTCTTCCCCAAGGAAAAATCCACTGCATTTCCATCTGGTGACTGACGCTGTGGCCAGGAACATTCTGGAGATGCTCTTCCACACGTGGATGGTGCCTGCTGTCAGAGTCAGCTTCTATGACTTGGAGGAGCTCAAGGCAGGAGCCCTGGCCCTTCTGCACTGTTTTCTGGCTGCGCACAGCCCTNGAGTGCGTTCAGGCACTCGGAGGCCCTTCTCTGCCAGGTTCATGCCCTGTCCCCCCCTCCCCCACCCCTCCACAGCCCCAGGTCTCCTGGATTCCCAACAAGCACTACTCGGGCCTGTATGGGCTAATGAAGCTAGTGCTGCCCGGTGCCCTGCCCCCTGACCTGGCCCGTGTCATTGTCCTGGACACAGATGTCACCTTCGCCTCTGATATCGCAGAGCTCTGGGCACTCTTTGCTCACTTTTCTGGTGAGAGGCCTGGGATCCAGCCCCAGCCAGCCCCCCTCCTTGGCCTGTCCGGGCCCCCGCTGTGGCCTTAGCCCTGAGCCGAGGCCCAGTGGCAGCCTCAGGCAGCTCCCTCGTGCCCTCCCCTCCCAGACAAGCAAGTGATCGGTCTTGTGGAGAACCAGAGCGACTGGTACCTGGGCAACCTCTGGAGGAATCACAGGCCCTGGCCTGCCTTGGGCCGGGGATTTAACACAGGTGGGACAGTGATGGGGGGCGGCAGGCGGGGTGGCCCCTTGTCCTCAGGCCCCAGGGACTGGGCAGGGCACAGAATGCTAGGAACACCCCCACCCCCACCCCCGGAAGAATAGTGCTGTGGAAAGAACATCGGGAGAAGAGCCGGAAAACAGTTCCAACCAGGGCTGTTTGTGTTGGATGACTTTGGCCAAGTCACTTGGTCCCTCTGGGCCTCAGTTTTCTCATCCATGAAATGGGGATGATTTTACCAGCCCCCGGGATCACTGTGAGAAGATGGCTGTGGAGGTGCTCCGTAAGCCGTGCAGTGCATTCCCTCCCCGCCCCCCCAAAAGGAATGATTATTGACTGAGGTGGTCCACGCTATATGTCTGAACAGTCAGAAAATACCAATAAGTCAAAAAATGAACATTCAAAAGACGGCCTTCATGATCCCTGGAGCCAAGGGCTGGCTTAGCACAGTTGGGCATGACAGCCTTTCCCCTGGGCAGGTGTGATCCTCCTGCGGCTGGACCGGCTCCGGCAGGCCGGCTGGGGACAGCTGTGGAAGCTGACGGCCACTCGGGAGCTCCTCACCCTGCCCGCCACCTCACTGGCAGACCAGGTCCGTGGGAGCCTTTGAAAGAGTCGGGCGGGGTGGGGGTGGGGGCCAGGCTCTGGGCCGGGGCATGACGGCTGTCTCCGCCCAGGACATCTTCAATGCCGTAATCAAGGAGCACCCGGGTTTGGTGCGGCCCCTGCCCTGCATCTGGAACGTTCAGTTGTCAGACCACACGCGGGCTGAGCGCTGCTACTTGGATGCGTCCGATCTCAAGGTGAGTGGGGTGGGGTCTGAGCAGTGGGCTCCTTGTTCCCTGCTCCTGCCCCCCACCCTCCCCCCACAACCCTCCTGGGTTCCAGGTGATCCACTGGAACTCCCCAAAGAAGCTGCGTGTGAAGAACAAGCACGTGGAATACTTCCGAAACCTCTACCTGACCTTCCTGGAGTATGACGGGAACCTGCTGCGGAGAGAGCTCTTCGGCTGCCCCAGCCCGCCCCCCTCTGGCGCCGAGCAGGTGAGAGGGAGCCGCCTTCCCTTGCCTTGGGGAGGCTCTGCCCCCTCTCTGCCCTGGGGGGGGGGGGGGCCCCGGCCCACCCCAGCCCTGCTCCTTCTCTCCCCTCGACGCCCCCAGGTGCAGCAGGCCCTGGCCCACCTGGACGAGGAAGATGCCTGCTTTGAGTTCCGGCAGCAACAGCTCACCGTGCACCGTGTGCACATCTCCTTCCTGCCGCATGAGCCACCGCCCCCCCGGCCCCACGATGTCACCCTGGTGGCCCAGCTCTCCATGGACCGGTGAGAGTGCCAAGGGCAGCGCCAGGGAGCAAGGCATGGGCGAGGGACTGAGA
>NW_027530521.1:2184733-2186773 GCF_008692635.1 Crocuta crocuta | reverse complement strand
ATGGTTTCACTGGGTGGAAGGAAGAGCTGTCGTTGCCTGGTGCTTGGGGAGCTCCGGGGTTTGGAGACACTGGCTATGGTTAAGAGTTTGGGTTTTGGTGATTGTGTACGTGCCTGGCAATGCCCCTCTGTAGCTGTGGGACCATGGGCAAGTCTTAATATCTCTGGCCTTTGGTGTTCTTGTTATGTGAGAAAGGACCCACCTTGTGGGGTAGGTGTGAAGATTAAGAGCAGCTTAAAGAGCACTGGGCAGGTGCTCAGTAAGCCACCTGAAGGGCAGTTTGCAGCGGCTGAGCTGGGGAGGGGTGCCAGCCGGGCTGGGGCTGACCGCCCCGCTTATCCCAGGCTGCAGATGCTGGAAGCCCTGTGCAGGCACTGGCCGGGCCCCATGAGCCTGGCCTTGTACCTCACAGACGCGGAGGCCCAGCAGTTCCTGCGTTTCGTCGAGGCCTCCGCAGTGCTCTCTGCCCGGCAGGACGTGGCCTACCACGTGGTGTATCGCGAGGGTCCCCTGTACCCCGTCAACCAGCTTCGTAACGTGGCCTTGGCCCAGGCCCTCACGCCTTACGTCTTTCTCAGTGACATTGACTTCCTGCCTGCCTATTCCCTCTACGACTACCTCAGGTGGGCCTGAGGAGGGAGGGAGAGGAACGGNGCTAGCCTTGGGGCCTGCGGCTAAGGAAAGGAAGGGAGTCGCCGGGCCCAGAGCCTTCCCTCTTCTCCTCTGTTCACGGGTGCTCCCCCCACAGGGTCTCCATCGAGCAGCTGAAGCTGGGCAGTGAGCGCAAAGTAGCCCTGGTGGTGCCAGCGTTCGAGACCCTGCACTACCGCTTCAGCTTCCCCAGTTCCAAGGCCGAACTGCTGGCCTTGCTGGACTCTGGCTCTGTCTACACCTTCAGGTGGGAGAGGCCACTGCTCTGCTCCCCTCCGTCCACCCCCCCGCCCCACCGCTCCCCCTACCCTCTAACCCAGCTCCTAGCTTCAGCTTGGCTCTCTGCCATCTCCTGCTCCACAGGTACCACGAGTGGCCCCGGGGTCATGCGCCCACAGACTATGCCCGCTGGCGGGAGGCTCAGACCCCATACCGTGTGCAGTGGGCAGCTGACTATGAGCCCTACGTAGTGGTGCCTCGTGACTGTCCCCGCTACGACCCCCGATTTGTGGGGTTCGGCTGGAACAAGGTGGCCCACATCGTGGAGCTGGATGCACAGGTGAGGGCGTGCTTGCTGCCTCTTCAATCTGAATACCTCCAGGCCCAGGGAGCTCACTACGCTTCAGCACGGCAAGCGCACCATTAGGCGGTACCGTTAGAAATTCCACCTTGGCGTAGAACTCGAAATCGTCTGCCCTTTGACCCTTACCTTGGCTGTGAGGGGCTATCGAACAAGCCTGCTCCCCAACCCCCAGAGCTGTAATCTTCCCCCCGGCCCAGAACGTCCATCTGCCTCCCACCCCTGCAGGAATATGAGCTCCTGGTGCTGCCCGAGGCCTTCACCATCCACCTGCCACATGCCCCAAGCCTTGACATCTCTCGCTTCCGCTCCAGCCCCACCTATCGTGACTGCCTCCAGGCCCTGAAGGACGAGTTTCACCAGGACCTGTCCCGTCACTACGGGGCTGCTGCCCTCAAATACCTCACTGCCCTGCAGCAGCCCCGAGGCGCCCCCTGACCTCCCCGGGGCCTGTGGCTCACCCCTGCCCCCCACCTTGGCTCTCGCGCACTCCCTGTAGACAGTGGAGCAAACTTGCCACCCCTCCCTCCCTCCCTGCTATTTAAATTACTGAAGGTGTCAGTGGAAAGGGCTTGGGCAGGTCCCCGTGCTGCTGTGGCTGGGGTCTGGTCTCGCTGTGCCCCAGCTGTTTGGGGGCTGGTTCCCCTCTCTTCAAGTGTATGTCTCTTTTTCATAACTAAAGTTTTTAAAGCCCTTTTGCGTGTTCCTTCTGGTTTGGGGCATGAGGGTGTGGGTGGGCCGGGAAGGTGCCGAGTCTCCCTGGAGTCGCAGGAGCGGCGGGACCCTCCCTCGGAGGCCGGGACCGGAGC
>NW_027530521.1:2046625-2184664 GCF_008692635.1 Crocuta crocuta | reverse complement strand
GCGTGTCTTGCCCACCCTCCCCTGCCCCAAACCCAACACCATGAGGCTCAGAGACTTTATTTGGCTTTATTTAGTAAAATGTTAAAATAAATAAATACAAATTGATCAGCTGCTCTGGATCCCCCCCCACCCCCTCAAAACAAAAATGAAACGAACGAAAACAAAAACTTTGAAGCACAAAACTCCAAATACAAGTTCTACCAAGACTGAAATCACAAAGGGTGTGGACAAGAGACAGGATTGGGGGCTGGCTGGCTCTTTTCTGCTCCGAGCTTGCTGACCTCTGGCTGCCCGCCCTGCCCTGCCCTGCCTGACTGCAGCTCACCCTGGGCTGAGGACCCGACGACACAGGCGCAGGGGCCAGAGCCTGCTGTGGGGGACGGCAGAGACCTCAGTGCAGAAGGGCCTTGAGGGAGGGGGGAGCAAAGTGGAATTTGTGAGCCCTGCCCTTCCTCTACGAGGGCTGTTTTAATTTAAGAGTTCCACCCTGACTCTCTGGAGGGGGCGACCCCCAGCTTCCTCCCCTTCACCGTTGCCAGAGGGCCAGAGGAATCTTCTCCGGGGCCGCCCCCTCCCTTGGAGAGGAGCTGGCACTGAGAACGGCTGTAAGTCAGGGTGAAAATGGGTCTCCTGTTTCCTGCCAAGGGTGCCCAGCTGAGGGGTGGGGGTGAGGCCCTCGGTCATTTACACAGAGCAGAGGTGCCCCTAACCAGTGGAAGCCATGGAATCCAGAGAACCCAGGGCCTTGAAATTCCCTGGGCCCACCGTCCATCCTACTACCCAGAAGAGCCTTCTACCCCTGGGGTAAAAGTCTCCTAAATTAAGCCCTTTGGATAAATAAGAAAGACCACGCCCTAAAAGGGAGTGAAGGGAGGAAACCGCTTAGAGATCGGGATGAGAGCCGAGAGGGGCTCCCCTGGTCCCAAGAGGAAGTGTCAGAGATGGCTGGAGGGGCAGCGGTACACGCAGAGCAGACCAGACCGAGTGAGCTGGAAACAGTCACCTCCTGTACAGGGAGAGGCATGGGGGCGGCCGCTGTGCCCTCTCACGCCGCCTGTTGAGCCTGAGCCAAGAAGAAGCAGGGACAGGCAGGCCCTGCAGGGGAACCGGCCCTCGAACGGTGCCAGCCAGCCGGGGGCTGCTGCGGCTGCACGGCAGCCCCACGCAGGGATGGCGCCCCCTGGGGCTGCCCCCACGGGCCTGATAGGAAGGCAGAAGCAGAACTCCGGCTGAGCTCAGCAGAGGAGAGACAGGAGCCGGCAGGCCCCATGAAAGAAAAAGGACCTGCGGGTGGCACTGGCAAGAAGGGGAGGTGGGAAGATGGCAGCAACAGGACCTCACCGCCTCCAGGGTGCGAGGCCCGTGCCACCAGCTCCAGGGCGGCCGCCTCCTAGTCCCAGACCAGCCCCTTTACGTGACTGCAAAGCCAGCTGGTCGNGTGAGTGTGTGTCTCTGGTCGTCACCAGCACCCACGGGTCTGGGGGACAGAGAGAGGGGTCTTGTCTTGGCAGGACAGTAAAGGGAAAGGAGCTGGGGGTGACCGGGGGCCTCTTGTTGGCAGTTAAGTAGAGTTTTGGAATTGGGAGTCTAGAGTGTGGGTCTGGGGGCAGGGTTGCCTTTTGTAGTCTACACTAACAGCTCGCGTCTGCACTTCAGGAAGAATCCCTGTCCCAACCCCAGGCAAGGCCAGGGTGTGAGTACTCACAGCAGCAGGCAAAATACTGGTCGATTCCTAAAGCTCTAGCCCACCCACCCCCACCCCCTATTCTCAGGCGGCTCCTTTCTGAGCAAAGGCCTCCAAGTGATGATCGTTTCTGAACTTCCCTCAGACAAGACAGTATCGTGTGGCCCCGACAAGTCAAACGGGAGCACTCGGGGAGCGGGCACACAGCCTGCTGCGGGGCTCGCAACCTCTGCCAACTATTCCTCCGACTAGTCCGGGCACCTCCGAAGCTCCCTGACTAGACGTAGCACCTTGGTTTCTGCAGGAGAAAAGGGAGCTCCTCCGTCCCCCTCAGGCAGCTTTGCAGCCAGGGTCTGACTCTGAGGCCTGAAGGGCCACCCGTAACCCAACGTTCCCGGGAAGATGAAACGGCCAGTGGACACGAGGCATATTTGACCTAAGAAGTGTCTCTTCCTCTTGCATTTGCTTTCGGGCTTCTAACTGGGATTATCTGGGCCTAAATGGGTGAGGGAGAGACTAACGGGACCTGGGACCTTTCCTGCCCCTCCTAGACCCTGGCCATCAGGGAGTAGTGGGGCGGGCTGGGGCAGGCTGGCGAGAAGAGGCTCCCGGAGGGCTGGGGCACAGAGCGCCTGCCTTCCTTCTGTCGGCCCAGGCATGCGATGGGGCCAAGATCTCGGGCGGGAGCACATGCCTGACAAGTTTACTTCCCACAAGTCAAGACGACAGAAAAGATCCGAGTCTTTCAGAACCCTGGTTTTCTCAAGAAGGAGACAGGCCAGGCCGAGCCAAGGCAAGCACAGGGATTCCAGCCACAGGCCCCCCACCCAGGAAGCTTGTGAATGCGCACAGGGCAGGAAACTCCATCTCCCGTATGGGGAGCCAGCAGAGAAAGCGCTGGAGACTCAGACCTCTTCAAAGGCAACACAGACACAGCCCGCCCTGGGGCTCTCTGTCTCCGAGACACCACGTACCCTCAAAACATCGCACTCCTTTGTTCCTTCTAAGCACCAAAGGCTGATGCAGCCAGCCTGCCCCCTGCCCCCTCCCGGCAAGCTCTCTCGTCACTGGCCAAGTCCTTCCAAGTTGTCCCCCAGGCACTCACAATGCTGGTGGCTGAAAGACTGAAAGCAGCACCAAAGGAAGGGATCTTATTTAGGCACCAGCCTTTTGCTCTAGCAAAATCCGAGGAGACAATGGGGAGGGGAGGGCCCTGATGCCATCCACACTCCATTTGAGCTTTGAAAACAGAAGCCCAGACCCCTGCTCCAAGAAGAGAGGACAATCCTTTCCGAGGAGGGGAGGGTGGCGGGAGTGCTCGCGCTGCCCCTCAGGGCTGCAGCGTCCAGAGGACAGAAGTCATGGAGACTAGCCCACCAGGCTTGAGACACAAACACAGCAAAATGTCATCATGATCAGCAGGTTCTGTGCTAAAAAATTATAACTACACAGCATTTTCTCCAGTTCTGACACCTTTTTAATAGAAATCACTGTTTTTAGGAAACAAATAGCACTTTTGTAATTTTTTTTACAATGTTTCTTACCTTGATCTTAATTTAAGTAACACTAGGAAGACCTCAATATCTTTTATTTTCCTTTTTAATTTAAAAAAAAGTTGTTGTTGTTTTTCCCCAGATACAAAGATTTTTGCCCTTGCATAAAAACAGTGCCCCGAACGATGACACAGGACTCACACGGACTCACTGGACCTCACTGACACTATGATTCCTATTCTACCATGCACGGCCTCGACTACCCTTAATTGACTGTCAGCCTGAAAAACAGCTTTTCTATTCCTTATTTTAGTTTTTGTTACCAAAAAAGTAAAGTAAACAACAAAATAAAACTTCTTCTTAAAGGAAAAAAAAAACAAAAATTTAAAAAAAGAGGAAAGAAACATCTCCATTCAATTCACACACACCTGGGTCGCGTGCTGCTTCGCTCAGAATCTTCTCTTCTTATAAATATAGAAAAGGGATGGAGCTTGTTTTCAAGTAAAAATCACTGATCCACCGTTTTTCCTTCCTCGACACATACACCCTTCTTCCCTGCCCGGGCAAAGGCCAGGCCAGCAGAGGCTGGCCCTGCTCCTTCTTGGAGAGGGAAGGTAACCGGATCACCCGCGGGGATGCGCGCCAATTTGCCAAAGCAGGGAAGGAACGCGGGGAGCGGCGGGAAGTGGGGTGCGCGGGAGAAGAGACAGCGGCTGTTCTGGCCGCCCACCTCTCCGTGCACCTGGCCCCTCCCCAGACGGTATGAAATACTGCTTATTTGATATATTTTTCCCACCCCGGCTCCCTCCCAGNTTTTTTTTTTTTTTTTTTGGTTTTATAGTAGTGAAAGTTTAGAAACAGGAAAGCCCACACACTCTTTGGACTCGTCTTCTCTACCTAAACAAACGGCTCGGCAAATAAGGGTCTGAAACCTGCTCTCCTCCCTCGGCCCGTCCCTGCTCCCCACCCAACGAAACGAAAACAAACCCACGGTGGCTGTGGAGGCTGCTGCAGGCACACACTGGTGTATAATAGAGAGAGTAAATATATTATTTCACTTGGCATGGTGCTGGCAAAGAACCTCCAGCTGGCACTATTTCATGTAACATGGTCCAATCTTCGCATGTACACACAGAATAAGAAGGATCAATTGGCAAACTCCGGTGCCACCTGGCACAAGCATCTCCTCTCTCTCTGGAACCAAAGAACCAAAAGAATTCTGCACTTTCCAGAAGAAATCCGGCTTTGCTTTTCTAGAGTCTTCAGTGTTTTTGCTCTCCTTGCCGCCGGGATCCCGTGGCTTCTCCTCGCGGGGCTCTGTTATTTAGTCTCATCCCCCTGGGTACAGTTCGCTGTGCAGCTCTGGGACGAGGGGGAGTGGGCCGGCGTGGAGGTGGCGGCGTTGGCAGGGGGGGTGCAGTCCGGGCCGTTGGAGACAGCCCCCACATTGGCCTCAGAGTCTACGGGTTTGGAGAGGTCGATGCCGTGGATGAGGCGGATCAGCTGTTTGACCTTCTCCAGGGAGCTGTGCATCTCCTTCTGCCGGGCCAGGATGGTATTCTTCATTTCCATGCATTTCTGCAGCGAACGAGAAGGGCAGAGGCACTGAGCCTGCGCAGCTCCCTCCGGGACCTGCTGGCTCGGGCGCAGCCCCTACACCTTGCTCTGCTCTGCGCCAAAGGGGCCGGGGCCACCACCCACGGGAGAGAGGACTCCCAACAGGCGGAAGGGAGAGGGCAAGTGAGCGCTTTAAAAGCAAACCCTGCTTGACACCAGGACTTAAAGCCGGCTGTGAATTACCACTCTAAGACTACAACACTAAAGTGATTTGAAAACCGCATTCCCAGAGCTGCACTGAAGCTGGTTTGGGCAGGTTTGGTATGCAGAGGGGTGCTAATACGCTCAGGACTGGACTGAGCTTTCCAGGACAGGGAACGAGCCAGTGGCATGTGGCTCCAATGTGCGGGCCTACTGAGGATCACCCGGTCAGCAAGAACTTGGAGGCGGGGCCCGATTTGGGAGAATCAACAACTATAGCCGACAGGCTTCTGCTCGGTCACGGACTTGTGGTTTTTTGTCCTTTTGCCCAAGGTCCCCTGCAGCTGCTGGCGTCTGTTTTGGGCAGGGAAAGAGATATGAAAGCTGCGTGCCATGGGTAGCAGGTGACGAGGGGAAAGTAGCTGAATGGGACAGCTCACTGCCACCAAGTTCAGGCTACCTGGTGTCCATGAGGGCTGAGGCCACCTCACTCCAATAAGGGGAGCAGGCCTACTCACTGGGAAATAAAACTTGCTCTGGGGGGCGGGGGGGGGAGCTGAGAATCTCTGCTGCAAACACAACCCTGGCTCCCACCTGGACAGGCCAGGCTGGGCAATGCTT
Organism: Crocuta crocuta; assembly: GCF_008692635.1. Classification (NCBI taxonomy): domain Eukaryota; kingdom Metazoa; phylum Chordata; class Mammalia; order Carnivora; family Hyaenidae; genus Crocuta; species Crocuta crocuta. Next base: position 2,179,108 of record NW_027530521.1, on the reverse strand, counting down.
ATGTCCAGCACTTGTCCCCAGGAACCTTTTCCTCAGGCGGGTCAGCGACACCCGGAGACACCATTGGCAGGGTGTGGAAGACAGGACGGGAGGGGAGGGCCATGTGGAAAGACCACTAACTAGGACGGTGAGGAAAGGCTTCTACGCAGGGACTGGATCTGTGTCCGCCCGGCATCGGAAGAGGTTCCATACCCCCTCCCAAACCCACTCCGGAACACACGGGGGTGGTGGCCATACTGCGGTAGCTGCTACTTCACATCTTCAGCCCAGAGACTGAAAATCCACTTTCAGATCTGATCAGGGGGTTCCAGAGCTTGGGGATAGTACCATATACCAACCTGTCCTGAGGGCCAAAACTATAACTGGAGGCAAACTTGGTGTCTGGCCACATTAACTGTGGTGATGAGCTGAGGACCTGAAAGGCCCTCGGGAGCCCCAAGTACTGTCATCCGTGTGAAAAGGGCTATATCTGCACCCACCACTGAAGGGATGAGCTTACTTACACTTATAGAATTGCTGAGCTGTTTCACCTTCTGCTCTAGTTGTTCTCGCTCTTGTTTTAAGTCTGAACTCCATTTAAGTAATTTCTGTTTCTCTTCTTCTTTTGCTGAAAAAAAAAAAAAAAAAAAGGAACTGCTTTTAACAATAAATTCTTTGAAAAGGCCACTGTGTTCAGAATGGTGGCCAAAGCAGGCATTTTGCCCAAAGCTCCCCCTGAGCTCCACAGCCACTGTGAAGAACATGCCCACCTAGACCTTTCCTTTAAAAAAAAAAAAAAAAAAGTTCATTTATTTTTGGGAGAAACAGAGAAAGCGTGTGCACAAGATGGAGAGAAGACAGAGAATCCTAAGCAGGCTCCATGCTGTCAGCACAGACCCTGATGCAGGGCTTGAACCCAGGAAACACAAGATCGTGACCTGAGCCAAAATCAAGAGTCAGACGCTCAACTGACTGAGCCACCTAGGGGGGTTTCTAGGTTTTCTTTCTAGGTTTCTAGGTCTGCTAAGACAGCAGTGTGGGCCTGGCCCTACCTAAATAAGATGTTGCTTTCTCATTTTTCCTCCTCAAGAAAAGTACTACACAAGCTTTTCATTTTGTGCAGTAAAAGCTTTTCATTTTTAACTTTAAACTTCCTTTAAAAACAAAACAAACGCTTCCTTCCAGTACTTTTTTTTTTAAGCAAGGGGAGGCTGACACAGAAGGGGATGCGGATGATTCTTTACCTGCTTTGTAGGCGATATAGGAATGGACAATTGCTAAAGTTCCAGGCCATGGAATTGCTTCTTCCTTCTTCAGCATCTGAAATGAAGTTTAGAATTTTACCTTGAAAGGAGGTATAAACACACATCCCCTGTGTAGTAACAAGCAACGTGTCTGTAGCAAATGGCAGACAAAATCCAGGAAGGATTTATGGTGAGGAGGCTTGTAAAACCCCTGAAGTTCCAGATACTACGAAGTTCCAGATACTAGTCTCACAGAATGAGGTTCAATGGTAGGGAAAACCAAGCCACCCGAGCCCCAGCTTAGAAGGAGGCTGGCACCAGGCCGGGCATGCCTATCTCCTCATATGTGTCACAGAATGCCCACGTACTCTGACAGCCAGAACCACAGGTGTACGAGCTACAAGCCTGCATGAGGGCAGCAGCCACTGGCAGTTTCAGCCTTGACCTGCCTGTCTGAATTTTATTTTTTTGTTAATGTTTCTTTTGGAGAGAGAGAGCACGAGGGAAGGAGGTACAGGGAGCCGAGGGGACAGAGGATCCAAAGTGGGCTCCTTGCTGACAACACAGAGCCCAAAACGGGGCTTGAACTCATGAACCGTGAGATCATGACCTGAGCTGAAGTCGGATGTTCAACCAAGTGAGCCACCCAGGTGCCCTACCTGTCTCAATTTTAGTTTTATATTTCCCTCAAAGACAGCCTGAGCAAAGAAATTACGTATCCATTCCAAATACTTAAGTGTAATCTGGATCTCATGTAGAAAATGATCAGAGGGTCACAGAGCAGCATCAGGAAGAGAACAGAAGAGAATGGTCTCTACCACCTCAGGAAGACAGGAGGAGGAGGACCGACATTAAAGGAGGGAAACCAGGATTCTCCCAAACAGGATTCCAGAGAACCGAGTAGCATCCCAATGCTCGCTGAGCTTTCAGGCCCATTTATTATTTATACTTCGCCTACTTCCACAACAGGCTGAGACGGCTTATAATAACATACAGGTGCACGGAGAGTTGAGAAACAGGTGCACGGAGAGTTGAGAAAAAGAGATCTGAAACTAAACAAAGAAGAGGGGAAGAGGCTAGGATAGTTACTGTTTGCTTTCAGGTCCATGAAGCAGTAAGCTGCTCTACAGCGAGTCCACTTATCTTGGTGACAACGCAGGTTAAAGGTGAAACTGTTGTTATTTGAATTAAATAATCAATTGGGCACTTTCCTTTAAGGGTTTTACTTCTAAAAGAAAAGTTTCGAAACCACATCCTGGGTTTGGACCATTCTTAGAGAAAGAGGCAGAAAGTCTCACGGCCTTGACAGGGCGAAGTCATGAGAAGATGAGTCATTTCAAATGAAGGGAAGCAGTCAGGGTCTTCCGACCTGTACACAGAATCGCCGCCTCAGTGACAGGACAGAGGCCCTGAGACGATGGACACCGTGTGGGTGAGTGTGGTGCCGGGAGCAGAGGCCAGAGGCGGCCTGCAGACCCACCAGGACAGGGAAGAGACTCTGCCGCTCCCCTACATCCGAGGAGCAAGGAGGCCTTCCTGGCCATGCCTTCTCCTCCTCAGCCCATGTCTCTGACTGACCCACCCACAGTACATACCTGGTCCTGACATCTGGGACAGATCCACATGCCCTTGGGAATCGTTTTCAGAGGGGGGTCTAAGCAGTCCAGGTGGTACACACGGGAACACGTGTCACACATGAGCAACTGGCCACTTTTTCTGCAAACGCTGCAAAAATCCTCATGGATATCACCCTAGGAAATTGAGAGGAAAGGTAAGAGAAAGGACAAAAAAGGTAAAATATCAATGTTAACATGCACATTCTGAATATGTGTTTTAGGACAATCAGCTGTGTCCCCTCCAACATGTTACCAAAGTATTCAAGGAAAGTAGGAATTACTAATGGCTCAGCCCCCAACTGCTCCACACAGCCGAGGCTCCCCGGCAGGGATGGTACCCTTAGAGTTGAGTTTACAGGAAAGCTGGGTAATCATCTAGGCCCCAATTAACATTACAAGTGATGGCTCAGCACTTAAGTATGTTTTGGTAGAGTCCAACCCACAAATCATAAAGTTTGAAGACACTGAAATCCATTCATTAAAGTGTTCCACAATATGATATGAACAATTCTCATTACCCACCATTTTTCAGGGGAGTTTAGGATTGGGAAAGAGGATGGGGCACCTGGGTGGCTCAGTTGGTTAAGCGTCCAACTTCGGCTCAGGTCATGATCTCACGGTTCGTGGGTTTGAGCCCTACATCGGGCTCTGTGCTGACAGCTAGCTCAGAGCCTGGAGCCTATTTCAGATTCTGTGTCTCCCTCTCTTTCTGCCCTACTCCCACCCCCCCCGCCACTCCTGTTCTGTCACTCTCTCTCAAAATTAAATAAATATTTAAAAAATTAAAAAAAAAAGGATTGGGAAAGAGGACAGACAAGGAACGGAATACGGAATTTTACTAAACTCTTTGCTTGCTCAGGGAGAAAAAAATATCGTGCAAGTTCAATGGGAAAAGATTAAGGAACAAATTAAACTCACATGAGCCTTCCAACATGAAGAATTTAAAAAGCCAAAGCGACAGCAGACAATGTTCTCTTAAAACCAGTATTTGCACTTGCTGTTCAATGGACCATTCTATTCTAGGAGGCTGTGTTTCTCCCTGTAAAGTATGTCACCAGTGCACTCTGCCTGTCTCCCCTCCCTCACCATGGATAGTTCTGGTACTCAGGTAAGTCTGCTAGAGCCCTCTGAACAGAAGGAACCATCAGAAAAAAAAGCAGATCTACTTAAATTGGAGAGGAGAACACTAGGGGGAAAAAAGGTATTTAGGTAAAAGGTATTTTTCAGCAGGTCGATTGCTGGCCTGTTCTGGGGATGGGATGGATAAAGACACGAGGGAAGGGAAGGCTGAAGAAGGGACATGCTGGAGGTGAGCCAGCAGAGCAGCCTGGAGCAGACCCCTTTTCACTGTCAGTGTGCTGGTTCAGATTTCTAGGCTATTCCGCCAGAAGGCCTCACAGAGAAAATCCACACAGGAAGCAAAGAAAAGACACAGACAGCAATGCTCACGTCTTCCTTTCTATGCTATATAACGCCTCAACCACCACTGTTGAAGGCACAGATCTTCCCAGACCTACAGTTTCTCTCTCAAGAAAAGGGAACTCTCTATAATTCGCTAGGGTATGCAGAGCCTAGAAAACTGGCTTCAGTAGTTTGGAAGATTAAGTGTGGACAGATTTTAAACTCTCTTAGTAAAAAAAAGTGTTATCTCTGGACAAAAAACCACAAAGTCAGACAAACAAAACAAAACCTCAGTATACGAGCAAAAACACCACATGAGAATGCAGCCTCACAGCTCGGCTTTGAGGTAGCAAAAGAGATTAAAGTTTCATCCCTTGATTAACTTTCTTTTTTCATTCTTAAAATCAGGCTGAAGGGCACTCTTCTCTAGAAAAATGGTCTTTCTTGAATCTTAGTTCTGTGTCAATCTTCATCTTTATCAAGTGTATAAAAATTCTAAGGTTTCAGAGGCTGTTTTACATAAATCATAGATAAACTATCAGTGATGAAGTAAGCAAAACAAACTGGACATTTATTCTGTCGAGTAAGCGTTCTGCTCACTTTCCTTTGCTCCCGAGTAAAGAGCGTGTCAGGCCTGGACAGCAGAGAGCATGTAAACAATCTAAAGGAAAGAAGACCTCCAATCTATTTCCATGTTCTAGAGTAGCACTTCTCAGTTTGTTTGCTGTCAGGACCCCTTTACACTCTTAAAATTACTAAGGACCTCAAAGAGCTTTTGTTTATGTGAATTATATTTGTTGATATTTAATATGTTAGAAATTTTTAAACTTTCAAATTTTGAATTATAGAATCACAGGACATTACAAAAATAGTGTGCTGAAAAAATTTAAAGCCCCAGAACACACAAGTGCACATTCCACGAGCCATCAGAGTTATGACACTGTTACGTGTCACATATTATCTGGAAAATTCCACTGGTTACTCCTGAGAGAAGGAGAATGAAAATGGCAAAGAATAGTTCAGTATTATCATGAAAATAGTTTTGACCCCTGAAAGGGTCTCAGGGACCATACTTGGAGAACTACTGTCTATAGAAATGAATAATAAAATGCTAAGGTATAGATTTTATCTACCCAGAACTGGTTCTCTGCTTAGCCTAAAGACAGCAGAGGATTCCCATGGAGGTGCTGCTCGAGGTCAAAAGGCTCAGGCTCCGGTGACTGACTACCACCATAAACCCAATGTTAAACCGCAAGATGGCTAACTCATGAAACTCTGCTGGGGGCTGCGGCTGTATGGTTTTTGGGAACACCCTGGCTAGATCAACTGCAACTTCATCATTTGCTAGAAGAATTTTATAACTATGTCAACACATCTTCCCTTCTCATAAAATGATAGTGGTAACAAGGTATATCCTGAGGATTAGCGCCTGGCTGGGTTTTGTATTCCAAGTCCTTCTAGACGGTTATTGATCCTCAGGAAATGCCTGCCTCTCAACTGTGATTGTTTAATTAATGTTGTTGGGGCTTGTGCTACCCAGCAGCAAACATACAGAGAGTCCTGTGTGTTGATTTTAATCACTGCCACTGCTGGAATATGATAAAAGTAGGAGTCAATTATCTTTAAAAAATCCATTCCACTAGGTTTAATTTAGGCAATCTTAACATATTTAATGGTTTAAGAAAAGCTGTCTTTTACCTTTGGATTTCTGAAAAGAACAGTGTTTGCACTTTAAGAAGAAACCTGGCCAAAGCTTTTCCCTTGTGATTTGATCTGAGTAGATCCTTTGGGTTGAGTCTCTCAAAGAAAGCCATAAACCTCCATCAGCCAAAAAGTACGAAAACCAAAACAACGTTTTGAAAGAGACCCACACGCAGAACCACAAAACCCTCTGTCCCCAGCACTTGTACCCCGCTGTGGGAGACCCCTACCAGAGGTTATGAGCTGGCAATCCCTCTGCCAATGCTTCGGCTGAAGAAGAGTTGGGACAATCTCTGGTGCCAGCAAACTGGGTTTCTGACAGGGACTACTGGTACTCATGACACAGGACAGGCAGGGCACCTTTATCAATTACTAATGCCAAAGGTCAGGCAGCCTAGATGAAACACTGAATGTCAGAGCAAGGCTGAGTCTTTAGTCACCATTTGTGTCCAAGGAAGGAAGCCGGCCAGGGAACAGAACTCCAGTATGACCCGGTCCTCCAAAGAGGACACTTCCTTTGCTGCTTCTGGGATTTTCACTCAGAATGTGCACATGGTATTCTTTCGTTCTTTGGCAAAGAACGAAGCACTCATTAGGAAGCACTGAGAACCTTCCAGCTCAAGGGATATTTTACCTGAAGATAACCCTAAAGACAAGCTCTGTAATCCACACAAGAAATGGGACATGTACAAAATGAAACTCTGGCTTTCCCTCCTCAAACCTGCCCCTCTTGCCATCCCCAGTTAATGACAGTTTCTTCCTAGTTTCTAGTTGCTTAGGCCAAACACTTTGGCTTCCCCCTTGACAACTCTCTTCTTCTCATATCCCATCATCTGATCCTGCTGGCTCTTCAGAACATATGCAGACTCGGCCACATGTCTCCATCTCTACCTCTACCACCTTATCTGGCCAAGCCGTCCTCAGCTTTTGCCCCGATGACTGCCCCAGCCTCCTCACTGGTCTCCCTGCTCACATCCTATCCTCTCCACAGTCTCTTCTCCAAGTTTCAGACACAGCGAACCTTTTAAAATCCAAGTTGATTTTGTAAACACCTTAAAAATAGTAAATGCGGGCAAGAACCATCAAAGGATGATAAAACCATTCGGTAAGTTTGTTGGAGAACTGGCTATTTATAGACTCAAAGCTACCTCTGCCAGAGAAAATAAAGCACCTTTACAAGTAGAGAAATTTGATGTGATCTATTTTAATTAAGAGATAAAAGCTAACTTCACCAACAATGGGACAGACAGACTGACAACACACGCCACTTGTGATGCACTGAGAAGGACTCACCATCACGCACTGAGTGTTTCTACAAAAATGCATGCCCTGAATCTACTCCTGAGGAAACAATGAGACCATCCAAATGGAGGGACACTCTATAGAACTGTCCTACCTTTTAAGAAATGTCAGTGTCATGAAAGACAAAGAAAGGCAGAGAAACTGTTCCAGGGTAAGGAGAAGAAAGAGACGATACCATGACGACAAGTATCAAGAGTGACCTTAAATGGGATTCTGGAGCAGAAAAAACAAAGCACCACTAAGGCAATTATTGACTAGCTAGTGAAATCTGTATCTGGACTATGTATTATATAATAATGTTTACTTAATATGTCCTCAATTTGATAACTGTGACAGTATCAGAGAATACCTTTGCTCTGAGAAGACATATGCTGAAGGTTTTTAAGGTGAAGATTTATGATGTCTGCAACTTCTTAACTGGTTCAGCAAAAACGTGTGTGTGTATGTACGCAGGGGGAGCATATGTGGCAAAGTGGTAACAATCAGTGAATCTAGGTGAAAGGTGTATACATTTGTCTTTTGTATTTTATTGCAACTTCTTGTAGGTTTGAAACATTACGTTACTCCTCTACTCAAATCCGTCCAGCGGTCCCCATTTTACTTCGAGTAGCAGCCCCACGGCCCTGCACCCTCGGCGCTGCCACATCGGGGATCTCCTCGATCTCCTCTCCCGCCATCTCACCACCCCCTCTTCCCAGCCATCCTGACCTTCTTGCTTTCTCTCCATACCACGTGCATGCCCGCCTAAGGGCTTCTGCANTTCTCCCCCTGTTAAAAAAACAGAAACCTGCCACTACAACTACTTATCCCCCTTACTCTGTCCCAGTTTTCTTTACAGTACTTATCACTATGTCTTTTATATGTTCACTTGCTTATCACCTGCCTCTGGCCATATAATACAATATACGTATAATATAATATACGTATAATATAATACAGGCGCCCTGAGGGCAGGGAGCTGGTTTTGTTCCCTGTTCTTTCCCCAGCCTCCATAACAGCACTTGAGCCACAGAGCAGTAGTGCCCAGTAAGTATTTGCTGAGTGAACTCACTGCTTTGTAAATGCTCTTAAAAATCTTAAGATCTTGGGGCGCCTGGGTGGCTTAGTCGGTTAAGCATCCGACTTTCGCTTAGGTCACGATCTCGCGGTTCGTGGGTTCAAGCCCTGCGTCGGGCTCTGGTGCTGACTGCCAGGTCAGAGCCTGGAGCCTATTTCAGAGTCTGTATCTCCCTCTCTCTCTGACCCTCCCCTGCTCACGCTGTCTCTCTCTCTCCTAGAAATAAAAATATAAAAAAAAAAAATCTTAAGATCTTAAAATCTTAGGGCACTTTATGGGGAGCCTGGGTGGCTCAGTCGGTTAAGTGGCTTCGGCTCTGGTCATGATCTCACAGCTCTGGAGTTTGAGCCCTGGTCAGGCTCTGTGCTGACAGCTCAGAGCCTGGAGCCTGCTTCGGATTCTATGTCTCCCTCTCTCTCTGCCACAGCCTTGTTTGTGCTGTTTCTCTGTCTCTCAAAAATGAATAAATGTTAAAAAATCTCAGGCCACTTTATAGAAAACTAATGGTTGCCAGAGGGGAGGTGGGTGGGGAGATGGATGAAACAGATGAAGGGGACTCAGAGAACGCTTATCTAGATGAGCACTCAGTAATGTACAGAATTGTTGGATCACTATATTGTACACTTGAGACTAATATAACACTGCATGTTAACTATATTGGAATTAAAATTTTAAACTTAAAAATAAATTACTAAAAACAAGAAACAAAAAAATAAAATCTTAGGGCACTAGTTTGCAATCCTGCAGTATCTGCATGACAAACTACTAATCATCCAACACTTTTCCAGGAACCTGTTTGATCAACTCTGGTGAATAAAGCTGCTTGAAAGAAAAGTTTTCCACTTCTTGAATTCTACGTGAAGCAGGAAACAAGGACCGCTAGGGGAATATACGCCTTGTTCATTTTCCTCACCCCAAAACATGGATGATGGGAAAACTGAGCACCTTTCAATTTTATGAGCTGACTTCCCACCCCATCCCCCTTCCTGAGAGCACATTCACAGCAGATCAAATCCACATTTTAAAAACTGGTTCAGCCTCCTGATGTTGTACATGATTCTCAAGGACACAGCAGGACCTTATATGGCATACAGTGTCCTGTGGGGATTACTGCTGTCCCAGGGTTAGTCAAGGAGGTGCAGCTGGGAAGGAGACAACACATGATAACGGCTTCCCCGATTTAAGCTTTCAGGAAGAGAGCGTGCTTTTCCCAAGTTACTTACGTCTGTGGAGGTGGGGCTGGGCAGGGACACAGGCTGAACAGGTGCAGGGAAAGTGAATGTGGTCTCTGTCTTTTCATTTTCAGGGGAGTCAGGATGACTGGATGGGGGGGATGTTGGGGTAAGGGCTCCAAACCCCAGCACTGCATTGTATTTTGGAGGACGACCTATATACCAAGAGAAGGGAACAAAAGGGAAAAAGGGGGAGGGAAAGAAAGGGGGAAAAATGATCTTACATACCTTTGGCCAGTGTTCCTCATTGGCTAGCATGGAAAAGGAAGTGAGGTAGCAGACAGAAGGTTAATACAACAGTCCCAAAGAGAGGGAGGGAAAGCAAAGATTTAAATGTCATTAGAAACAACTACATGAGTCTCAAAAGAAAGGAGGATAAGAGCACCTTGGAGAATGACAGGAGTGGCTGCGTCATGTTAAAGGGTGCCTCGCCTGGGGCAGATCATGGTGACGTTCCTGGACTATTACTATTTGAGATTTCTAATGTGAGAACAAGATGTCAAAGCTCAATGGGGGGTCAGAGCTAGGAATAAGAATTTGTTTATCCACACCTTCTGTATATTGTTCTCTAAGGTTTCTCTGTAACCATCATTCTCACAATCATTAGTGCTTCCCAGTTTCCATAGATAGATTTACTTAAGATTTCTATTTTTTTTTCTTTTCTCTCCTATCTGTATTTTGGTCATTTCACTGTTTGTGAGAGTGGAGAATGGCAAACTGAGGAGGCAAAATTCAAGTTAACTATTCTTACCCCTTGCTGGCAGAGCCAGCAGGAAATATGCCCTGGGACTAGCTGGAACCGAAGAGCTAAAAAGATATTCTGAGCTTCACAATGATTGTTAAGTGTGTCTGGAGTCAGACACCATCCCTGTCTGACCAAGAACTGTCTCCCTGCTTCCATCACAAACATTCTGGTAAACTACACATCGACGGACTGGGGCCTGTTACAAAAGCTCAGAAACCCTGCTGAAAGACGGATTTGAGCCAGGGCACTGGGAATCAAGCCTCATGCCTACAGAGGATCAATAAATGGACCTGATGGCTATAGCAACACTGGTCAATCACTCACTCCTGCCTTATGATACATCCAAGCCAGGATCCTTGTCAGAAGGGCCAGGATCAGAGCTTCTAAGCTTTAGGTGATCAAAAGTGTATGTTCAGCACACCAAAGGGAAAAGAGAAAGAAAATTTAAAAAGCCAGAGAGGCTCACAACTGCCTACGAGCACTGGTGAAGGGTACAGAGGATCACAACTTTGCCAATAGTTATAATTTATATCGGATCATGCATTAAGAGCCATGCTTCTGTCAGACAGACATTACACGAATACTACCTATCTGTGTTGAACTGGCAATGTTGCAGTACAAAGACAGATCATACAGGCTGTCTTTTCTAGGGAGTCAGGGCTGCCCAAAGGAGAAGGAAAAGACGACTGTTCTTTGTTTACCCACAGAAGCACATCCTAGGCATTGTGAATACAGGCTTTCATCCTCTGACCTTGGCAAGCGATGCCAAGATCTTTCTGGCCTGTTTAACCCCCGTCCTCTTATCAGATACTCCTCACGAGCAGACTAACTGTGGCTTTTGACTGGGAGCTCCTTTCTGAGAAATGGGTCAAAGGTCACTAAAATTGGCAAAATTAAAACCACAAAAAATAACCCACGGCACTGGCTACTGTGGCACAGGAATCGATAGGAAGCAATGACTTGGGGTTTCCCTTGGAAGTGTTCTGGCTACTTAAAGGACAGGGCTTATGAAGCACTAGAATGGGTCATTCCGATGGCTCCTGAGACAGTGTGAGCACATGCAAAAATTAGGATGCTACTCCATTCACTGTGCAACCTTTCTCGCCAGGAACTGTAATTCAGGGACACGTTATCATGTGGAGAAAGGGACCTGGGGATGCATTACTGACATCAAAGAACAATTTCAGAGCCCTGTTTATGAGCTCAAACTCTCAGCTATTAGACCTGCAGAGAGTGTACTATCTCTGCCCACAAGTTAAGGTGCAACGCCCACCCTGGGAGGTCTGAAATATGGGGATGGAGCTTCTTAGGAACCTCTGCTTCAGGGAGCCAGTTTTGACAATGACCTTCTCTTCGTTTGCTGGAGATGTCCTCAACTCATAGGTTCTAAGTTCTCGGTGTGGCCACCTCTCTCCTTCCTGGAAAGTCTGCGGCTCACAGAAACTTGAGTCATGCTCTGGTCTCGCTGGCAGCGGGGCGACTCAGACACTACTAAGAACACCTTGACAACAGCAGTGCTCTGTTATGCTCGATGATGCTAAAATGCTTTCTTTCACACGATGTTCTGTTCCCTGTGCTATTCATGGACAGCCTGGTGGGCCTGGGGCAGAAATGCTGTATTAAGCCATTTCTTTGAGTCAGCCTTGCCAGAATCCAAGGAAAGGCAACTGTTGATTCCGTATACAAACTCTAATAAGAAATCTCACTGTCTTCCCCCACCCCCCCCACCCCCATTTTCAGAGAATGACAATAATAAAACTATTTTCAAGGGATTTAGGAGTCAGGCTCTAGGACAAATGGGAGGAAGGGGAAGAAACACAACACAGAAAGCAGAAGCAACAGCAAGGGAGAGCTACAAAAAGGTACTCACCTCTCTTCCGGGTCCCAGGATGCATTGTACTGTTCAGGTATGTGACTGCGCTCTTCTTACGCTTTGAGGATTGAAGAAGGAAAGGTAACTGGTTGAATAGCACGGTTACTACTGATATTGCCACAAGCTATAGACCAAGTATCGCAAGCCTGTCAACATGCCAACGAGTTAGTGCCAGTCACCCCAAGGTCGCAGTGCTAAATGGGTTTTATTATATATACTTGGCTCTGAGAGAATACTCCAGAGAGGTCTGCCTCTGCTTTAGGTGACAGTTGCATTGAAGCCAAGATGAGTTAAAATTTTAAGGTAGGTTTGTATTTGCTCAAACTTAGGAAAAAAACTAAGGGGAAAGCAGTGAATAATAAAAATGAAACAGGATGATCGGCCAGAGAAAAACCCATCACTTCACAAAGCTGGCCGAGTATAATCAGGGTGCCTCTCTCCAGCAGGTTTTCAGATGGGAGGCGATGACAAACACCGTAACTAAAACTAGAACAGTGAGGGAAGGGCCAAGCCTGGCCAGGAATACCTCTGGCTCAAAGACTGCTCCGCTGTACACTGGATTTGCTGTTGTTCTTCTTTTTCGCTCTTGCCTCTTGCTTTGGATTTCTTGGGAAAGTAAAAGGTCTGAATTAGAAGAGAGATGTGGAGAACCTCACAAATTTAACTTCATTTTTTATTGTTTGGTTTTCCCATGACAAATCAGAAATGGGGCAAATCTCTTTGTTTCACTGAAGCCTCAGTAGAGGCAAGCATACCACTGGGAGCAGATATGTAGGACCAGCTACTCTCACCTCTCAGAAAGCAAGACCATGCTGTCCTACGATGTGGCTCTCTGTGACCAAGAGCTTAACAGTAGGCAGGGCGTGTAAATACGCTGTCTTCATCTATTTTTAGATCACTGTAATATGGGTGTGAATGAACTTTATCCATAGACCTAGACTGAGTAACCATAGTTCACCATTCTTGAATTAAATAACTAGGGCAGGTGTAGGCTTGTAACGGTTCTTAAGATTCTGATAACCTAGAGTGCCTGAAAAATACAAAGACTTGTCAGAGGGGCATTTGATACTCCATGCTGTCAGGGAGAAAAAAAAATGACTTTAATCCAGGCAACTGGGGAGTATCTCCTGGACAGCAGTGTTGATAAGAACAGGGAAGGGAGGGGATGACCATCAGATAGAGGAGAGGCGAGTTTGACTCCAAAGGAAATAAAGTCCACACTAGTTGAATCATACTCTATTGGCGTTCCAATATCCTATTCTATATCTCAGCAATAAATTCAACCCCATTTTCAAGAACAAAGCTCTGGGCCAGAAACAAGGCAGCACTATGAATACCTTCTCTTACCTTCTAGATGGTCATGTGTTACCAATCCTAGAGACACCATGAAGGCAAGTTTCTGTGCCAGAGAAACAAGAATATACTTCAGTTTGGGTTCTCACAAAGCCAACTGCATGTTCCTAGTTAGATTCCTAGGCAAAGCCAGTCCAATGGGCTGGTCACTTGAAGGGGGCCAGGTTCAGGTGACCGAAGAAAGGACACTTTCTAGAGCCACTCCAGAGGCTTTCTGGTCTTGCAGGGATCAAAAGAGAAGGACCGCGGCCTGCATGTTCTTCTTTCTCAAAGACAGAGATCTGTATCTTTGAGTGCCCTAAGGTTTTTTGTTTTTGTTTCTGTTCTCCAGAAACATCCTCTTAGATGGGAAGACGATTTCACACTCAAAAAAATGCAGAGGGTTACAAAGAGCCTCCCATACAACAAGCTCCAAATTCTAAGTATTTCACTTGTCCTAACAGGTCAGAGGTTCTAACATTTTTACTACCAATGACTAAACAGTGCTAACTCCAAGCTAAGTGAGTTTTAGGAACAATAATAGATGGTTCTGCTTAATACTATGATTTTCAAATCAAACATGGACCTAAAAATTACAGAGCAATCTTTCTTTGGAGACCACTCCCCACCAGAGCTCCATCATAAGTTAAATTGATTAGAATACTGAACCCCAAAGCTGGAGCATTAGATGATTAGCTGGAGGAAGCAACAACCTGATTCCTGTTTTGCTCTGTGGTCTGGAAAGCACATCTTGATTTGCATATGGTTGCTAAGTATGCCAAATAATATATCATCATCAATTTCTCTCACAGATAATAAAGAACATCATCAGTTGTTAGGAGACATATTCATGTAGAGTTGTTCATATCATAGTTTGGTCTTTAAATATCCTGATGTTTTACCCTCAACATTCAATACTATGGTTATTTTGGCCTGAAGTGATAGGTTCAAGTTATTTAAGATACTGAGTGTTTTAGGAAGAAACAGTCCCTGAACAAGCCACTTGAGAACACAGAAGTGTTCTTTACTGGTATCCTCAGAGTTCTGAAGAAATACTTTTATTTTATTTCTTATTTTAAAAAACTTAGGTGGGCACCTATGCCCCTGACAGCCAGGGCACTTTAGCAAGGAAAAGCACTCTTGGTACTTGCTGCCATGGCATACATTTTGTGATTGGCAATTAACTACATTCCTACTTTCCACTATTCTTCACAACTTAATCAAGAGTAGAAGGCTGTCAGCCAACTGTTCTCTGTTAACAAAGCAGTGTGTGGACTGACATTCAGAGGCCATCTTCTGATCAAGTAACAGTATTCTTCTTGGCCAGTCACATCCAACTCATCTTCACCAGTCTAGATCAAGCTCACAAAAAACTTACTAAGGGGGAAAAAAAAAATCTCTCCTCTGGAATAGATTTTTCAGTGATACAGGGAATAAAAAGTTGTCAAGAACTTCTGCCTTATCTATGTATCACAAGTGTGCCAAGAACTAATTTATTCTCTTTATGGCAGTGATTTCACCAGTTAGGAGGTGAAATATCCGCCACTGCACACGGTGGTACTTGCTTGCCCACACTGGGCCCCCAACATAAGATATCCTCTGGTTTCCTCTCATAATTCTGTGGATGACTTCAGAAGTTCCTTAGCAATCTGCATCACTGGTACTTCTTTCTGGTTCAAGTTTTGGTCCCTTTTTTAAAGATAAATTAAAAATTAATCCATTTCAAATCAGAAAGAATTATAATTTGTACTTCTTTTAGAAAAACCTGAACCTGACTTAATAAATCACTGCTTAAAAAAAAAAAAGGACATAAAGTTTGATGGCTTCATGTCACTCACTCTCCGAACGGTTTCATTAAAAAGAATGCACTGAGGACAAAGGGAAATAGACTGCTGTAATAAAATCCAACTATTGGATCTTCATCATCAATATTACCTGTACCCATTTTCTTTTTAGAGCTGCTTTTGCAAAACCCAAACTAAAAAATTCTCTTGTCTAAGGGGACACACAAATTTATATTCTGTATTTGTACCAGTCCTGTTTGCTATGTGAGTTTGTAACTCTTTCCTAAGTTATCGTACAGATGTTCCTATTTTAATCCCTACTTTTATGCTTCAATGAACTACTTTTGTGCTACGATTTCATTTGGGATTTGAGAATCTGGTGCAATATACCAGTAGTAACAAGAGTGCACAAATAACAACTATGATCAGTAACATAAGCAGACCTCAGCTGAGTGAACCGTACGGACTTCTTAGAAATGTTGGCTGAGGCAAACAACACATAATTATCATGAGGAATGCAGTGGGATACCTGAGAAAATGATTGCTAATCTTACATTTCAAACTTGTAAAATGCGCCTGAAATGCCAGTCTACCAGCTCAGGGACACTCAAGGACGCAATCTTAATCGACCTTAGGCCAAAGTGACTTGGCAATAACATTACTGAATCGTGTGGAAGCATAAGAAAAGGAAAATCAAGTGATTCAGAGGGCAAGTGTCTCTCCTGGTTCATGAGAAGAAGTCACATCTCAGAGACTGAGCCATGCCTTTGAAGGGCTTAGCCTACCTGAGGGTTCTCTTCCCGTTTTGGTTTGGGTGCGGCAGGTGGAGTGATGGTACGGCTCTCTGTTTGTTTCTCATCGGTTTCCGTGTGGGATTTAATTGTCTAGAGAAGGAAAAGTAAATGGAAATTGAGAATTCACTTTTTATTAAAAAAATGAAAACACAGTTTGACTATAGACAATAAAGAAGAAAAAAAGAACATACTCAAATTGGAAACCTATTAATAAAGGAGATAATATGGATTACATTTTGGAAGGGGGAAAAGTAAAATTTAAGGCCCTAGTTGAAATAATTAAATTTTATAACTAGAGTAGATATGAATCTATAACTGTGATAGTCTAAATTACACAAAAAGAAAAATCTACAGTTTAATTCCTATGTACAAAAATGAGTATAGGCTGCTCTGATTTCAATGTATATTAGGATGTAGGGACAGTTTTCCAGAGCAAGCTCATTCTTGTTACATATGGGTCAAGCTCCAGTCCACTGCAAGCTTAAGGTCTGAATAATGTAAAAAATAAATGTTGCATACACATTCTTCTATTTCCAATTCCAACCATCACCTAAGAGGCAGAACTACCCTCACCTGGGATATTTAACACCTGCCTGTAGCATCCATTAGAGGGGAGATGCACTTGCCAAGAAAAGGTCAACTTGTAAGAGGCTAACAATCTGACTACTCCCAACTTTGTTTTCCAGATGCACCCATTCCAACAAAAGAACACCAGCAGCATTATCATCTTCAAGAACAAATGGCACCTAGCAAACTGGTAGACTTGGCTTGTATTACTATTCTTATTACGATCCAATGGCTAATTCACTGTATGAACCCCTCTGTAAATACTGAAATGATATTAGAACAGTGGTTATAAAACTGGGAACACAAACCTACTTTTTCAAATTAAAAAAAATATGTGGGTACTAATGGCCTTTCTGTATGGCAACAAGTAAGTAAACAAATGAGGGTAAAACTGTGTGATTTCTGATGAGTAGGATTCCGTCCTGTAAGCAGGACAGCAAAAGTTCTCAAAAATCATTATGTTGAGAAATATGCTACTAGACCTTAAGAACAAACACAATCACAAAGATCTCTCACTTTCCTAGCCACTTCCACAGTTTCCTTCTGCTTCTCATATTATTACTTTAGGAGAATGTGAGCATCTGCCTTATCAATACTGTGGCAACCACTATTCTGGGGCAAATGCTGCCTGATATTTCTTAATGTTTATATTTATTTATTTTTGAGAGAGAGTGCAAGCAAAGACATGTGTGAACAGGAAGGGGCAGACAGAAGGGGACAGAAAATCCGAAGGAGGTTTGGCGCTGTCAGTGCAGAGCCTGATGCAGAGCTCGAATCTACGAACAGTGAGATCATTACCTGCGCCCAAACCAAGAGTTGGACGCTTAACCTACTGAACCACCCAGATGTCCCAAGATATTTTATATCTGGCGAACAACCTATTCTATTTCCTCCTCTATATGATAGCTACTTGAGAAAAGAGGCTGTTCTATACACATTTGCAGTCCTCTGTGCCTAATACAATGCCTTCCAGAAGAATCACTTACTTCACTCACACATACACATTTTTTAACCAAAAAGAACACATTTCCTCCATAAAACACCAAACCATCAAATACATCTACAAGGGTACATGGTGGGGAAATAGGTTATAGCGTCATCTTTAAGGCCCTGGGTGTCCAGAAAGCTTATTTTAATAGCCTTCTGAGTGAGGAAGGGCAGAAGGTTTGAGGGAGGGGGATGAGAGGCCAACTGGAAGGGTCTGCTGCTCCACTCCAAGGTTTATGAAATTCCCTGGGGTCTCTTGGTTCCATCTATAAGGCTGAGTGAGACACATAGTGGTAATGCCTCTGGGAAAGGGCAAGCCGATTCCTCTCCACTAAGAAACTTCTCAGGGTTCAAATTTTCTCTCTCACTCAAGAAGAGTACAATTATCTCCAGGTTGGATACAGAAAGAGATGTCTTTCTCTCATGCAGCTCCCGCTCTGGGGGAAACCAGGCCATGCTGCGAACAGCACTGCGCAGAGGTCCGTATGGTGAGGAACGGAAGCTCCAGCCAGCAGCCAGTGTGCAGCGTGGCCTGCCAACAGCCATGTGACTGAGCTAGGAAGTGGATTATCCAGCCCCAGTGGGGCCTTGAGAGGACTACAGCCCTGGCTTACTAGTTCGGATGCAAACTTGTGAGGGACCTTGAGGCAGAACCACCCAGCTAAGAGGCAAGCTGGTTCCTGACCCTCACAAGCTATACGGGATAATAAATATTTGTTGCTTTAAGCTGCTTAAAGCAAACCAAAAACATTAGGGTTGGGGGAGTGACAGAAACGGCAGAACAGGGAGCTCTAAGAATTAGTCCTTCCACTGAGGCAATCATTAAGCTGGCAAAAACAGAATCCACTGTTTAGAATTCTAGAATCTAATAAAAACCTTATAGCAACCAGGGGGACACTTACTAAAGAAAGAAACTGCTAAATTTCACTATGAAAGCATTTTTCCTTACCTACCTACAAATCCCCATTCCACAGCTTAGGCAGAGGGCTTGGCGGACGGCATCCTGTGTCCCTAGCGTGGCCCGCGGGTGGCAAGGAAAACAATACGGACCTCATTCTCAAAAACGTGTGGTTGTGCGTTCTGACCTGTGTGGTGGTTCCCTGAGGACCGGTACAAAGGCAGACCTTTGTTTTGCCCACCTTAGGCTGAAGTGACTTTTGAGGTGGCATCTGATGAAAGCATCTAAGGATACATGTTACCCACAGTCACCTGGTGTAAGGGATGGTGGATGGACACTGGACAGACCCAAAGGCCTGGGAAAGAGGAGGCTGAGGAAGAAGATTCTTGGAAGACTAATGGCTTTGAAGGGCTGTCGCATATACCGGGGAATCCAGAATGTACTGCACATCCCCAGGGCTACATGCACGCTCAGGAAAGATGTGAGAGAACCCTAGGTTTGCAGTGCTGGCTGATCCCTGAGCTGTGTCCAGGGAAGAGGTGCAGTCTAAGGCAGAGTTCCAGATGGCTGGGCTTAGCACTGAGGAAGTAAGTACCCCTGCTCAGAGCCAAGCTGCAAAGACCAGGAAAGTTGTTTTGTGTGTTTCTTAAAACTTAGTTGCTATTATTATTGTTTTTATTTCTTTTTTATTTTTTAATTTTGTCATTTTGGCTTCAGTGGTTTAAGAAAATCTGTCAGGTCACTAGCTGACCACTGAGACAACAGAACAGAGAGCTCAGTGACTATACATGACAAGAAATACAGTTTTTGCAAAAACAGTTTGGCAAAGGCACTAAACAGATAACTGCAGTCTCAACAATCAATAACAGCAAACCCTGGGGTGGGAGAAGACTCTAATTCCCAGAGTTCTCACATTGTAATTTCAGAATGAAGAGTTTTCGACAAAAAATTGGAAGGCATACAAAGAAACAGGAAGGTATGGCCCATTTGTAGGAAAAAAAAAAACCCAGAAACTGGCCTTAAGGAAGCCCAGACATTGGACTCTCTGGAGAAAAACGTATTAAGTGTCTTAAATATGTTCAAAGAGCCAAGGGAAACCATACACAAAGAACTGAAAGAAACCAGGAGAACAATTTTTCTCACACACAAAAAAGGGGACACTACCAATAAAGAAATAGAAATTATTAAAAGGAACCAAAGAGAAACTCTGTGGCTGAAAAGTATAAAAGCTGAAATGAAAAAAATTTCCAGAAAGGTTCAGGCTAAAGAAAGAATCAGTGAAGTTCAAGACAGGGCACTAAAACTATCCAGTCTGAGGAACAGAAAGGAAAAACATGAAGAAGAATGAACAGAGCCTAAGGGACCCATGGGACATCATTAAAATATGCATTATAGACTCCCAGGGGACAGGACAAGCAGAGAGAGAGCAGCAGAGATAATACCTGAAGGATTAATAGCTCAGAACATCCCACGTTGGATGAAAGACAGGAGTCCATGCATCTGAGAAACTCAGTGACATCTGTGTAGAACAAACTCAGGGGCATTCACAGACTGTGGGAAGATGGCCGAGGAGGAGGCCCCTGAGTTCTCCCCGTCCCCACATTTACAACCAGACTTCAACTACATCCAAGTCAGTAAACCGGAATGCAATCTGAAGACTGGAACAATAAATTCTACAACTAAATATAAAGAAGCTGCATCTGAAGGTTAGGAAGGTCAGAAAGGCAAAGGCAGGCTGCTGGCAGGAGGGAGGGAGCTGTGTGTGTGGAGAGGGAGAGAAATGGGCCCTTGTACCAGGGAGCTCACATGTGGAAGACTGATCCCCATAATGTCTGGCTTTAAAAACAGGGCTGAATTCCATGAGTTTTAAAACCAGTGCGACTTGAAGCCTGTAGCTTTAAAAGTCAGCTGACTCAACACTGGGTGAGCCAGGGTGAGGGTCAGTGAAAGCCGGTAGCCACCCTTAAAGAGGCAGCAGCCTGAGCCAAGAGGTAACATAAAGATGGCAATTTGCACAACACAACACTGGGGACATATGAGAGACAGATCCGTTCACACTGATTTTGAAGCGTGCTGGGGGACTTCTCTGAAAACGAGTGAGCTGGCAGAGACCATTCCCCACCACCACCCTCCCCACGTCCCACCCCTGCAACCCACAGCATAAACACAGAATTGTGGGAGGCAGCACTGCATAGACCCTTGCTACCTAACCAGCTGGCAGTGGCACCACACCCATGAGCTCTCCAGAGGACTCACCCACTCTAAGCCTGCTAGGATTGGCCTTGGGCTCAGCACAAATTTTGTTAGTGTGCACATGCCGCCCCGCCACTGAATGCTCAGCTGCCACAGTGCACCAGGCCCAGCTGTGCCCACCTCACTCCCCTGGCCAGCCTGGCATGCAGTGCCCACAGCATTTTGGGAGATTCCCCATAGGACTATTGGCCCAGTGCAAACTGTGCTAACACTACCATCCCCTTCACAAGTTCCCCAGCGGGCACGACCCCTCAGACATGGCCTGCCTGGATTCTGCTAACACCACAGAGAGCAAGTACAGCCCACAACAGGCAGAGAGTCAGTACAAACCACTGCACTGAAAGGAACAGTGACTCAGACACAACAGCAGGGCATAAGCAACACACAAGATATTCTCCTGAAGTGCCAGGTTCTGGTGAACAAGGGACACTGCACTGCAAGGAACTCCCAGACCTCTTCATAAAGTCACTATCTTCATGCGCAGAAGACACAGCTGACTTTCTTACCACACAGAAACAGAAACAGAGGCAGACAAAGTGAGGAGATAGAGACATTTATCTATCCCAAATGAAACAACAAGACAAGGCCATGGTCAGAGATATAAGCAAAACAGATATAAATAACATGTTGACACAGAATTTAAAGCAATAATCCTAAGAACAGTCACTAAACTTCAGAAAAGAGTGGAAGATATGAGTGAGACCCTTAACACAGAGATAAGGATTAACATAGCAGAGATAAAACCTTAGTAAATGAAATGAAAAGTAGGTTTGATGGAATGAACAGCAGGCTGGAAGAAGCAGAAGAATGAATTAATGACCTAGAACACAGAGTAATAGAAAATAATCAAGCTGAACAAAAGAAAGAAGATTTATGCAAAATGAGAATACATTTAGGGAACTCAGTGACTCCATCAAATATAGTAATATTTGTAATATAGGAGTCCCAGAAAAAGAAGAGGAAAAAATGGGGGGGGGGGCAGAAAACTTATTTGAAGAAAAAAATTGAAAACATCTCTAATCTGGGGAAAGAAACCAATATCCAGATCCAGGAGGCACAGAGACCTCCCATCAAAATCAACAAAAGCAGGCCCAAACAGAGACACATTATATTTAAATTGGCAAAAAATAGTGAGACGAAAAGATTTTAAGAGCAGGAAGACAAAAGAAGTCAGTAACTTACAAAGGAAAACCCATAAGGCTAGCAGGAGATTTTCCACAGAAATTTTGCAAGCCAGAATGGAGTGGCAGGATATATTCAAAGTACTGAATGGGAAAATTATACAGCCAAAAATACTCTATCCAGCAAGGTTATAATTCAGAATGGAAAGAGAGATAAAGAGTTTCCCAGAAAAACAAAAACTAAAGGAGTTCATGACCACTAAACCAGCCCTGCAAGAAATATTAAAGGGACTTTCTGAGCAGGAGACCAAAAGTGACAGTATAGAGGTAAGAAACATAAAAGAAGTAAAAGTGAATATTTCTATAAAAAAATCAGTCCAGGAACTCACAAAAAAAGGGATGTAAAATATAATAACATATATTATGTTATATGTGGGAAGGAGAGGAGAAAAAAATGGGTTCAAACCTAAACAATCATCACCTTAATACAGACTTCTATATGCAGAAGAGGTTATATACAACTCTAGTGGTAACCATATATTAAATACTATGAATAAATATGCAAAGAATAAAGAGAAAGAAATCCAAATATATCACTAAAGAAAATCAGCAAAAGACAGACAAGAGGGGATCAGAGAAAATCTTCAGAAACAACCACAAGACAGGTAATAAAATGGCAATAAATATCTATCAATAATTACTTTGAATATAAATGGAGTAAATACTCCAATCAAAAGACACAGGGTGACAGAGTGGATTTTAAAAAACAAGGCCCATCTGGGGCGCCTGGGTGGCTTAGTCAGTTAAGCGTCCGACTTTCGCTTAGGTCACGTGGGTTCGAGCCCCGCGTCGGGCTCTGTGCTGACTGCCAGCTTAGAGCCTGGAGCCTGTTTCAGTCTGTGACTCCCTCTCTCTCTGACCCTCCCCTGCTCACGCTGTCTCTCTCCCTCTCTCCTAGAAATAAATAAAACGTTAAAAAAAAAATTAAAAAAAACAAAACAAAAAACAAGGCCCATCTATATGCTGTCTATGAGAGACTCACTTTAGACCTAAAGACACCTACAGATGGAAAGTGAGGGTATGGAGAAACATCTATCATGCAAATGAAATGGACATCAAAAGAAAGCCAGAGTAATAATATTTATATCAATCAAGTAGATTTTTTTTTTGAAGTTTACTTATGCACTTTGAGAGAGGCGGGTGAAGGAGGGGCAGAGAGAGAAGGAGAGAGAGAGAGAATCCCAAGAAGGCTCTGCACTGTCAGAGTGGAGCTTGATGTGGGCTCAAACACATGAACCGCAAGATCATGACCTGAGCCCAAACCAAGAGTTGGACGCTTAACTGACTGAGCCACCTAGGTGCCCCTAAAATAGATTTTTAAAATAAACACTGTAACAAGAGACAAAGAAGGACACTATATAATAAAAGGGTACTATCCAACAAGAACATGTAACAACTGTAAATATTTATGCACCCAACAGAGAAGCACCCAAATATATAAAACAGTAACAAACATAAAGGAACTAATCAATAATAATACAATAATAGAAGGGGACTTTCACACCCCACTTACAGTGATGGACAGATCATCCAAACAGAAATCAACAAGGATGATTGAATGACATGCCAGAACAGATGGATTTAACAGATATCTTAAATCTTAAAACAGCAGAATACACACTCTTTTCAAGTGCACACTTGAAAGTACACACATTCCCCAGAATGGCCACATATTAGCCCACAAAAAAAGCTTCAACAAATTCAAAAAGATCAAAGACATAATGCATCTTGTCTGACCACAACTTTATGAAACTATAAGTTAACCACAAGAAAAAATCTGGGAAGACCACAAATACCTGGAAGTTAAATAACATACTACTAAACAATTAATAAGTTAACCAGAAAATAAAGGAAGAAACAAAAGAGTACATGGAAACAAATGAAAATGAAAACTCAATGGTGCCAAACCTCTGGGATGTAGCAAAACAGGTTCTAAGAGGAAAATTTACAGCAATACAGGCCTACCTCAAGAAGCAAGAAAAATCTCAAATGAACAACCCAACGTTACACCTAAAGGAGCTAGAAAAAGAAAGACAGAAAAAACCTAAAACCAGCAGAAGGAAATAATATAGATTAAGCAGATATAAATAATATAGAAACTATAAAAAACAATAGAACAGAATGATACCAGAAGCTGGTTCTTTGAAAAAAAAAATCAATGAAATTGATAAACCCTTAACCACTTACTGAGAAAAAGAAAGGACCCAAAAAAATAAAATAAAAAATGAGAGAGGATAAATAACCACCAACAACACAGAAATACAAACAATTATAAGAGAATATTGTGGAAAGCTATATGCCAACAAACTGGACAACCTAGAAGAAATGGATAAATTCCTAGAAACATATAAACTACCAAAACCGAAACAGGAATAGAAAATTTGAACAGACAAAACCAGCAAAGAAATTTAATCAGTAATAAAAAAACTCCCAATATACAAAAGTCCAGGACCAGACGGGCTTCATGGGTGAATTCTATCAAACATTTAATGAATTATTAATACCTCTTCTTCTCAAACTATTCAAAAAAACAGAAAAGGAAAGAATACTTCCAAATTAATTTTATGAGGCCAGCATTATCCTGATAGCAAAACTGGATAAAGATACCACTAAAAAAGAGAACTAAAGGCCAAATATCTGTGGTGAAATTAGATGCAAAAATCCTCAACAAAATAATAGCAAAATGAATTCAACAATACTTTTAAAAAAATTACTCACTACAACCAAGTGGGATTTATTCCTAGGTTGCAAGAGTAGTTCAATATTCACAAACCAATCAATGTAATACATCACATCAATAACAGAAAGGGTAAGAACCATAAGATCATTTTAGAAGACGCAGAGAAAGCATTTGACAAAGTACAACATCCATTCATGATAAAAACCCTCAACAAAGTAGGTTTAGAGGGAACATATCTCAACATAATAAAAGCCATATCTAATATCATCCTCAATGGGGAAAAACTGAGAGCTTTTCCCCCAAGGTCAGGAACAAGACAAGGATGTGCCCTCTCACCACTTTTATTCAACACAGTACTGGAAACCCTAGCCACAGCAATCAGACAACAAAAAGTAATAAAAGTCATCCAAATTGATAAAGAAGAAGTAAAACTTCCACTATTTGCAAATGACATATCTGATCAAGGGGTAGTATCCGAAATATATAAAGTACTTATAAAAGTCAACATCCAAACACTAATCGAATGAAAAAATGGGCAGAAGACATGAACAGACATTTCTCTAAAGACGACATCCAGATGGCCAACACATACATGAAATGATGTTCATTATCACTTAACATTGGGGAAATACAAATCAAAAGTACAATGAGATATCTCCTCACAGCTATCAGAAAGGCTAAAATCAGTAACACAAGAAACAACAGGTGTTGGTGAAGATGTGGAGTAAAAGGAATCCTCTTTCACTTTTGGAGGGAATGCAAACTGGTGCGGTTGCTCTGGATAACAGTATGGAGGTTCCTCAAAGTTAAAAATATACTGAGAACAAACTGAGGGCTGACTGGGGGGGGCGGGGGGAGAGAGGAAAGGGGATGATGGGCATAGAGGAGGACACTTGTTGGGATGAGCACTGGGTGTTATATGGAATCCAACTTGACAATAAACTATGAAAGAAAAAAAAAAAGAATGAACTGGTAAACCCAAAATACATAAACACCAAAAAATTTTTAGAAAAAAAAACAGAATTACCCTACATTCCAGCAATGTATTGTCCCAAAGAACACAAAAATACTAATTCAAAGGGATATATGCACCCTTCTCTGTTGGATAAGGGGATAAAGACACACAAACACACAGAGAGATAATGGAATATCATTTAGCCAGAAGAAAGAATAAAATCTTGCCGTTTTTTTTTTTTAAATTTTTTGAAGCTTTTATTTTATTTTTGACAGAGAGAGAAAGAGAGCGAGCGTGAGCTGGGGATGGGCAGAGAGACAGGGAGGCACAGAATCCGAAGGAGGTTCCAGGCTCCGAGCTGTCAGCACAGAGTCTGACATGAGGCTTAAACTCACAAACCATGAGATCATGACCTGGGCTGAAGTAGGACACTCAACCTACTGAGCCACCCAGGCGCTCCAAATCTTGCCATTTTCAATGACATGTATGGATCTAGAGAATACAATGCTAAGCAAAATAAGTTAAAGAAAGACAAATACCATATGATTTCACTCATATGTGGCATTTAAGAAACAATGCAAATGAGCAAAGGGGGGGGGAAGACAAATGAAGAACCAGACTCTTAATCATAGAGAACAAACTGATGAATCCTAGAGGGGAGGTAGGCGGGGGAATGGGTGAAATAGGTGAACGGGGTTAAGGAGTGTTCTTGTTGTGATGAGCAACAGGTGATATAGAACTGCTGACTCACTATACTATACCCCTAAATCTAATATAGCACTGTATGTTAACTAGCTGGAATTAAAAGCTTAAAAAAATAAAATAATTAAAAATTTAAA
Source organism: Crocuta crocuta (assembly GCF_008692635.1). Classification (NCBI taxonomy): domain Eukaryota; kingdom Metazoa; phylum Chordata; class Mammalia; order Carnivora; family Hyaenidae; genus Crocuta; species Crocuta crocuta. The sequence continues at coordinate 2,152,688 of NW_027530521.1, read as the reverse complement.
AATAAAACAAAAAATAAAATTTGTGTTGCCATTAAAAAGATTATAATAAATAAATATTCAGGGAGACCCATGGTAGTCACACTGTCAAAAGACCTCAAAGACAGAATCTTGAAAGCAGCAAGGCAGAAGTGATGCATCACACAGAAAAGGTCCTCAATATGGTTTACAGCCAACTTCTCCCCAGAAACCAGAGGCCAGGAGCAGGGGGATTACATAACTGAAAGAAAATCACTATCAACCAAGAATGCTATATCCTGCAAAAAGCTAAGCAAGTTCATTGCTAGTAGATCTGCCCTAAAAGAAATGCTAAAGGGAGTTTATCAGGCTGAAGTAAAAAGACACTAAATAGTAACTTAAAGTCATACAAAGAAATAAGAATTCCAGTAAAGGTAACTACACAGGTAAAAACAGAATCCAGTATCATTGTCTCTTTGATCTGTAACTTCTCTTTTTGTTTTCTGTATGAGTTAGAAGAGAAACGCATAAAACAATAATTATAAATCTATATTAGTGGGCATCCAATGTACAAAGAAGTAATTTGTGACAACAGAAAGGAGGGGTAGAGCTGTACAGGAACAGAGTTTTTGTATACTGTTACAGCTAAGCTGGTATCAATTCAAACTGCACTGTTAAAAGATTTATGAATGTTAACTGAAATCCCCATGGTAACCACTGAGAAAATAACTAAAATATATACCAAAAAGGAAATGAGGGCATCAAAAGTATGCACTAGAAAGAAAAATCAAACACAAAAAGAGGCAGTATTGGAGTAACTGAGGAATAAAGAAGACATAAGACATGTAGAAAACAAATAGCAAAATGGCATTTCCTATCAGCAGTCACTTTAAATGTAACTGGGTTCAACCCACCAATTAAAAGACAGAGAGTGGCAGAATGGTTAAAAAAACATGATCCAAAAAATATGCTGTCTATAATAGACTCATTTTAGAGCCAAAGATACAAAAAGGTTGGAAGTCAAGGGATGAAAAAAGATATTTCATGCAAACAGTAACCAACAGAGTACACGGATGGCTATACTAATTGCAGACAAAATTTGCCTTAAGTCAAAAACTGTTACAGGAGACAAAGAAGGTCTTTATATATTTATAAAAGGGTCAATTCATCAAGAACATATGACAAATTTTAAATATATATGAACCAGAGTATTAAAATATGAAGCAAATATTGGCAGAACTGAATGAAGAAATACAATAGTTCTATAATAATAATTGGAGACTTTAATACTTCACTTTAAAGGATGGAAAGAAGGGGCACCTGGCTGGCTCAGTTGGTAGAACATGAAACTCTTGATCTCAGGATTATGAGTTTAAGCCCCATGCTGGGTGTAGAAATTACTTAAAACTCTTTTAGGAAGGAAGGAAGGAAGGGTGGAAGGGGGGAGGGAGTGAAGGAGGGAGGAAGAAAAAAGAGAGGAGGGGAGGGAAGGGAAGGGAAAGGAAAAGAAAAAAAAAGAACATGTAGATAAAAGAATAATAAGGAAATGGAGGACTTGAACACGATAAACCAACAAGGTTTAACATATGTAAAGAACGGTCCACTCAACAACAACAGAATACACATTCGTCTCAAGTATACATAACACATTCTCTAGAACAAATCATGTTCTAGGCCACAAAACAAATCCTAATAAGTTTCAGAAGACTTAACATACAAAGTATTTTCTCTGACCACAAGAGAAAGCTGGAAATCAATAATAAAGGAAAACTAGAAAACTTAAAAACGTGGAAATTAAACAACACACTCTTATATAACCAGTGGGTCAAAGAAGGAATCACCAGGAAAATTAGAAAATATTTTGAGAGGAATGAAAATGAAAACACAATATACCCAAACTGATGTGATACAGTGAAAGCAGTGCTTGGGAGGAAATTTACAGTTTTAACTAAAGTTTACATTAAAAAATAAGATCTCAAACCAATAACCTAACTTTAAATGTTAAAGAACTAAACAAAACCCTTAAGGAACCAGAAAAAGAAGAACTAAATCCAAAGCTGGCAGAAGGAAGAAAATAATAAAAGTTATAGTGGAAATAAATGAAATAGAGAACAGAAGAACAATAGAATTAATGAAATCAAAAGTTTATTATTTTTCTTTTTTTTTCTTTTTGAGAGAGAGAGTATGAGAGCGAGTTGGGGAGGGACAGAGGATCTGAAGCAGGCTCTATGCCGACAGCAGTGAGCCCAACGCAGGGCTTGAACTTACAAATCCTGAGATCATGGCCTGAATTGCAGTCGGATACTCAACTGACTGATCCACCCAGGCGCCCCAAAAGTTTAGTCCTTGAAGAGATCAACAAAATTGAGAAATCTTTAGTTAGACTAAGAAAAAAAAGAGAAGACAGAAATAAAAAAACTCATAAACGGAGGTGGGAACATTACTACCTATCTTACAGAAATAAAAAGGATTTGAAGAGAGTACAATGAAGAATCACCAAATTAAATAATATAGACAAATTCCTATAAATATAAAAATTATGAAAACTGACTCAAGCACTGGAAAATCTCAACAGACCCATTACAGCTAAAGAAACTGAAACAGTAATGAAAATCCTCTCCAAAAAGAAAAGTTCAGAACCAGAGAGCCTCACTGGTGAATTCTACCAAACATTTAGAGAACTAACACTGGTCCTTCTCAAACTCTTCTAAAAAGTAGAAGAGGAAAACATTTCCTAACTTGTTCTATGAAGCCAGCCCTACCCTGATATTAAAGCCACACAAAGACACCACAAAAATAGAAAATTACAGACCAATGTCCCTTATGAATATAGTGAAACATTCTTTTAATTTTTTAAAAAACTTATCTATTTTGAGAGAGAGAGGATGCAAGTAAGGGAGGCGCGGGGGGGTGGAGAGAGAGAATCCTAAGCAGGCTCCACACAATCAGCACACAGCCTGACACAGGGCTCAATCGCACAAACTGTGAGATGATGACCTGAGCATAAATCAAGAGTCAGACACTTAACCAACTGAGCTATGTAGGCTTAACCGACTGAGCTACCTAGTGAAAAATTTTTAATAAAATACTAGCAAACTGAATCTCACAGCATATTCAAAAGATACACCATGACAAAGTAGAACTTATCCCAGGAACAAAAGATACAAGAAAACCAAATACATCACATTAATAAATGAGGGCAACTTCCCCAACACATGATCATCTCAATAAACGTAGAAAAAAGCACTGTCAAAATCCAACACTCATTCATGATAAAACACTCAGAAAGCTAGGAAGACAAGGAAACTTCCTCAACTTTATAAATATAGGGTATTTATGTGAAACCACAGCTAACATCACACTCCACGGTGGAAGACTGAAAGCTTTTGCTCTGAGACCAGAACAAGAAAAGTATGCCCACTTTCACACGGTTATTTAACATCATGGTGCAAGCTCTAGTCAGAGAAATTAGGAAAGGAGAGGCATAAAAGGCATCCAAATTGAAAAGGATGATGTAAATCTATCTCTATTTGCAGAGGATATGATCTTACATATAGAAATTCCAAAGAATCCACAAAACAACTACTAGAGCTAATAAATTCAGCAAAGTTGCAAGGTACAAGATAAATGCAAAAATTAGCTGTATTTCTACATAACAGTAATGAACAATTATAATAGGAAATTAAGAAAACAATTAGATTTATAATAGCATCCAAAAGAATAAAATAGCTAGGAATAAATTTAACTAAGGACACAAAAGACTTGTACACTGCAAACTATAAAGCACTGCTGAAAGACACAAAGCTAAATAAATGGAAAGACATCCATGTTCAAGAATTGAAAATTTCAATAGCTTTTTCTTGGCAGAAGAATTGGAAAAGCCAATTCTCAAAATCATGCAGGAATTGCAAGCAACCCTGAATAGCCAAAACAATAATGAAAAAGAAAAACGTTGGTGGACTCACACTTCCCAATGTCAAAACTTACTACCAAATTACAGTAATTAAGACAGTGTGGTAGGTACTGGCACAAAGACAGAGCTACGGACCAAAAGGACAGGATGGAGAGTCCAGAAATAAATTCATACATCCATCGCCAATTGGTTTTCAACAATGGTGCCATGATTATTCAAATGGGGAGAGAATAGTATCTTCAGCAAATGGTAGTGGGACAATTGAATACCCACATGCGAAAGAATTAAGTTGGACCCTTATCTCTCACTATATATAAAAATTAAGTCAAAATGAACTACTAACCTAAATATAAGAGCTAAAACCATACAACTTCTTAGAAGAAAAATTAGGGGTAAATCTTCATTATCTTAGATGTCACCATGGATTCCTAGATAGGACACCAAAAACACAAGCAACAAAAGGAAAAAACAGATAAACTGGACTTCATCAAAATTAAAATGTTTTGTGTATCAAAGTACATTATCCATAAATGAAGAAAACACAGGCTTCCAGAAAATAAAAAGTGAAAAGCAACCTACAGAATGGAAGAAAATACCTGCAAATCATGTACCTGATAAGAATCTAGTATCCAGATTATTCAAAGAACTTTTACAACTCAACAACAAAAAGACAAACAACCCAATATAGAAACTGGCAAAGAACTTGGATATTTCTCTAAAGAAAATATACAAATGGCCAAAAAGCACATGAAAGATGTCCAACAACATGAATCATTAATGAAATGCAAATCAAACTCACAATGCAATACCACTTCATACCCACTAGGATGGCTATATTTTTTACAGAGGGAAAATAGTAAGTATTCCCAAGGATATGGAAAAAACAGCATGCTTACACACCCTGGTGGGAATGGAAAATGATTCAGTTGCTGTGGAAACAGTCTGGCAGTTCCTCAAAAAGTTAAACACAGAATTGTCACATGATCCAATAATTCTACTCTTAGGTGTGTATGTACCCCCAAAGAATGGAAAGGAGGTATTCAAACAAATGTCTGTACAAGAATATTCACAGTAGTGCCATTCCCAATAGCCAAAAGGTAGAAATAACCCAAATGTCCATCAATGGATGAATGGATAAACAAGTTATGGTATATACATACTATGGACTACTATTCAGCCATTAAAAAGAAATGAAGTCCTGATACATGTTATAGTGTGGATGAATCTGGAAAACACTATGCTAACTGAAAGAAGCCAGACACCAAAGGTCACATATTATATGATTCCATCCAAATGAAATACCCAGAATAGGTAAATCTATAGAGACAAAAAGGCAGATTGGTGGCTGCCAGTGGCAGAGAGACGAATGAATGGAGAGTAACTACTCAATAGATACTGGGTTTTATTTTAGGGTAATAAAACGGTTTTGGAACTAGACAGAGGTGGTGGCTGCACAACGCTGTGGATGTACTAAATGCCACTGAATTGTTCATGTCAACATGGTTAATTTTATGTGGTGTGAATTTCACCTCAGTTAAAAAAAAATTGGGTAAACAAAAAAAAAAACAACAAGAAATGGAGTAAGCTAAAAGTCTAGTCTCTATCAGAGACTACAAACTATTATTCAGAGGCAAGGTTGCTCTGAAGATGTTATTTTTTGCTTACACAATGTTTAAACAATTATCAGTATTTTTATTATTTATTTTTCTAATTTTTTTTTTACATTTATTTTTGACAGAGCACAGTGGGGGAGGGGCGGAAAGAGAGGGAGACCCAGAATCTGAAACAGGCTCCAGGCTCCGAGCTGTCAGCACAGAGGCCAATGCGGGGCTCCAACTCACAAACTGTGAGATCATGACCTGAGCTGAAGTCTGATGCTTAACCGACTAAGCCACCCAGGTGACCCTCAGTATTTTTAAAACTAGGTGACTTCTCACAATATCTGGACTTCTGGCCTTTCTTGGAAAAATTTCCATAGGATAAAAACTGGCTATTATCAAGAAGTAGTTGCTTTTTGAGATGGTATTACTTTCCTGTTTACTACAGTCTCTTCCACGTTCTATGGTCTTCTGGACACCAAGGCCAAATTTAAATTTTATCATGCTTGCCTTACTATTTCAAAGAGAAACTAAGAAAAAAAGTGGGATATCTCTTGTACTCATGCTCCCACTGAAAACTGAAAAATAAAAGTCCATATGTTTACTTCCAGCCTGTTTACTCATTTGTATTTACTGCTTCACATTTATGACTATTTGAATTTCAAAATCCTGTTCTATTTGGTATTATAAAGGTAGAAATCAAACACTCTGAACAAGATTACAATTAAGTTAACCATTTATACCCTGAACTCCAAATTCACCTTCTGAGACTTGGCTGCATGAATAATCAAAGTTAGTCACCTGGAAATAAATAAATGTCTCAGTAGTTTCACCAATTGAGGATAAATACATTGGGATTGGAGGCAAAGCAAAATCCATCTCTGGTCACTTTGACCTGTCTTCGCTGCTAGAGCATCGTTGTTAAAATGGAAGGTGAAGAGTTACCGGCTCACATTTACTAAGAGGGAAGAGTGGGAGGTGAGGCACATACACTGGATAATATTTTCATCTTGGAAGTACTATTTAGATCCTGTTTAGAGGATCTTGTGTACGTTCTTATCCAAGATACATAGGGAACCCAGGACTTTTTTTCAGTAGCTTATCCTTGGGGACATACACAGAGGTTTTTGTTACAGAGGTGGGTGTGGTGGATTAAGAAATGAACATAATTCCTGAGAACTAACTGCATCAGGCACGGTCGAACGGACTTTAAATGCTTTAGTTCATTCCATCATTAACAGGTGTTTAGCCCCATTTCATAGAGTGCTTAGAACGACAGGGACATAAAAGGCAGCAGTATGGGGGCTGTAAGTTTGTCTGGCTCCATCTACCTTTCTGCCTAGAATGTGCTTCCAGACTCAAAGCTCTTCAAACTCTAGCACTCATTTTCTCAGAGCCGCAATATAATGTGGCTTCTAATGAGGGCAAGACAGGGAGCTCTTATCTGGGCTGGAGAAGGAAGTTGGCAATGCCTGACCGGGGAAGGAGAAGTGAGACTCTGTTGTTGTAACTGACACTGCCTTCTTCCTTTTCTATGCCAAGGTGGGAGGCCTTTGAAACTACAGCACTTGCTATGCTTCCTCCCCTGGATGCACTGCCTCTGTACCTGTTCGAAATGCACTACAGACTGAGCTCTGTGAGAGTACAGGCTTTCACTTATCCACCCTTGTACTTAGGCATCGCCTACGGCACAGCAGCTGGCGCGTAATCAACGTATTTTTATTAAATGAATGTTACCACCCTAAAAGAAACACAAGAAAGCAGAAAGGAACCCATCTAGGCTGGTCACACAGAGCATGCTGGATGCAGGCTCTGATAACTCCGTGAGCAGACTCCAAGTAGTACTTCTAGAGCTACATATTTACATTGCTTCACTCTTTAGCCCATCTATGAGATCCCCTAATGGCTATATATGTGACACTGGAAATAAAATACAGAAGAGAAAAGAAGGATAGCAGAAAGATCTGAAGTAAGAGGATTCTGAGAATGCAGTCTGGTCTAAAGAGCACCCCTGCTGACTGAGCTTGCTAACCTGCAAGGCTGTTTAGGGCAGGTGGCCTGCTAAACTAAAATAGCAATGACTGATTCCTCTATTAGATCAACAAAGAGAGAGACCATGGAATTTACTGCTAGGAAAGAATTTTTTTAAAAACTTTTCAAGAATTCCTGAGAACCTTTCTATGGTATTAAAATTAAAATTAAAAGCTCTATTAACATACAAGGTCAAAACATGAAAAGATACTCAAGATTTAACATGAAAAAAGGCAAGTTACAAAATATAGTTTGTTTTTTGCTTTCATAATCTAAACTGTTCATACTGTTCAAGAGTCAGTAGTTAGAATTATGGGGAAATTTACTCTTTCCACACATTATGGGGTGGATGCACTTTGTACATTATTAATTTCTATAATGTTAGAATTTTCTTTCATAATTAATATATATTATCTGAGATGCGATCAGAAAAAATAAAAAATGTAAAAATAAAACAAAACTGAAAATGTCTTCTAAAAGTATCTTTATCAAAAAAGAGGTCAAAGAAAAGTAATATTTACTAATCTAAAGGAGTGTTTTGAAGCCACATTCTTTGGAACTCTAAGGCCCCTCACACGTTCCCTGAGAGCCAGGACATGAGGGGAATGATCTCCAGACAGGCCCCTACCCACACTTCCCTGTTCAGTATTTTACTTTCATATTTTAATAATGAAGTCCTGCTGATGATAAGTTTGAAAACTTATTATCTAAAACAGGCATAACTACTTATGAAATGTTCCTGAAAGCACTTTCTGGGGTTTGAGTAAGCTCTCCAGGAAAACAGATGTGTTTTCTGAGCACAAGATGTTTAATACCCAGCTTTTTAGTGGAAGGTCTGCTGCATTTATGAGTTGTCTGGATACAAAGCCGGGTGCTCTATGCATAAGGATCTTCTGTTCAAGAAGGCCAAGGCAGCAGGGAGCCTCTCATCCTCTACCACCTGGCCAGCCTCTCTGAGTCATGGTCAGCCATCCAGAAGCAGAAGATTCAGGATCACTGAGGACTATTTTCAGATGAATGAGAACTCAAGCCCAAGCAATTAGAAACAGGTCAATGACTTTTTAAAGCAACTTTCTTAAAAGAGGATGCTTTTCTTTGCAAAATTCTTCTTTCTCATCACTGGTCTTTCTTTAAATAGAATATGGTGACTGCCTATAAATCCTTTTCCTTGTTTTTAGAAGTCTTCTGTCACAGAACTCAAGTATTTTTGGAGGTTACTTGTACTTCTCTAGCCTTGTATTTTTAAGAGAAAATCTGAATTTAGAAATAGAAGTGAGAGGCTTCAATATTTGAGCTAAAATGTCTATTCTCTAGAGTTAAAAAATGCTTTTTAGAAATTTTAATTTTTTCATTTGGCTCTTCATTATCTGTAATAACCAGGGGAAATATTTCAAATGAAATCCTTTTCCCTGTTTTGTTTACTCCTTCTGACTTTTACCATATCCTCATCTGGATTCTTATTGGGCCGAAACTAATAAGGCATTTTCTGTGCATTTTATCTCTGTGCTTCCCTGACGGAGACCAGCAGAACCCATCTGTGAATTTCTGCTTCGGAACCAGCAGGGGGAGCTCACTCACACGGGAATCCATGTGTACGGGGATGGTGGGAAAAGCAACCCCAACTTTCTTCCGTTAAGACTGGCCCATTTGCATTATGGATAAATTATCACATGATAAGCAACAGGTTACTGACAATGGTCCTGAGATAAAGAGTTCTTGAGAGAATGTATTTAGAGACAGCCCAGCCTCAACGGCAAGGCCACTGCCCAAAGCAGACACACACTCTTCCTGTACCTGTTTTTCAAGGCTTGGCTTGCTAAGCTGTACAGTCTGAGGTCCAGCGAGTCTGGTCCCTGGAGTAGCTATCACAATGCTGGTGAGCTGGGCCATAGGGAACGTTTTGGCTATGGTTGCAGTCTGCCCATTGACGACACGGACGGGATGGATGGAATTCTGGGAGGTAGGGAGGGTCGTGGGGGTGAACTTGGTCAGCATGACAGGCCTCTGGATAAGCTGAGGAGCTGCAAGCATGGGAGGAGGTGCTGGGGCAATAGGAATGTTATTCTGGGCCACAGGCTTGGGTCGGACCTATGGGGAAAGAAAGAACAATTATTGTATTACTTCAAGAAATTTCTCAAGGCTTGTAAGTCTAAGACATTGCCAGGTCTTTTATAATATATATGTGAAATGGTATTCAGTACCAATATTTATTGACATTCATTTTGGTGTTATTAATCCTATACATATCAGGATATATAATCTTATAGAAGACTCATCAGCTCTTAACAGTGTCCAAATGCTTCCCTACACCATGGTTCTTCTGAATCCAAACCTTAGCTCCCCCTCCCATACCATGTTGCTGCCTCAAGCTGAGGTCAAATGCCTAATTCAGAGACTGGTCTCAAGCTGAGGTCAAATGCCTAATCCAGAGACTGGTCTCACCCAGAACTGTGTCCAGTATGGTAATAATGCAGCCAATGAACTTAATTCACATTCTAAGTTTCTTCATATCCATGACTTTAATTCAGCCCAGTTCCTTGCTAATTCCTTGTTCTCGGCCACTCCTCCTCTAAGTCACATTTGTGGACTTCCTCTTCCTCTGCCCAATCCTAACCATTAGGTATTTCTCAGAGTTTTGTTCTGGGACCTCTTTTTTTTCCCAATCTCCTCACTCTTCCTGGGAGTTTTTACCCATCCCATGTCTTCAATTACCATCTGTGTACTGAAGACGTCCATCCACACTTGTGGATCTCAGGACCAGACATTTCCTGAACTTCAGAATCATGTACTCAACTTCCTATCATGTATCTCTACTTGGAAATCTCATCAGAAATTAAAAATCAACATGTCTAGGAAACCTGGCTGGCTCAGTCAGTGGAGCATGAGACTCTTGATCTCAGGGTTCTAAGTTTGAGCCCCATCTTGGGTGTAGAGATTACTTAAAAATCAAATCCTTAATGGGGCGCCTGGGTGGCTTAGTCGGTTGAGTGTCCGACTTTCGCTTAGGTCATGATCTCGCGGTTCGTGGGTTCGAGCCCCGCGTCGGGCTCTGTGCTGACTGCCAGCTCAGAGCCTGGAGCCTGTTTCGGAGTCTGTGACTCCCTCTCTCTCTGACCCTCCCCTGCTCACGCTGTCTCTCTCTCTCCTAGAAAAAAAAAAAAATCAAATCCTTAAAAACATGTCTAAAATCCACCAATTTCTTCCTCTAACCCTCTCTTCCTCCTATTACCATCACCTTAATAAATGGCTTTCCTGCTAAATAACTTCAGAACTATTCTTGATGCTTCCTACTCTACCTCTACTTCCTAAATCCTTCTCAACTATGTCTACTTCCTTCTTTACTGCCACTACTCTACCTTATGTTTTGCTTACTGAAACAGCAACAATTAAAAACATAAGGTCAGCCTTGCCTGGGTTCAAATCCTGGTTCCTACCACTTACTAGCCAGGTACCCTCCGTACCATACCTGATTTAAGCCGGAATTTTTCAAATTTTCTTTACAGTGACCCTATGGGCAAAATCCTTTCCCCTAATGCATGAAATTTTGACCTTCAGTTAACTCTCTAGCTCTGTTCCCCTGGAAACCTGATTAAGGGTAAGAATGTCAACTATGTTACCCGGCAACATTGCTTATGGTGAAAAAAAAAAAAAAAAGATCCTTCGCTGCTAAACTGAATCTGAACAGGGAGCATTATAAATAGTTGATGGGACACCATGCTTTGGGCTTCATGAAGAGGGATGACTCTTGTAACTGGGCATGTACACTGAGGGCACCTTGAAAGCCATGCCTACAGAATTGTTACAAGATACACTGGCTCCTGTGAGGCCTCCTCAGACTGTTGTGCCAGGTGGGCTCCACCACTGTCCTGATGGGGGTCTCATGTCCCTGCACCACAGCTACCACCAGACAGCTACAGAGACTGCTATATGGGCTGAAGAAAAATGTCTGCTGCTGTCTTGCTGGTAAAGCTCTGGCTTCTGTCTTATACTGTTCCAAGTAGGTTGGTACCAAGTGTGGGCCAGGACAGTCTTGTGAGTCTGAATATTTAGCTGAATTTAAGATGACCCTGTGGTGTGGGGTGCCTTGGCGGCTCAGTTGGCTGAACTTTGACTCTTGATGTCCGCTCAAGCCATGACTTCGCAGTTCATGGGTTTGAGCCCTGTGTCGGGCTCTGCACTGACAATGTAGAACCTGCTTGGGATTCTCTGCCTCCCTCTCTTTGCCCCTACCCCATGTATGTATTCTCTCTCTCTCAAAATAAATAAAATTTTAAAAAAAGAAACAAAGATGAGCCTGTGGTGGCTACTGCAGACACAGTAGGGAACACATTCATACTGTACCCAGCACACACATATAGACATATATTTATATCTCTATAAAATAAAAATTTCATGAAACATTACATAGGTGCTATGTACTCTAATATTTCATATTCTGTTGTATTGATTTTATTTAAAAACTCTGGTTACAATTATACTGATTTCACACAGCATACTAATGGGTCATGACCCACTGTTTGGAAAACATGGACTAAGCCCTAGGTTCCTTATCTAAAAAAAAGAAAGGAATACCTACTTTCACAGGGCTATTGTGAAGATGAAAATAGATAACCCATAAAAAGTGCCTAACACAGCAGGGGGGCACCCAGCAGAAGTCTTTAAACATTAGCTATTATTATTATTGTTGATGATGTCCTAACTATACCTCCCGCCCACAATCTTGATCATCTCCAATCTATTCTCCATACAATGGCAAGAGGGAATTTTCTAAACAAAGATCTGATCATTTCAAGTATTTGTTTAAAAATGCTTTCATGGATACCCATTGTTCCTGGGTTTATCCCAGGGCCTTTTGCTCGAATTCCTACATAGCCTAGAAGGTGCCACAAGATCTGGCACAATGGACTCCAGCTTCACCTGTTACCCCAGCCTGAGTCAGCCCCATGGCCCCCATGACAGCCACACCAAATCTCCTTTGGTTCCTTAAGCTTACATGTGTCTCTCCATCCTGGATTTGCATATATGCTCTACCCTCTGCCTGGGACATTTTTGTTCCTCCCCCAAAACTTTGTCAGGCTAACTTTACTAGGATTTTAGGTGTTTTTTGCACTGTCAACTCCTCTAAAACTTTCTAGAAAACTCTTAAGAATGAGTTGAGTGTCCCTCCCAGATGTGGTCAGAGTACCCTGTACTTCCCATAATGGACACTGTCATTGTCTGAACACATGTCTGAAGCTCTCTGAGGGCAGAGAACAGTCTATCTTGAAAACTGGTATATCCACAGTGCATAGTGCCTTTTCTGATACCCAAGGTATCAAGTAAGGATTTACCTGATACACCTGATCTTAGCCAAAAGGCCAAGAAGCCATAGGATTTACCTGACAGATGACTGAAATCATCTTCTCTCACATTAGCAATGCCCGTCCCTACCACACAGGCAATTCAGAAATCACTTACAGCCACTGACCACAAAATTCTTTTCCCTTCTCTCTTTGTCTGCAACATAGGGCCTCAGATGGGAACTCCTAGCCTTTCTACTAAGCAAGCCAAGTCCCCTCAAAACCCAGACTGGGGCAATCCTGACATTATGCAATGAGAATGATGAGGTCAGTCCAATTATTAGAAGGATATGCCCAGGAGAACACGGGCAAGCAAAGCTGCTTGAACCTAAGCAGAAAATTCCCTGTGTAGACCCCTGTCTATACTGTCCCTGTATAGACCCCTAGTCAAAACCTTTATAGGCAAGGCTTTGTGTTTAAGTATGATGCTTAATGCCGTCACTTACCACAGTAAAACTAAATGGTTTCTACTGGTTAGTTTGGCTACTGTTTCTTTCCCTACTCTCTTTGGCATATTGGGGGGAAAAAAGTAGTAATTACATTCTTTCCCCACTGGCAGGCAGGTTTGGTTAAACTTCCAGTAAGTTAACATTATAAGGTTTAAAATGGTGCTATCTTAAATCTGCCTTTTCTTCTCGTCCCCCTGCCACTGCTTTTGGTCACTGCCTAGAAACCCTGGTGATAAAATAAGTCTCTTCACGGCATAGAAATCAGCAGGTAGACTCTTTAGCTAAGTCAGATCTGAACACAGCTGAGCTGACAAGCACACTTCAGGCTGCTTAGAAAGGGCCCATGAGGACTTTTGTTGCACCTAACGCATCATCGGGCCTGTCACTGATATACTCACCTGTGGAAGGAAGTTTGGACGTGGAGTGAGTCGAGGAGGGGGGATAAACTGTGGTACTTTGATGGGCTGAGGAGGTGTTGCCTGAACCTGCTAAAAAATGGGAAAAAAAAAAATAAACCGGAGGACAATAATTGTTCAGCATCAAAGCTTAGATGTTCTTACAGTAATTTTAGCATCACTGTTCTCTGGGTCAGATAATACTTTCTAAAAGTTTTCATTGTAGAATTACCCATCTGAATTGACTCTGCCTTAAAAAAACTTTTTTACTCTCCCACCTGCATGCTTCAGCCTACAAAATGAACCATTTCATTTCTTTACATGCCTCATGTAAAACACAGCAGCTCGGCAATCTCAGACCATTTCCGTTCACATTCAAGAACTCTTGCATGTACATATTTTAAAAGTCAAGAATGGATCCAAAGTAAAATCAAACTTGCTGCCTGGCCAAATGGGCTTTTTCCTAATAGAAGAGCTTTATCTAGCAGTGAATAGCTTTGTTCCTGAAGAGAATTCTCCAACTCTCAACATTTGGCTGAGACAGCTAGTTGCTTCTCTCAAGATTCCTGGTAAGTGCTGAAGCGTCACTTCACGGCTATCTAGTTTCCCTCGTCACTGGTCATCATTTAAAAGCCACCAAGAGCTCTCAGCTGCCATGCTAAGGAAGGATTTTCCAAACCACAATTTGGTTATATTTCCCCCAAGCTTCAGAAAGCATCAATTTCTGTATGGCTTTACCCTAGAATCTCATCAACAATTTTTGTTCAAGTACTTCTTCAAGGGATCTTTTTTTTGATGGACCTTGGACATGGAGACTATGAATTTCCTGGATATTTGGAAAGTGCCTACTTCCTGGGTGCAGCCAATTGCAAGGGATAGTGAACTAAAGGAATTCGGCAGGGAGTTTCCCCCAAATCAGTAATACAGAACCAGAGAGTGTATGCACTCCAGTTTCATAGGAAGGTCTGTGAATAGGATGGAGAGAGATACATGAAGCAGTGTGCATGCTGCTATGAAAGGCATTCCCCCACCAGTCAAGTCATACTTTGAACTCAGGTTTTGGTCCTTGGTGTCAAGGACACTTCTATAGTTGTTTGAGCACCCAGTAGGAATGCCACATTCCCTTGTCAGCCCCAAAGGACAACTTGGTATGGCTGAATGATGGAGACTAAAAAATCCAGCAGGAGCATAAAATGGATATACTCTACAAATGCATATCCTGAACCCTCTCATGTGGGCACACATGAGTAGCAGCTGCTGGCTTACCAGAGTGACTGTGTTTTTTGCCACAATTTGGACAGCCTCTGCCCCAGGCCCAGTGACCTTACTAGACGTCTGGAGGTTGACTGGTGTGTTCTGCACATCAGTGCTGAGCACAGCCTTCTGACTGTTGATGGCGGTCACCATAGCAATGGTAGGTCTCTGGCCCACAACAGAGGCAGGCATGGTCGCAGTTGCTGCTTTCAAGACGAGAGGTAGTGTCTTTGTGGTAATCATAGAAGCTGTAGTTACAGTCTTCTAGGAGACATGGAGAACAGATATTAGGACACTGAAGTGTGACCCCACTAAACAATATGCTGCTAATCCCCAGAAAAAAACAATGCGATGATTCTCATAATCAAGTTCCTCACTAGAACATTCCTTATGGGTATGCACAGCACGCTTCTTACTATAGGGAAAGATAATCTCTGGTTTGTGCCAGAGTTTTCAAATTTAGCTTCAAGTTCATAGTAATAACTACAGACAGATATGGGCACAGGATTTTCAACAATGAATGGGGTGGGTTTACAGATACAGATTATGAGCATACCTATTTATTCTGGTTTTTTATTCTTTTCGTGCTCTCAATTAATTTAAACTCTGTAGAAGTTGCAAATCAATGAGGTACACACCATCTCTATCTTTAATTGCTACAACCTCATCAATATGAAGAAAGCTCTCATATAATTCTGGTATCTGCCTCCTGTGACACAAAAGCTGGGATGAAAGGACAGTGTCTTTTCATCCTTTTGAGTGTCACCCTAGAGAGGAGGCGGGGAAACTCGCGTGAGGATGTACACAATAGTTGCCTCAGAGGCAGTAAATCCAAAACTCTAGATAGTAAAACCTATTAACCGACTAGTTTTGTAAATACCAGCTCTCGACACCAAAGGAACGTGAGTCCCTAACTACCATTTCTTCTCTGGAGGGCTGCTGCAGAAGTGATCAAAGATCCAGCGAAACATGACAAGGTGGAAACAAACACCAGCGTTTCAAAAGGCCGTATAGATCAGAGGCTGCACAGGGGCGGCAGGACTGACTGATGCTCCACAAAGTGCCACCGCTGCTCTATGGCTGGAGTTTCCAGACTTCCAACTGGAGTAACTGAAGGGGCCAGTTACAAAAGAAGAAAATGCAAACAATCTTCTTACATGGCACACATTCCTCTCTAGTGCCACCACTCACTCCAGAGCCAAACGTTTCAGGGCTTATCTGGCCCCACGTGCTCGTTCTGACTTTGACACGACTCCACCTTTTTCTGCTTATTCCACACTTGCGCTGTCCAGCTTGGTAGCTACCAGCCACACACGGCTATTTAAATTCAAATCAGAACAAAATAAAATGAAGACATCAGTTCCTTAGTCACACTGTCTACATTTCAAGTGTTCAAGAGCCACTTGTGGCGAGTGGCTCCCAAACTGGACAGTGAAGATTTCCAACATGGCAGAAGGTTCTGTTGGACAGCATTGCTCTGAAAAGCACTGCAGTGAAAAGGACCCCACTGTCTCCGACATAGATCTGGACAAATCCCCTTGTGCATTTCTATTTCAGCGACTGTGTCAGTACCTGTGTGGTGGTGGTGTTGTTGTTTTCTATGTAGTTCTTCATTTCTATGTTCTGCCTTAAACATACACATATGTCATGTCATCTTTTAACCTCTTTATTTTCTTTCAATTAAAAACAATTAATGATCTGGCCTCATCTATCCCATCATAGCCTATCAGCAATGCTTATTAATGCTTGTAATTAAAATCACCCAAATCTTTGTTTCCTCTTCTCTAGTCAACAACACAGGCATGTCTCACTGCCCTTGCCACTGCCTCCTCAAAAGTGAAATGGGAGTAAGAGGGGAACACTGATATTTATTCTGGGAAGTAGCAGGTCATCTACTATCTATCCATGATAAAAACCAAATAAAAGCAAAATACTATTTATCATTAGAAATATTATGGGAGTATAGCAAGAAGGACTGACTTTACATTGCCAGCTATTTATAACAAGTGTTTTTAACCTGGTGTGATATTAGCCCTATCTTTCAGTGTAAGACATTAAAATACAAAGAACTTTTCATGTGGTGAGCAACTCACACCAGATGGTATTCAATCTTCTTTCCAGCACAAGTTATGGAAGTGAAAGCTCTAATCAGCAGAACTCACTGACATGGATTTTAAAAATGGTTGTGCACATCGTGGCTGCTTTGAAAGAGGTCATGTAATTTTGTTTGAGGCATCCTTGGTTCAGGTAAATTATCATCAATATTTTGAATAATCCTAAAGTGATTATGCTAAAAAAGTGGGTAAAACCTCAAACTCACCTGAATTATAATACTTACCATTAACTGCAACATTTAAAAAACCCCAAAACTTAAGAAGTTTGTTCACATCCTAAGTTAGCATTTTATTCTACTTTACATTTAGTTGTAGCTAATTTCAGAACATGTATTCTAGCATCTATATAATTCTCTGTATATACAGGCCCAAGACCTGGTACTATATTTACCAATGAAAACTTTCTGAAAAATATATTTATGGAGCGCCTGGGTGGCTCTGTCGGTTAAAAGTCTTACTCTCGATTTCGGCTCAGGTCTTGATCTCACAGTTCCTGAGTTCGAGCACCACATTGGGCTCTATGCTGGCAGTGAGAGGTTTGCTTGGGATTGTCTCCTTCTCCCTCTGCCCCTTCCCTACTCGCACAAGCGCACATTCTCTCTCTCTCAAAATAAACAAACTTAAAAAAATATAAATTTACTAACTACTTATTGACACCAGGTATTGACACAGGTAGTGCTTAAATCTCTACCCCTGGTCCGTTGCTTACTGTATTCTAAGTACTTGGAAATATAAACTGACCTCTTGGGAATGTTAGAGTTTAGATGACAAAGAGAATCTAGAATTCTGAAATCTAAATGTAAACATCTGACCCTTCTGGCAGGAAGAAGAGAAGACAGAGAGAGGAAAGGTGTGCAACAAGTAAAATTATTTTTCTGGAAGCTGTGATCAGTATCTGGCTGGTTGATGCCACCCAACTGTGATCAACTTCAAGATAAGGAAGCAGTTTCCACACAGTTTCATGAAGAGGTTAATTTTGACAAAACCCAAACTGTACGAAGTAGAAGTTAATGCAGAAATACAGGCCAAGGAACACTAAAAGCAAAATCTTTTTTATTTTCTTTTTTTTTACTAAGTTATTATTGTTGTTTACCTGCAGAACATGAAGTATTGATTTAAAACAGGCTCTAATGAACAAATGAGAACTTAGAAGGATTATTACTATGGGCTCTAATGAACTTCTGTATCTATTTTAGACTTTTTTCATTTAATTTTCAATGGAAGGTAACCGTTGCACACTCAGAGGACTACAAATAGAAACACCCCACCCTCCTTTTTGGCCATAAGGGTTTATTTTCTATTTGGTTTTATTAACTGCATCCTTCTTTACATTTGTATTACATTGTTAAATGTATGGGGTGTGAATGACAGGGTGTGAATAGAAGTTGAAAGGTATACTTGCATTCAACTCTTAATCTTTTTTTCCTTACAGATTGAAAAAAGTTCAAAATCTACCTACAAAGATGAGTTTGAGTTAACTGAGTAAAGGGAACTGGTCCCGCCCCCATACCCCTTGGTCCATGCTAGCCACAGACTTAGAATAAAAATGTTTCTCTTCCTAGCATCTCCTCTTTGCCTATATTAATTGCTACTTAATAGCCATCCCTTTCTGAACTTAGATATTTAGTATAGGACATATGCAACCTCCCATATGTCCTTGACTTCAAGAACATTTAATGACTCCCTATGACTGCCTCCAACCCCAAAAGTTCTGTCATGTTTTGGGGGGGTTCTACAAGCTAGCCTCTTTCGCCCTTTCTCTCCCTCGCCATTATTTCCCAGAGTCCACGCTACAGCCATGTCACCCTCCTTGCTATTTCTTTTTTTTTTTAATAGATTTTTGTTTTGTTTTGTTTATTTCTAGAAGAGAGAGAGAGAGAGAGAGAGAGAGAGAGAGACAGCGTGAGCAGGGGAGGGTCAGAGAGAGAGGGAGTCACAGACTGAAACAGGCTCCAGGCTCTGAGCTGGCAGTCAGCACAGAGCCCGACGCAGGGCCCGAACCCACGAACCCGGGAGATCATGACCTAAGCGAAAGTCGGACGCCACCCAGGCGCCCCAACCTCCTTGCTATTTCTTAGGCATGTGTTTACTTTTGTGACTCCATGCTTTTGTCCACACTGTTCTCTACATCTGTGATGCTCTTCCCCTCTGCTCCTTCACAGAAATTGAATTCATAGTGTGCTCAAATGCCACTTCATATGAAGCATCTATGATCCATCTAGTTAAAACGACTCTCTCCTTATGGTCTTTTCATAGATCTTCACTGGTACTTTCATTTTATTCTTCTCCATCAGCGGTTTACATTTTCCTCTCCTCTACATTTTCAAAATTCTTGAAGACAAAGATTGTCGTATTTGTGAATCTACCTTATACATGGCCTAGCACAGTGTTCACATATAATAGAGACCCAGTAAATATTTACAGAATGAATGAAAATGAAATAGACTAGATTCTAGGCAGGGTCCAGAACCACCGGAATCTAGAATCCTGAGAGCATCCGATAAATACTAATGGGTTTATTGTAAAGACAGAAACCAAAAACTTGAGTCTTTTGGTTTTTAACATTAAATGTCTGCATTTAACAAACAATAATATAAAACCAGCTTAGCTTATAAATCAGTTAAATATATCAGGTGGGCTACCAGGTGGAGAGACGCCAAACAACATTGTTTTGAGGGTAGCCCCTGACCCCTTACCGTCACTCACCATCCCAAAGCTGCACAGAACTCAGACTACTAGGGAAGGGAATAGCTATTATAAGTATTCCATAAGTATTTCCTCTGATTTGTAGGACAGGGAATGTTACTTGAACAGAAAGTTTCTGGGTTAAGAAACTTATTAGGAAATAATGAATTCTACCACACTCCTTCCATGTAAACACTTTTGATCATACTATATTTTGCCAAGAGAACAAATTAATCAACTCCAACAAAAGTAATCTGATAAGCAATCCTTTGGAAGAAATATAAATCCTGGTCAGGGGGTTTTAAAAGTCAGTCTGAATGCCTAATTGTCAAATAGCCTTGGAGTAGAGATCGTGGTAAAATTTATACTCTAGCTATCTGATTTACAAAGGAATTACTCTTTCTCCTACTTTGGCACTTGCTAGAACATTGGCATTTCTTTTCTTGGTATTATGGGGCAGTACAGAAGAGCAGTGAATGGATAGATTTTTTCACCAGAACATCTAGGTTCAAATCTTGGCTCTACCACACATACTACCTCTATGATTTTAGATAACTATTTAATTTCTTTATGCCTTGGTTTTCTTTTCTAAAAAATGGAACAATAATAATAATAATAATAATAATAATAATAATAATAATACCAGGCTTTTTAGGGTTCAGATAAGGACTGTGTATGTTGTCTATGTAAAGCACTCAGGAGAGTGGCGGTAAACAGCCACCTCCACGAAATGTTACTTCTCTTTAGTAATCTCTAGTATTTTTAGAAGTAATGCATTCTTCACTTGCAAAATGTTATAGATGAACCAGCCCAATGTCCATACACAGTGAATCACCAAGTAGACTATAATCTTTTTCTCTACATATAAAGATACAGTGAAGACTTGGTACTGGTAGGTGAGAAGTGCTCATCATGCTTAGGTTTCAGAAGCTCCCAGTGTCCTTGAAATCATGTGCAAAAATGAGTGTATTAGGTGTGAATGTGTATTATTCTGGAGAGAGGACCCACAGCTTTCAACAAAGTCTTAAAGGGGTCACGTCCCTGAAGAATCTGGAGCCACCGCTCGACCATCCCATTTGAAAAGGTGTGCCCATATTATGTGTCGGTGTGTGCAGATTAAGCGTGAGTGGCTTTCTTAACCCAACATTATTCCCAAAAAGGTCCTTTTTGTGTATCCTGATTGCCTTTCTATCCTCATATGCTAGTTTAAGTGCCCTTTTCAGTAAAAACATCTGCAGGGCTGTACCAAGTTAGAATGTTAGTAAGCCTCCAATTCTCAGTTCTAGTTTCGACCCATAGCTTCCATTTCAGATTTCGTTCAGATTCATATGCTCATGAATATGGACTCAGAAGGGAGTATTCTGTTTCCCCGAATAATGGAAATATATCACCCTTCTTCTGAAAGCCTTTCTACCTGGTTCCAAAGCTACTGCTCCTGGAATTCCCACATCTAACTGCCAAGAATTCCAGAAAAACAATCCTAGAAGAGGCAGAGTCACACAGACTTTTAGAACAAGTGCAAATAAATACTTCCAGAAATTCAAAATAAGACCTTCGTTCTGCTCTAATACAGAGAAGTGATTTTGCTCTGTCACTGACTACCCTTCCCCGCTTCCGTAGGCAGGTGGGAGATCAGGTAACTCTTGCTCCTCAGTCATGCCATTTCCTTCTGTCAATGAATTTCAAGTGATTTTTGCCCTGGTTTATAGTATAGAAAAAGTAACCAAAGCAAGTTTTGTCTAGTTGAGCTTAGTTTTGTCTTCAGCAGGCCCCAGTTCTACACGCCCGACAGCGACTCGGCCTACACGAGGGCGCCTGCGGGGCTCCATCCACACTTTTACCTGTGAAGCGGTCAGGTTGGGAGAGGGCGCAGCGGACTGGGCGTGGTGGTGGTGGTACTGCTGCTGCTGCTGTAGCTGCTGTAGTGGTTGCTGCTGTGCTGTTTGTAGTTTGTTTTCCGACTGTGGCAATGGCTGTATCTGGAACTTGTCTGGTTGTTCTTGCTTTACTATCAGGTTCTTCCGTAGCTGTTCAACTACTCTTTTCTACCCAATGAAGACAAAAAGAAATAGTATCTATCAGAATATTGTTCTATCAGCTCTGCAAGCAACCATATGCCTCTGACATCTTTCTGTAACCAGCTTACTCTAGAACTTGTTACATCTAAAATTCAGATTCCACAAAGGAGAAACCCATACCAGGAGAAACATTTAACATTTTATGTATTGAGGGAAACTGAGCCACATGGATGAGAAGGAAACATAATGGAGATCACATAGCAGAGCTCAGGCTCCTTGACTATGATTAGCTTGGCATGCTAGGCTGGAAGGGCAATATAGCATAGCACTGAAGACAGGGCTCTGGAGACAAAGATTTCAGTTTTGCTACTTACCAGGTCTATGTTCATCAAGCTACTTAACCTATCCATGCCTCAATTTCCTGTTCTGTGCGATGAGGTGATTAACAATATCCTCAGGGTTCTTATGAGTACCAAACAAGCTGCTGGGTGTGAAGTGCTCACAACTGTGACTGGTACACTGCCAGTCATTTTACTTTTTATCTGATAACACAGACAGCGGCCATGCTAATTTCTGTTACTCCAACATCATGTTTCTATGTCAGTTTCAAACATTAAGTAGACTTTTAGTCAGAGAAACCTTGATCCCAGAAATAACGCAATACAAACAATAGTCATTCTAAATTACTTAAATGCGTAACTCATGGGTAGGACCTCTTTGCTGGGATAGGATCTGTGGAAACACAGGTTTGTTTAGGCAGAGTAGCAATTTAGTTACATGGTATGAAAAACTTAAACGTAAGGTTTCTTGAATTTTCTAGACTCTGTTCAAACCCAAGAAAAATGCATATTTGGATACTTTCATTACTATACTATATTTCAACAGAATGTAAGCTCCATGAAGGCAGGGACATTTTGTTCACAACTATACTCTGGGCTAGAAATTATGCGGCTAAGGAAACGGCTCTTCACAGGACATTTAAAGTGACAGGACCAGAGACCTGTGTATGACTCTAAGAACATGTAATATAAAACCAAACGAAACCCAAACCCAAACCAAACAAGCAAAAAAAAACCAACCACCTGGGGCCACCCTTGGATTGCTTCTCTTGCCCTAATGGCAGGAAGCAGGTATAAGCAGCACTCCTCACACACCTTCAAGTGAGTTCACCAGCTGAGAGGTTTGTTATTTCTGATCGAACAGACTGCCATTTTCTAGCACAGATTATGAATGGAGAAAAGAAGTAATAAGTGAAGATCTTTAAATAAAGGATTAAGTAAACCATATGGCCAGATTGAGTTTCAAATTCCCGCTTATGATTCTAACCAATTACATTGCACATATTCTCCCAAGAATTCAAACTTATAAGGTTACTTGCTTAACATATTTGAACATTAAAATATTTACAAAATGGATTTTTTAAAACTTTAGGTCAATACAAAATATATCCTTTTTTTAAGGTTTATTTATTTCTGAGAGAGAGAGAGAGAGAGAGAGAGAGAGAATATGAACCAGCAGGGGAGGGGCAGAAAGAGAGGAAGACAGAAAGCCTGATGTGGGGCTCTAACTCACAAGCTGGGAGATCATCACCCGAGCTGAAGCTGGATGCTCAACCGACTGAGACACCCAGGCACCCCAATACAAAATACGTCTCTGAGAGATTTTTTAAATATTTTTATCACTAACTTTTTTTAGACAATGAAAATATCATATAAAGGCTACTTCTGGTGGGGGGGGGAAGTCTGCTAAACTTTATATTCTGCTCGCACTGCCTCTTTGAGTAGTTAAATATTATAAAGGAAAAAAAAGGATGCAGAGTCCATAGTCTTTGCAGAAACCATCTGCAGAATAATAAAAATGCAAATTAATAAAAATATCAAATTCTTATAAAAAATTAACTTTCAAGTCTTCAAAATCCTATTTCTCCAGTATAAAAGACAGAGTAATTAAGTGGATGCAGTTTAGAAGGGGAAGTGGTGGGGGTGGCAGTACAGATAATTTGAGTATCACAGGTAGATTTGTGGTGACTGCCAGAACATTAAGACACTTACCAGTTAAATTATTCAGAGTTGCTTTCAGTCCCGCTCCCTAACATATAACCAGCATTAAACAAACACAGTAACAAACTAGCTAAGGTGTAGCATCAGTAGCCCCAGACAGAGACTCCAAGAACATCTACAAAAAAACAAAACAAACAACAACAACAACAACAAACCCAGCTTAAATCTGGGGAGGAGGGAAACCATGAGGAAATAATATAACACAAATGTGATACCTGCCAAAATATAAACTCTGAACAAAAACAGCACAGGAAACGATTACTATACCAGGCACAAAAGGAAAGGGTGTTTTTTTCCCTCTACAGCCACCCTTGGGAAATACAGTGCACTCTCCTACTTACTGCCTAACTGGGGTAAACCAGAAGCCAGAGACAAAGCCCGGAACCCACTCCCAGTGCTGTGTACAACAGAAGGGAACAGTAGGGGAAAGAACGAGAAAGGGATGCAGGCTAGAGTACTCTGCAGCCATATGGCTAGAACAAGGTGACGACCAATCAGAACCAGAATCAGGAAAGTGGGAGGCAGTGAGTCACAGTGCATTCACAACTGTTCCTCCCCCAGGGCCTGAAACAAAGCCTGTAGAACCAGTGGGGAGGCACAGGGATCAAAATACTTGGAAACTT
Source organism: Crocuta crocuta (assembly GCF_008692635.1). NCBI lineage: Eukaryota > Metazoa > Chordata > Mammalia > Carnivora > Hyaenidae > Crocuta > Crocuta crocuta. Next base: position 2,128,254 of record NW_027530521.1, on the reverse strand, counting down.
AGATTAGTCTTTGAGAGAAGGAAGAAAAAAAAAACAAAAAACAGGAAGAGAAGAAAGCCTTGCAGATTGGAAACAGGTCAAGATCATATGAGCTGGGTAAAATTTTCTTTGAAAGAAGATTCTGGTATATTTCAGAGTGCCATGCAGAAAAATGCATTGCTCCTGAACTCCTTGCTGTATTCACATTAGAAGCATACCAAGTGTGTAGTTGCGCATGCCTATGACATTTTTTAAAATCTCAAGGTCTGAAGGAAGCACTGATGTCTTCTGTCACTTAAATATCTGTCACTGCATTTTGAAAACCAACGATCTGAAGTTTGGTGAGCTCTAGCAGTGGAGGCACTCAGGCGGGCAGAAGCCCTGTGTACTCTTTTCAGGGAGAGCTGCCGTGCACTGTAGTTGGGTTTTGTAAGTTCCACAATCCAGTCTTGTTCTAGAGCTTAGTCCTGCAGCGCTGGCAAACACACCAGTCACTTTAACTCCAGCAGGACCTTGACCTGAAGGAGAACCAGTTCTGGGTGGCAGTGAGAGAATGCTGCTATCGAATTTCATAAATTTTAGCTATGTGCTCTATCACGCAAAGTTCTTAAGCATCTTCCCATTTCAACAGGAAGGAGCTTATACTTTTATTATTACATGTTTTAAACAAAGAAATCATGACTTCTGATTTGGCAATGACTTTTGCTGGTCATTAGTGAAGGTTATATAAAATAAACAATTTGGTACTTTCAATGTTATTCACATATGAAGGAGACCTTGGAATGTAGCTAATTATCTTGGAACACTAACCTGAAGGTTTGAGAAAAGGCTAAGAATCACAAACTGGCCATCTGTCACTGACTAATAAGTTAATGAAAGTTAAAAAGAAAAGGGGGCAGGGAGAGGAGATGAGGAAGGAAAAGCGGCAAAGAACAAAGGCAGAAGGGAAGAAGAAAAGTCAGTAAGTGATCATCTTTCTTTCCTTAATATATCTTCTATAACAATAGGCCGATGGGTCTGGTGTCCAGAATGGCTAAGACCACCCCCTCCAATCAATCTATCCGTCAAGAACTGCTCTGTAAGCCCAGCATGTAATTCCAAGCCTCAGATTCCCCTGACATTCTCATCACTAGGTTTTATCAGGGCTTGTTCAGGCAGAAGAGTTCACAGAGCCTATAACACTTCAAGTCACAGTTTCTGAGACAGGTAGTCACGGTGATCAATATTGTGACATTCAGCGATACTATCAACACATTCCCACAACAGCAAGATGGATCCCAAAGAAAAATATGGAAGTTTGTAGGTCCAACTCAACAGAAAAAGGGGTTCATGTTTCAGCTATGTAAGTCAGTCATTCCAAGTCCCAGGACACTAATCAATATAGAAGGGAGACGGAGAGATGGAAGGACAGCCCCCACCCTTCCAATCAAGCCACCACTTTATTTCCATCAAATCGTCACACAAATTTTCAAAGCTTCTCTCAAAAGGAACTCCAGGTGCTGGGCCCTGCCCTCCATAATTGCATGCCAGTGATCAGTCAGTCATTCAACCTGTCTGTGTTCCATTTTGTGTTATCTGTTTTGTATCAGTGATGAGGGGGCCACACGCACCCAGACATCTCCTTACACAGTACTACCTTAAAAACGCATCCTTTGTCCCCTCCACGAATCAGCCATATAATACGAAAACAGAACCTGCACCCTTCATACCAGAGACAGAAACTTTTCACAAACACAGAAAGCCAAGAACAAATCTTACTTATCTTCCTACCTAAATGCAGTGAAAAAATTTTGCAGGACTTCAGACTTACCAAATGCTCAAACAAAACAAGGGCTACTGAATTTTTGTGTGCAGAGAAACTAACATGGAGAAACTTACATCTGTTGAAGTCAGAATTTACCCAGAAACACACACACACACACACACACACACACACACACACACACACATTTTCTACTGTCTGAAATTCAAACACTGCATTTGTAAGTAACAGCAACATACGGCAACACTGAAGTCCCAGGAAGGGGACAGAACAGTCTTCAGAATGCCACCACATAATTATCCTCTGAGGAACAGTGTATGTGCTGCTGACATAAAATTAATGACAAAATTAAATCCAGGGTAAAAAGTATGTTTAATAAAAGAAAATAGAAAAAAAAAAAAAGGAAACAGAATTTTGAGTGAAGACTCTACCATTTTATGAGGAGGAACACAAGGAAAGGACAATAAACTCAAAATAAGCCCCTTCTAATGCACTAAGTGAAATTAAAGGGAAGGATATGCACTAAAGTTATTAGAGGGAATGTTCTAGGGGAGACACACAGGACAGGATTTTGACAGAGAAGGGGGAGGACTACTGGCAGCAGCAGACATAAAAATATACTTAACTAAAAATAACTGCATTTTATTTGTTTTGTAAGGCACTAGAAAGTTTTCCCTGAACTCTCCGATGCTGAGTTTTAGCGTTAGAATTAAACCGTTTCTAACCTATAGAAACGCCTTTTAAAATGGGATATACCCTTTAAACACGCCACCTGTTTGACAGAAGCAGTATCTACAGTCATCTCAGCTCAGGCACTGAACTGTTTATGCTATCCACTAAAGAGGATCTGCTTGGTCTTAGGGAGCTGGGATCACTGACACTCATTTTAGTTCTGCAAAGCGTCAGGGAACTAGGAGAGTACAATACACCTGAATTCAGAAACAGCAGCAGTTGGAATTACCAGTTTTTTCAACAAAGTTCAAAATTCTCTATGTGGATGCTTAACAGATGGTAGAGACTACACATGTCATGGCACTGCTTAGACTTTGGCTTGTTTAATTAAAAAAATATTCTTTGGGGTTTACTCTTCCTTCAACACATACAGACACACACAGATATTTACATCAATAGGTTTTTATATCCTATCTCCAGAGGAGATTAGACCTTTTATTCATTTCAATGGGATTTATATTCCATCTCCATGGGGGTTAGACTCTATTTGATAGCCTGATTGAAATGCAGTTTACGTTTTTTCTTACTTAGTCCATTCATGCTCTAACAGATAAACTCCACCCCTTCTTCTGCGTGACCATAAAAGACTAAGACTGCTGTAGTCAAACTTTGCCTAAATCGAGAGACCCTTATAAGCACCTGGGAACTGCCTTTATTTGCAACAAATAAGAAAAAATGTAGCTGCTGTACTTGAGAGAGATGTGGCCCTGGAGCTCTACAGTTCTCCAATATGTAACACACCCAGATGTGAGGGCAAAATAGAACACAGAGACAGACTAAAAACAGCACTGCATGCTGGGAATGGTAGTTGTAAGATAGTTCTCTACAATAAAAGATGAAGGAAGCCAAAATCAGAACCCACTTGGTTTACATTTAAGTTCTCTATGTTTCTTGAAGCATTAAGCTATACTGTCCTGTCTACTTGGGAAAAAAATTGAGGATCAACTGAATTAAAGGTAGAGAATGCTTTAGAAAATTATCGAGGGCAATGTGAAAATAAGGGACGGTAACCAATGAATATCAGAGTTTGTCTAGTATGAATTTTTAACTCAGAGCAACAGCTAACTGAATATGACTTTTACTTCCAATGTCAATTATATTTCAATTGCTTGATTTTTAACATCTAGCCAAATATTTTTTATTTTGTTTTTTATTTTTTTTATGTTTTATTTATTTTTATTTAGTTTTTTAATGAGAATCACCCAAAAAAGTACAGGATTAAGAAAGAGAATGCTACTTGCTGCCTTTTTATCTCAAAAATCAAACACATTAGGGAATATTTCCCTGTACAGAAATCTAGGTACGGCTCAGGTTTCCTATACCTCTACAGCAGTTCAGGGTCATATTCTGAATGCATAAAACAGATGTCAAATTTAAAAGTAACCTGGCCCAGCAAACACCCTAGATACAGTAATGAGAAGAGCCAAAAAAAAAAAAAAAAAAATCACAGAAGAAACATTTATAATCTGAACAATTTAGCTGCTCTGCTAATATTAAGAAAGTGTCTGAATCTTTGTGTTTGTACCACCACGAGATATGACACGGAGGCTGTTAATTTGTAAATTAAGCTCCAGTTCATCAAAATGCATGACCCTCTGTAACTATCTGTCATAGACCTGCACACACCGCCCGACTGCCATTCATCATTCGTGGCTCGATTCCCCAACTTAGAAGGCAGCATTGCCTTGTTAGTGTCAGAGTTGTTCCACACACTGTAGAAATTCTCTTTGCTCTGTCCTGAAGCTGCTCTAGTTGGTTTTCCTCACAAAAGAATTATAACTGGAGGCTGCTATATAGTAGCTGTCCCTGACAAGTTGGATATGAAAATACAATTTAAGTACAATAATGATCCTTAAATGGGCAGAGGGAAAAAGAGGAACAAAACCCATAACCTCCACCATTTGATGGGACACTGCTCACTTAAAAGATGGCTTTACCTCTCTAAGCCCTGGGTACAATGAGAGAGAATGCAGAAAGTCCTCTTTTCACAAAAACACAAGACAGAATAAGATGCTGGAAGAGATAACCAACTGCTACGCAAAATACATGTACTAGGACATGAATCAGTCATGTCTAAAAGCGAGGATCTTTTAACAATCCTTAATTCTGCAGTTTTTTCTTGAGAGAAAAAGACAACAGTATTAGAACAATATACTGTGTCAAACAGGATACATCAAGTAGGAAATATTTTCTGAGGCTATGTAATATTTTCCTTACATGTGAAAAAAGGCAGTCTTAGCAATCACTGAACACTGACATTTTGAATTGGAAAGGATCTTAACAAAAGCACATCCTTAACAATACTCTGGATGTTTAAAAATATAACTGTTATCATCTGCCATAAGAGCATAAACACAAGGTTAAAAAATATTCCAAAGCTACTGCGTGTCTCTTAATTTCACAAAGTAGTCACTATATCAGTAGTTTATCACTGAATATTCGTTACAATCACTTAGAGAGAAAAATGCACAATGTTACAAATTTGCTTTCTGACAAGACCCCACGTAAAACAACACAGAGGAAGCTATTCCATCACCTACACAGGATGCCAAGATGAGAGATGGTTAACTTCAAGGGACTGGATCTTCCAAGACACGTGACCAAGGATGGTTTGCACTACTCTGTGTTTAGTCTGAGTTTTCGGCATCAGAGGCAGAAGAAACTTGAACTCCTCTTTCAGAGTAGATCTGCTTTTTTTTTGTTCTAACTTGTCAGTACTAGAACTTTTCTCAAAGAGAGCTAGAGATTCAGTAACATGGAAGAAAAGCATGAATAATCTCTGAATGAATAAAAAGCATTTGGTTAAAAATTTAAGTATTTTATTAAATCTTAAGTGTGAAGAAAAACATTTTTCACAGGCTATGAAAACCACTAAATCCAATTCTATAAGAATATTTAGAGTTTTTACTCTCTCTCTCTCTCTCTCTCTCTCTCTCCAAGGTTTAGAAAAGATGCAATGGCTGCAGTAAAAATGATTTGCTGCTCTTATCTTCTTTCAGCATACTTCTTAGTACTAAAAGTGGAGCTCACGCTTTTTACCTCTACTGTTCTCCAGTTTCCACATCCAACAAAATTACTGCGGTGCAGGGTCAGGAGACAGGAGAACACTATACTGAACGTAAGACCAGTCCCTTGATTTTTAGAAAAATAGACTTCATTTTTTAGAGCAGTTTTAAATTCATAGTAAAAGCAAGTAGAAAATGCAGATAATTGCCATATACCCTCTGTATCCCCTCCCCCTCACTATCAATATCCCCATCAGAACAGTATATTTGTTAAAACTGATAAACCTAGATTATCATTATCATCCCAAATCCACAACTACACTAGGATTCACTCTTAATGTACATTCTATGGGTTCTGACCAATGTATAATGACACTTATCCACCATTAGAGCATCCTATGGGATAGTTTCGTTGCCCTAAAAACCCTGTGCTCAGTCTGTTATCCCTCCCTCCCACTAACCCCTGGCAACCACCGATCATTTTACTGTCTCCATAATTTTGCCTTTTCCAGAATGCCATACAGTTGAAATCATGTAGCAAGTAGCCTTTTCAGATTGGCTTCTTTTACTTATTAATATGCATCTAAAGTTCCTCCATTCTTTTTGTGGCTTGATAGCTCATTCTTTTAAGCACTGAATAATATTCCATTGTCTGGATGTACCACAGCAGTTTCTTGACTTTTAGGTGCAGTCTAAAATGGCAATGGTGAGTTCTATCATGGTTACAATAAAAACAACAACAATCTTATCGGATCGATATTGCCTGCCAGGTAGGACACACTGAGGTTCTGAGTTTCTTATGTGACTTGTCCTAAGTCTCAAGCCAGGGGTAGAGTCAGACTTAATTAACACTTCTTGTTTCTCATATCTAATCCCACATCCATCCCCCATACCCCCTAGTTATTTTACTTGTTCGTAAGGACTTGGAACCCTCACATCTGTATACTACCTGATATAGCAAGCCATAAAAGCATCACAAAATCTGTGTGTACATGCGTGTGTGCACACGCGTGCGTGCACACACACACATACACACACACACATACATACTCCTATTACTTATTCGTGGGCTCAGCTTCTCCACTCAGTCTCCACTGCTACTCCACTCAGTCTCCACTGCTACTCCACTCAGTCTCCACTCAGTCTTCTCTTCTGCTTAAATTCTATGAATCTCTAAACGGCAAGAACATAATCTCTTGATCTACACTTTCTATAAGTGCCATGCACAGAAAACTAATGCTCATAATGATGATCTTGACACACTACAAAGAAGCTAAATCATTAAAAAATGTTTCAATCTGGGATTGAAAACTCACAGGCAGGTAACGTATATGAATGAAGCAGGCTGGCTGTGAGATAATAAGGAGTGATAGGGACTAGGGTCAACTTGAGAGGGAGAGCCCTGTACAGGCACTAATGTAAGAACTGCTTTTAACACTGTGAGGCAAACAAAGTATCTCTGCTGGTTAGATTAAGCCCAGGGGCTACCGGTTTTCAATCCCTTAACAGTAATTACATTCACTGAACTGTAGTTACTAGAAATCAGCCATTACTCAGAAAAATTTTCAACAATAGGAGGTGAGTCAAAAAGGATTTCAGATAACCAGAAAATTAAAATGGCTTTCTGGTTCATTAAAATCTTACCACTTGAAAGGGCTGGGGTGTGATGTTCATGGGAAGAGGTGCAGACATACGAAGCAAGTAATCAGTGGGCACTGAGAAGAATATGGTTAAGATAAAATATCTGAAGATAGAAGAGAGAGAAACTACATTACAAAATATAAAAGAATGAAAAATCTGGTAATAATGTGTTCCATAAATGTGCTGACTTTATCAAAACAGCTTAAAGGACCTCACAGATAATTTAAGCCCCTCCCCATCAGGAAACACCGGCATAAGAATGAACTGGAATCAATTTCTCTACCATGGAAATGGGGTTGTCTCCAGGGCTGAAGGAAGCAGCTCCTTAAAACAGCCACATTGTAGAGGTCAGAAAAATGGAAATTACCTTGTTGAAGCTGTCCAGGGAATTATCGTAAGCAAAAGGTCATCACTTGGATTCGGGATTTGGAATCCAACCAGAACACTAGAAACATCTCCTACATTGAATGGTTCTTGTTTTTGAGTACTGAGGCTTTTCAAAATCATTTAATTTACATGATTAAGAAAAGAGGAATTCATGTTGTCAACATATGGATTATTCAATAAACTTCTAGGAATTCAACTTTCTGAGTGAACCCTAGATGAAAAATGGTGGTACCGCTTTCCACGATGTTCCTAATGGTGTGATATTTTTAGCTTAAGTAATCACTCATGCATGTACATAACACTTTACACTTGTAAATTTTCTTACCCTCTTCTCAAATAAGATTTTAAAAACTGGGTCTGGTAGATTTGACCAAGTGTCATGGACTCAGACAGGGAAACTAAGGCATATGGGGAGCAATGGCCAACCCGAAGTTACACAGTTACCTAATAGTAAAACAGGGACTAGAATATGGAATCCTTATCCTCTGGAAAACGAGTTTGAATGGAGCTCTGTTCACTGAACAAAGAGCTGGAGTTCATTTGTCTGAGCCAACACTTCTGGGGCTGACAGGAGGTTGGGTGATATCCAAGTGGATGGACTGAATGTAGAATATACTGGTGTGGGGAGATGAGCCAAGGGGGAGAGATGTCCTTTGCTGGACATCAGTCTCTAGGTACGGTCAACTGCCAGGAAACAATGACAGGCTGTTGAAAGCCAAGGAAGTAAGCTGTGCAACAAACTGAAGGCGCCAAGCAGGAGAGAAGCCACAGGATGCAGTCAAGGTTGGAAATGTGACAGCCAGAGGTGAGGCACGGACAGCTCAAGAGGTTGGTCTGGAGCAAATTACAGTGACTGTGCCCACTCGGAGGCACATTTCCTATAAACTGCTCTGAGCACCTGGAAAGGCTGGGAATGTTCTTAAACGGGCTGGGCAGTGCTGGATAACTTCAAAATGCCAGAGACTGTATGCTGTCATCAAAGGTATTCTCTCTGGCAGCTGAGCAGGGGATACACACTGAAGCCAAACCGACAAGAATGATACGGATCTTCATCTATGGAGTGCGATAGACAAATTTAAGATTCTATTGCTAACCTTCTACCTCAAGCCAAAACTTTACTTCTGGAACAATGACTTCAATTTAATAAACGGAATGGTCACTGGCAACATTAACCTGGTAAAATGCTGGGTTCTAGTGGGTCTTGAAAGGAGTGTATCACAGCAAAGTTTACACATCAGCCACTAATACAAAGCTGGATTTAAAATGTTTATTCACTAACAGATTTATCATACTGCCATAAAACCCATACAGCTATTCTGCTTTTAAAATAGAGCACAGATGATCAAAACCCATATGCAAAAGGACTGGGGAGACAGCATTATAAACCACACAGAGAGGTTTTAAAATCAGCCTCCCTGCTTTCAGAGCTGCTATAGGAAACCTGACTGCTCCTCCCCCACCCATCACGTAAGACAAGGGCTCAGTCAATAAGACTGCTGTGCAAGTGACACAGCCATCACTTCTGCTTAGTCTCCACAGGCCTAATGGACGTGATGCTGCATTTACTTATCTCAGTAGGCAGCACGGCCTCACCAAGAGTGGTTGTGTTTCAGACTTGGTAAGAACAAGGTGTCAGGGGTTTTGTGCTGTTGCATCGTTCCGCAACACCTTATTTCAACTCTGTGCTGAGCTGGCAAAAGCACTAAATCAACCCAGTTCTGCAATCCAGCTCCGCTTACCCTTCAGCCGTTCCAGGAGCAGGACGACTTTGCAACATTCACTGGCAATGTGACACACGAGTAACACAGATCTGTCTAGTCATCACACCCTTTGAATGTCTTCTTGGTCCTTCTCTGTCCTTGTCTCTCCCAGCTGCAATTTTCCTTACTAAATATTTCCTGTGATATTTTCAACGGAAAGACATAAGGACCTAACTCCATCTTGAGCCTGTAGAAATGTGTGCAATCTCTCTGCTACACATAGATCCTGTCAGGTGGTACTTGGACTTCCTACAGCCTACTCTGTTCGGGTGCTGAGAATGAAGAGAGATGGCTGCTGCCATCTCCTTTAAAAGAGCCCAGTTGGTTTCAGGGTGGCAGTGAGGGCAGGTAAGATGGACCTTCTTGGAGAAAGCAAGGGTATTTGTCTGATGGATACGGTGGAACGGACCTACTCGTGTGCAGGCTGTCAGCCTTGCCACTAATCAAAGGGGAGAAAGCATATTTAGGAAAGGAAAATGGAACAAATTGACTGGAAGAGAAGAAATGACACGGAAGTACAGTGTTTAACATGCAGCTTTTCTTGGTGGTTGAAGGTACTCCTTTCCTAAGTGAGGCACCCTGTAACAGGAAGGAATCATTCCTACACAGGGGTGCATACCTATACTTCACAGGGTGTTTGTTTGTGTGACAGTTATACTGTCATAATTTTAGATAGTTAAACCTCTGCTCCCGGGTTTATAAAAGATCAGAGCACTTGTCACTCTTGGTGCAGGTAGAGTGAGATAGAGTGGCTGAGCAGTTCATTTTTCTTTATAATTACACTCCATTAACCTTCCACATGAGAGCTCCCCTGTGCTTTCATACCAGCAGCACCAACTGGCTGCATTTGATAAGGCTCTACAGAGTCTGCAAGACCAGCACATGCAACAAAAGAAACACTTTAATACTGCAGACTTAAGCAGAAGCTCAAGGCAGCTCCACGGCTCCTTTACTTATCGGCACACATACTCAGCTCAATTATACATGTGTGGACAGAAACAAACCGAACATGTAAAGCCTGAAACCAGCAAACAGATGATGGGAAATTATTTAAACCAACTTATTTAAACCAAAAGTGATTTGAAAATCTTCTGGTAATCTTTACAATATTAAAAATCCAAATTTATTATTATTATTTTTCTAACCTCTGGTAATGTGGGATCCTGTAAGAAATGTACTCGGTATACTAAAGCTTACCCGGTGACACAATTAACAGGGTGATCTATATTACAATTAGATCACACTGGTGTCTACAAGCTGCATGTTGTGAAGGTAATGTACGTACTAAAGTATTTCTCCTTACATATCCCCCAGTAACTCATTTAAAAAAAATTGGTTAAGAACTAGCACTAAGTCTATCTCTATCCTTCTTGACAGTGGCCACATAAATGATTTCCCTTTTTGAGAGAGACAGAGAGAGAGAGACCTAGTCCATTAATAATTCATACTCCTGTAGTTTTTAATGCAGCACCCGGAACGCTACTTTCCATATGCACAAAGGTAGATTAGTGCTTTTTCTACCCTGAGCAAAGGCTAGGTGTTACATGCTTGAGCAGATAAAACGAAAGCCAATTTGGGAAGTAGGCACTGGCACAATTAATCTTGAATAGGATCCCAATTATTTGGGAAACAAAAGGTAGCTATATTTATACCTCTGCTTTAACTAATGGCATTCACAGTCTTCACACATCTCAGAATAAGGTTTCCATCACGACAGTTTGTGTTTCTGGGTACATCCCTAATGAACGGTGACCTAAGAAAGGTCAACAGGCATCCCAAAGATGCTACTCACTGCAACCTCACTTTCTTTGGCAAATGTATACAACTGAGGATTGATCTATGGTAAGCATAACCTAAGAAGCAGAGAATTAAAGCATAGGAACTCAAGTGGTACAGTATTTCCTTCATCAAATGTTATATTTAAAACACTGGTCTAGAGCTATAAAACTACAGCAGAATCTTGTTTTTGAAAATTAATGAGATGCTGGGGCGCCTGGGTGGCTTAGTCGGTTAAGCGTCCGACTTTCACTTAGGTCATGATCTCGCGGTTCATGGGTTCGAGCCCCGCGTCGGGCTCTGTGCTGACTGCCAGCTCAGAGCCTGGAGCCTGTTTCAGTCTGTGACTCCCTCTCTCTCTGACCCTCCCCTGCTCAAGCTGTCTCTCTCTCTCTCCTAGAAATAAATAAAACATTAAAAAAAAAAATTAAAAAAAAAAAAAGAAAATTAATGAGATGCTTAGTCCTTCTCAAAGTGTTTGGCAGAAAAATGATTGTTTACATTTACATTTTGAAGATGGATGATAGATCTGGGAATTCTACTATACTCTTCCTTTTTTCTATGCTTTATGCATGAAACTAAACAATTTTCTCCATTAGTATTTCCCTTTTGCTTAATACCATTACAAACTTACATAACTGTATGTTTTTGAAGATACTTACAGTATTACAGTATTCTTTTAAAAAATGCTTTTCTTAACCCAGATATCAGATTGGTGGTTCCAACTACATAGTTCATAATTCCTTAAATACCAGTATCTGAGATATAGTTTTAATGTTTTCTTGCTGCACATTACATGCTGAAGCATTCACCATAATGATATTGAATGACTATATGCCAAAAGATAAAGCCAACCTATTCCTAAGGAAGCAGCTCCTGAAAATGTTGTTTTTTCAATGTCCAGATCCAGTGGCAATCAGATTTCTCATCTGCCTAATAATGCATATTTTCCATTTCCCAGTGAACAGAATTTCATTCACTAAGTACTTGTTTTTCAGTTGTGAGAGTGGCAGACAAATTAAAATGCCCCTCTCTATAACCATGTTAAGAGTCAGGCGAAAGCCAATCTACCTGTTCAGGATCTGTCGCTCTGACTCATTGTTGGGCCATCTGTTCGTGTGTGCTGCTTGCCTCCCGGTGCAAATCAACCTGCTGCTGGGCAGACCTGCCTCATGCTGCAAACTCATTCTGCAATTTCAACCTCCCTCACCAGCAATAGGTCCCCTTATTGGAATCTGAAACTACCACTTCAATCAACTAGAGTCACACCTTATTCTACTGCTCTTGTACAAAAAAAATGATACACCGCAGGCCCCCGTGCAAACAGGTCATCTCTGAACGCTGGGCCCGTGAGGAAGGTGGCAGCACATTTCTGCTTCTATCAAAACATTTTAGTACCATCAGCAGCAATCAGGCTGCTACTCAGGAATATACATGCACTACTGTGGCGAGAGGCTAAAAAGATTACTGAATCCCAGAGGACGAGGGCATGAACTGCAAATACAAACCATTCTAGTCTTCCTTGTTTTAGAGATTGGCAACTTATTCTTAGATGGGTTTCCATCTGTGTGATTAGCACACAAATTTAAAGCAGCATTAGAACAGGTTCTCAGAACATCTTCTGAATCAAACACAACTATCACTTTGCTTGCTGTTTTGTATTTACTTTGCTAATCACTCGTTCATCTTAGATTTGAAAGGATGTTAGGGCTCCGAATAGGATAGTGAGTAGTATAAGGTTGGAGGACAATATTTACTAAACATACCTGCAAAGTATATAGTATTGTATCAGCTGTTGTGGTATGATATTAAAGTTATGTTCTTTGAAAGTTTACACACTATTTCAGGAAATAGAAGATGTATGTGCAAAAGAACTATAACATTTCTTATGGAATATTAATAAGCAAAATTATTGGAAGATTTTTAAAAAAGATATAAACAGAGAGCAAGCAACAGAAAAAGTGGAGCCATGAGCAGAGAAAAGATCAAATCTGGGATAGTGTACATTTTGAGCAATGCTAACTCTAAGGAAATTTTAGGGGGAGATAAACAATTAACAGTAGGCTATCAATAGGAGTGCCTGGGTGGCTCAGTCAGTTAAGTGTCCGACTTTGGCTTAGGCCATGATCTTGCAGTTAGTGAGTTCGAGCCCCACGTCAGGCTCTGTGCTGACAGCTTGAACCCCGGAACCTGCTTCGAATTCTGTGTCTCCCTCTCTCTGCCTCTCCCCTGTTCACGCTCTGTCTCTGTCTCTTAAAAAATAAACCTTAAAAAATGTTTTTTAATTTAAAAAATAGACTATCAATAATAATGAAAAACTATTACTTTGGAGAAATGGAGTAAGGCAAATTTAGATGCTAGAGACTGATTATAGGCCCCTTAACATTAAGATAAACAAATATGTACCCGATGAAAGGTATATATCTACTTCCACTGGGCCTTATTTACATTTTAGAAGACTGTCCTTTAAGAACCAAATACAGAATTAACCTATCTTATTTCTAGTACATGTACTTGAAAAATGGATGTCTATTTTTAGAAAGAAAATTTAAAATGTATCTGTGGAGGACCCAAAAGAAAAATATGTAATTTAAAAAGAGCTGAACAGCTACTAGATTGGTGGTTAAGAGAAGGAAAAACTGTGCAAAAATATACCTAAAAACACAGATCAGAAAAAATCCAAGTATTATGTTGCTTATCAGCAACCAATAACTGGTGATGACAAAGCAGCAGGAGGGGAGAGGAGAGACTGATACCTATATGAGAATTTCCATCTCTTAGTGGGTAAGAAATTCATCACATCTCATTTTGTTCAAGGCCCTACTGTATCTAGTGTACACAAACACCTTAACTTTTCTCCTGAGGATGAGTCATAGTCGTGGTGAATAGAAATGCTTGTCCTATTCCTTTGTGCTAAGGCAAAGTCACAACCTTCTGCAAGGCTGGTGGGAAGATGACATTTACTAAACAACCAGCAACATCCCTAGTCTTTTTTTTTTCTTTTTTAACAGATACTGATAAATGAAAATAATGATCAAGGGAAGCTTCTAATTTTTAAACTGATGGGAAAGTTGAGGCTAGCATGTTAACCCTTTCAACCACTTGTTGCTTGTAAAAAGACAAAAACAAAAACAATTGGCACCATCAAATCATAAGCAAAGACTGTAAACTTTAAAGAAAGCAACATGTTTAACAAGAAGAAACTGCTACTTCATTTCCCACTCTATGCTATGAAAACAAATTACTCACTTCCACACTATACGCCAAGGAATATAGTGTTATTTGGAAACTACATTCTCTTACCTTACCTTTAGTTTATTTTTTTCACTTTTTTTCACTTTATTTATTTTGAGAGAGAGAGAGAGAGAGAAAGAGAGAGAGGGGAGGAGAGAGAAAGGTGGGAGAGAGAGGGAGAGAAAGGAGAGAAAGTGGGGAGGAGCAGACAAGGAGAGAGAGATGGAGCATTCCAAACAGGCTCCATACTGTCAGCGCAGAGGCTGAGCAGGGCTCAATCCCAGGGACCAGACAACTGTAAGATCATGACCTGAGCCAAAATCAAGAGTCAGGAACTTAATGACTGAACCACTCAGGCACCCCTACATCCTCTCATCTTTAGATAGGCTAGCCACTAACCCCTACCTCTTACGTATACTCTATTAGGAGTTGCTGGGTCTCTTTCATCAATATATGATAATACTCATAACACTTCTGAATTCATTGCTAAAAATTATTGTTAGTTGAGATGTGGGACTGAAGATAAGAAAGCACACAATGACCAGAAACTAGCTAATAGTCAAATTGCAGATGTTAAGGACTTTAATGATTCCTTTTGAAAAAAAGGAGATTTAAAATGGACCAAAAACTTATGCAGCGCAACTAATTATTTTAGTCCAACCCTTCTGAAACACTCCTACTAGGATATAAATTTGGATGCCAGTTTTTCATTATTTGTCTCACAGTCGGAGGTCACTATTTGTGTCATTTTCTAAATTCAAAACCTATGTCAAAATAAGAATTTGACACTCTAAACTCTGAGGAATGCCACACCAACAGCTCAACATCTCTTTGGCCATCAGACCCAGATGTTTTGCTAACACAACTGAGATCACACACCAGAATTTATTAACACAGCTGTTTAGGAGCAGAAACATCACAGAAGTCATGTTCTGCTCTGATACAGAAGCTGAAGGGAACGCAGAAGTTGAAAACCCATCAAAGGCAAGGATTCTGTGACTACCCAGGTGGGGGAAACAGGGCTCTATGATATTTTAGCAGGTCCAATGACAGGCCATTACAGCTGCCATTTCAACAAATTTCTACTCTAATAAATTACTGCCATGTAGTTAACCAATGGGCCTGTAGGTTCTAATGAGAGAAAACCACATTCACCTGACCTGAGAAGTAAATAACAAGACTAATAATGAAAGCCGCAGTTGTGGTGACTAATCTGTGCTTCCGCCACGTGCCCCACAGTTTCAACAGACCAGCTAATAACACCGGAGAAGAAAACAAAAACATTGCTAGCCAACACTGCATTTTTGTCTAAGAAAAGAGCAGGAAGAGGATTAACTGCATTCTTTCCCCCGCCCCCCGCCCCTGATGCTTACATTTTAAAAATTCCATTAGTATCTTGCCAGATTTTCAAGAGAAAAGCTGTGCATCAGAGTTAACTGGTACGATAGGCCATGGGAGAATAAAACCAATAAGAAACCTTTCTGTTCTGCACTTCACAGGGCTGTCACTCGTACTAGAAAAACGTCACTTTGAAGCCCTGTTTGCATTCCATTTTTAACTAGAGGGAAGAGGATGGAGGTCTTTGGTTTCTATGACAACCCAGATGGGCCATAATACACGATACTTACAAATGTTCAATTGCAGGGATGCCAAATCAAATTAAGGCAGAGTTAGCACTACTTCATAAAAACTAGATGGGGGAGAAAACAAAATACTTATGGCAAAATGATGCCATTTCTAGAAGTGGTTCTGAAAGATTTCATGAGCAAATATAAAGAAAAGGGTGACTATTTTTAGTAAAAACAAATAAAACAGTAAAGCTAATATATAAAAATAAAGCTCCAATTTACATGAGTAAATGTTTTCATTAAATTTGACTACTGGAAAATTACTACCTCACTTAATGTTAAAAAAAAATCCTCTCAAATAACATGAATTTCATTAGTGATTTAAATCATTACAATCTGGCACACTGACTGGGTTTTAATGGTGAGTTGAGCTCCTTTGAGCGACTTTTTCCTTTGCTCCAGCCTCAAGATTTGTTTCTATATTTGGCTTTTATAACTAGCATACTTAGTCCTCAAAATAATTGTGAAATGGCTAATGTTTCAGAAGGGAACTAATTTGTAACTTGTACTTACTACAACTTGTGAAATTTATTAACTTTCCAGCAGAATGCAAGAGTAATCTACTGTATCTCTTTCCATTTATACATTATGATCTATTTGAGAACGATCCTCAGTAAACACTTCTGGCTTTTACAGCACTATTTTGAAGAAAAGTATTCATACATAGTCCTCTTTATTTGAGGGGGAAAATAAAATGTTTTATATTCAAACCTTATAAGAGAACTGATTTAGATCATGGATCTTACCACTGGGGAGAGGGAGTATGTCTCACCCTTTCAAGATCATAATGAAGAATTAAAGAGTCTTCCCCCCAAATGTCCTATGTCATATAAACATATACACATAAGTTGTGCATGTATTTCAGGCAGTTTAGAGCCCTAACCCGAATGCCCTCCACAGCTCCTGGTTCACATCCTGGTTAAGGTCCCTTCTCCCCAAAAGCCAAAATTTCATACTTGTAATAAGTGAAGTCCCCAACAAACAAAAAACCTTAACGTTTTCAACATTAAGTTGACTGATGGTACCTTTTGACTTAAAACACAGGTCCAATTAAATTAATTAAGATAAAATAAATTAGTTTAATAAGTAAGTGTCTGCTGCAGAAATGTTACTAAAGCTTGAAAACTCTGAGTTCCAACCCTTTTGGACTTGCACAATCAGGTAAGTTTGTTTCTGTGAATTTTTCTCCTCCTCTCAAATGGCATAAACCCATTTAAAAATTATTTTGAGACCAAGATCGGAGATGGTTGCAAAAACAGGGCCAGAATAATTTCCTTGGTCAAACCTTTTTATAACTCAGATGTTTCTTGTTTTGAAAAGAAAATCTGTATATAAAGAGTTCCATTTAAACAAGAATAGCCCGGAACACATTGTACCTCTACCATCGTTCAAGGAAAGAACTTGCGCTAAAGGCTAAAAAACTTTACCAACCAGGATGCTGGTTTTCCTTTCCCCCCATCTATGTGACTCTCGCCTTCACTCAGCCTCTCTTCAGCATTAGCTTCCTCTGTAACAAAATGAGGATAATACCTCTCTACCCCTGACTGCACTTAGAGAAAAAAAGAGAAAATCTTTCATAAAATTAGAGTTATAAAATATTCAGTATTCCTAGTCCTAATAATGACACTAAATAATAAACTGATGGTCTAAAAATGCTGATGAACTTGATTTTTAAAACACCATAAAGCTGCCCTGCTGCTTTATTATAATGACATGTTCACAAAGGGCAGAGTGAGAAAAGGCTGCAATTCTCACTAGGATGATGACTAGTACTTATAGAAGATTAAAAATAAGAATGATAGATTATGTAGAACAGAGGTAAAGATGGAAGTATAAGCATGGCTCAGCACACTACGGGGCATCAGCACACTACGGGGCATACAAGATTTAATTTGAGAGGTATTGGCGAGGCCTGGCGTGCAGGCCCACACAAGTGCCTTTAAAAGCGTCATTAGACTCTGGATATTTGCCCTTCATCAATTGCTTCCTATGCCAGGATTTCCTTTCTGAGTGTTGCAACCTAATATTCTTCACCCAGGCAACCACAAGCCTGTTTTGGAAAGGTTCCCTATTTCAGAAGCCTCAGTGCTATTTCCATTTGGAAATACATCTTTATGAAAATATGTATCATCCCCAGAACTAAAATGCTTAGATATATTAAGTTTCAGCTGTAAGTGGTATTTTTAGAAAAGTGGTAATTTCAGAATCTCTACTTCAAAATTACAGAGTTGGTTTCTTTTTTTAATGGAGTCAGAAAGTAGAAAATTAAAAAGACATACCAAAGATTAAAGTTCTCCCCTCCCAATTTCACTTAAAATTTTTAAAATGTATTTTCCTTAAATTCTTACAATCACCAAATTATTCATATGGTAAGAAATTTCATCAGATTTTATCTTCGTAAAAATCAAATAACCCAAGAGCAAAAGAGCTCTTAACAACAGTCAGTATTCTCAGGGTGGTGCTGCTATACGGCAGAGGGATTCAGTCTGAGGTGCTTTGGACATGGCAAAAAAATGTGTATTTTTAACTAAAGGAAAGGGGCTTTACTTTTAATAGGCAAGAAATAAGAAATTAATGTTATCTGTCAGTTGTACTTCAATAAAAAGGAAAAAGAAAGAAAGAAGAGACATTAGGGGGGAGGGGCAGAGGAGAAGGAAGGAAATCCTTGTTCTAAGATTATATTAAAAGCGACTTAAAACATGTAAGTGATGACATTTCATGAACTAAAACATTTAATCAGTGGCTATAGCAGAACATCTTATATCTTTTCCTTCAACACTACAGTTTTAAAGAGATGTGTTCATTTGACCTCTTATCCAACAGAAATTCATTGTCCTTCATACTGGTTTGCAGGGCACAGAACTAAGTATTTTGTTACAGTACTGAAGTTCTACTGTGGATGAATGCTACATCCTGCTAGACTGGAGAGCATTCCATTTAACTGTCTCAAGGCTAAGGGACTTACCACCCAGAAATCTATTTGTAAAACAGAGTTAATGACTTCTAAAAAGACGACTGCTCCCTCTCTTTTCACTACTCTCATACACCTGCACATACAAAATTTATTCTTCTTTCTAAACTCAAGTGTCACGCAACAATTTTACTTTTCCCCTTTACAACAGTATTCTTCAGTCAGGAGAAACTTTTCTGAATATGGAAAATGAGATTATGCAGTTAAGTTTCTTATACAGTTAAATTTGAATACATGCCTGAATACATCTGTGAGTACAAATATGTGCATAAGGTATGATTCGAAGGAAATGAACTTATTTATAAGTCACAAAAACTCAGTCACAAAATAGTTATGCCACGTATATATATACTACATTCCTAAGATAACCTTAAGCAGTTGCTATTTTTTGGTTAAAGCTTCTCAGATCCTAAGAAAAAAACAAAATCCTCATTTGAGATATTAATTTGATTAACGGGCATCAAATATTCAGACCTTCCTGTTCTGACTTATAAAACAGGTTATTTTCACTGTATTGGCAAAAGACCTGGATTGCTCCCAGCTTTTGATTACACCCAGGGAATGAAACTACCGATAATCTTTTTACTAAGAAATCTGAACCGCCTCACACTGAAATATTTAAATAAACATTAAGGGAACCATCAGCAGCAACCACTTACTCCTCATGAGCAATGAATAAAATAATAATATTTGTAGCACAATTAAGCCTCTCTGGCTCAAGATAGATCATCCCATCAATTTTGAAACAATTTTACTCTAGCTGTATAAATCTGAGCATAAAGAAAAAAAATAACTTCTAATGAAACATGAACAACTTTTTTGCATGTGAAATATATCCATCATTTCTTTAAAAATTTTTACTTCAGAACTCTCAAGAACAGAAAGAAAACAAGACATACAAATAAAATAGGTTAATCAGGGGCACCTGGGTGTCTCAGTCAGTTGGGTGTCCCACTTCGGCTCAGGTCACCATCTCGCAGTTCGTGAGTTTGAGCCCCGGGTTGGGCTCTGTTGACAGCTCAGAGCTTGGAGCCTGCTTTGTTTGATTCTGTGTCTCCCACTCTCTCTTCCCCTCCCCTGCTCACCCTCTGTCGCTGCCTCTCAAAAAATGAATAAATGTTAAAAAAAAATTTTTTTAAATAGCTTCATTATTTAGAGCCTACAAATGACTGCGGTAGAGCACAATTTTTAAACTTTGAAAATAGACTAATATGTAGTAGAAAATGGGTCTTTATAGACAATAAATAATTCAAATTCAAACAAGAAAGAATTGAAAGAACTGGGATGTACATTTTATTTTACATTTATGACTAAAGAACCTGAATAACCTACAAGTGGGTCATTGTTGATCCAAGTCCTATAAATAAGAATCAAATGATCTTAAAAATTAAATGTTATAACGTATGAGCTTTAAGAAGTATCTGCTTCCCATTTTCAATTGTTTTCTAATGTTTCCAGAAGCCCAAACTAGAAGTATGATAATAGGGTAATAAACTATGAGAAAACAGTAAGTTCAGAATCTTTCAGCAGGATATACAATTAGGGCAAAGGCTAAGTCAAAACTACAATTAGCACAGGCATCTAACAAAATATTGTAGATTACGGTTTTTTAGTTTGAATAATCTGCCCTCAGCCTTCCAATCTTCCTAATATTTCCAAATAACCTCTACAAAGCACTCTATATAAATAGCAAGGAGTCTAAGAATGTAGTGCTACACTCAACCGCTAAAGATCCTCAAAATCAGTTCAACCTCAGAGGAGGCTGTCTGCCTCAGAGTATGAAGTTATCACTTAATGAATTAACGCCATCTAGTGGGATCAGTGAGATTTCAACTGAATAATGTTCACTCCAGGTTACCACAATCTATTCAGTTGGTCAAATGCCTGGTTTTAAAAAATACACACTTGTATTAGTTAAGTGTACTATCTTGAATGCCTATTATAAGGATGTGGTAAGCTTGCCTACAATAAAAATGGCACAAAAAATATTTTAAGATCAGCAATCCTCACTTAAAAGGGAGTAATATTTCTATTCTTTCCTTCAAAGGCACAAAATGTTAATCAATATGTACTACTAATATATATTCTCAAAGATCTCAGGAAAAAAGCAAAGTCAAATTCAAAACAATATCCAGTCAATAATAATTTTAAAAAAATAATAATACTTGTTATTTATGTATTATGGGCCTGGCATATGCCAGGCACTTCACAGTTTTCATCTTTAAAACTATCTTGCACTGTTGCTCTACAGAGGATCCCCTGTTACAAAAAC
This sequence comes from Crocuta crocuta, assembly GCF_008692635.1. Classification (NCBI taxonomy): domain Eukaryota; kingdom Metazoa; phylum Chordata; class Mammalia; order Carnivora; family Hyaenidae; genus Crocuta; species Crocuta crocuta. The sequence continues at coordinate 2,107,107 of NW_027530521.1, read as the reverse complement.
ACTTAAATCAGGAGTGACTAATCAAGAGAGTGATTTTTCTTCATGTGACTAAGATGTGAATGTCTCATCTGCCAACACTAGCGCACTTTATGTTTGCCACGCGCCCAGAAACGTGCCAAGTGCTGATGAGGTTCTAAGAGTCACTGAAGAAGGGACCTGGCCTTTCAAGGAGCCCAGGCAGGGCTCTGAGGCCAGGAATTGGTGGCACCTTACAGAGGATACTTACAACTACCTTTTATCATAGCTTTACTGTTAATTTTCTTCACATCAAAAATGAACTGCTAGTGTGAATATTAAATCCCTTATAATTTTGATTTACATAATTTAAACCAAAAATGGATGAGAAAAAAGATGTGTATCCTTCATATAACAATGGAAATACCTTTTCTTTAATTTCCATGAGTAGGATTTATTTTTATCATTTGCAAATCTTAGGAAAACAGACTTCACTTTGCTCCTCTGCGGAATGTGAGACTCTCTCATAAGGTACAGGTCCTGGCACAGTGATCAGTGTTACCCTGTTACTTCTCTTCCCAATAGCAGATCTGCTTCTGCTAGTTCTTTTGAACTTCTGGGGATTACCACGCTCCAGGTAAGAACATAAAGGAACTTCAAGTAAAGTGTGTTCATTGTTTTCCTACTTGCTGGTAGGTAGGAATTAAGGTAAAGTGATGCTCAAGAAAGTAACCTGCCATCTATTCCATTTTACAAGGGCAAATGTTAATTTTTTTAAGATTTCAGCATCTTCGCTTACACTGTGTATTTGTTCACACATCTCCCCCAGATACTCTACCATATCAAATATTAGACTAATAATGTATAATGATGCTTAGATGATATTCAATTAAATTTAGCAACATTTGTGGGATCTTCAAGGACATGGAAATTCTGTGTGTGTGTGTGCGCGCGCGCGCGTGTGCGTGCACGCACACACATGCATGTCTTTATTAAAGAAAGTTATGGAGTGAATTCCATATTGTAAAGCATATCTGGGCCACTACGAGCCTTATATGGCCTGGGTTCTGAGAAGATTAGCTAAATTTAATCTAAACTCCTCTCTTCTTCTCGTTATAGAGTCAGGAAATGGGTGATATACATCTCATATTGACCTAGATTTGCTTCGCTAGAAAAATGCCAACGGCTTGAAAGATATTCCATGGGTCAAAGGTAGAAGATGAGGAAAGCATCCACCTTGACCGGCTAGGCTGACGGTCAAATCTACCTGTATACCAAGAAAGGATGAGATGATGAAATGGGGCTGGGTTTGGAATATGAAAATCTTAAGCTGCTGGATTAGTTATACCTCTCTGAGGTGTATCTATATACCTTTATTTGTATATCTTATAAGAATAAAAACAGTAATAATAGCATAATGTATATGTCTCTTAAATAAATATATCTGAGTAAGAGCTAAATTTAAGTGAATAAATGTAAATGCAAACTGAACAATGCTATTTTCAGCCTAATAATCTTGTCTACCTTATCCACTCTTATCCATTCCACCACCGAACCAATATTCTTTCTCCATCTTAATTAGATCCTTCAATAAAATCTGTCTCTTCTCAGCTCAAGTGAACTTCACAAACTGGCTCCCATGCTGAGGCTTTTGTTGATGATGGTCTCTGAGCCCGAGGTACCTTACTTTTCTCCTCTGCCTCTGTTTGTCCATCCACTCTCAAGGGTTCTGATAAGTCCCACCTCCTTCATAAAACGTTCCTTCACTCTACCTGCCTAGAATGATCTGTAGAACCCTACTACGCCAAGTGTCTGAACCATACAATTTGACACCTAAGCATGTAACAGTAATAGAAGCTGCAAACCATTGTATAATGCTCACTAGCAGGCACAGTTTTCTAAGCATATTATATTCTGCATATACATATATATATGCACATACATATATATATGACAGAATTAATCTGCAAAGCAAATCTTAAGAAATAGGTAAAATGTTAGTATCTCAGTTTTCAGATAGGGGAACTGAAGCACAGAAAAGTTAAGTAACTTCCCAAGGTTCCAAAGGTAGTAAGTGGCAGAGCCGGAAAGCAGGATTCTAATTCCAGGCAGTCTGGGTCCAGAACCCACGCTCTTATCTATCACACAGTAAGGATTCTCCTCGTTACATGTTTTAAGTGCGTGCTTTTGTCTTTTGACCCAGAATGTGTGATACCTGAGGATAAGGGCATTACATCTAGTGTAAGTCTTCCACCACCTTGCGTTTTTCTGGGCTATGCAATTAGGTACTCGGGGTTTCCTTGAAAGTAGGGTGGACCATTAGTCACTATAATCTGGGGAAAGAAGTTCAACTTTACAGTGAGTCAATTCAGATTTCAACATTGTCATTAAATAAATATCCTAGTTTGGACAGCTTCCAATGAAAGATCATTCCTACTTCTAGTCCTGATCAAAAAACGTGGAGATGTCTGAGGAACATTCATATAATCACTTAACAATAAATTACTTTTTAAAATGGCAAAAAAATATGCCTAGTTTGAGAGTTAGTTGTAGGAATAAGGATAGTCTTTTAAAGATAAAAACTAAAGCTCTCTCTAGATTTATACCCATATTCACAAAGCAGACTCTTGAGTATTTGCAAAGAAAATTAATAATGGAAATTTAATAATTCAATGATTATGTCCTCTGGGACCAGGTATAGTACCAGTCCAAGATACACAACTATTTTTAAAATGTCAGCTTCCTACATCTACATTACAGTTTACAAAGCCTTTTCTTTTAAATACATGTTATCTGTAACTCACAACAATCCTGGGAAGATACTTATTTTATAAGGAGACTAAAATGAAGCTCAAGGAGATTTAGTGATTTGTCCAAAATTACACTGCTACATGACAGAAACAGGACCCAAGTCTTTGTTTTCTGATTCTAATGCCGACATTCCTTTCTGCTTTACAACAGTGCTGGGAATAGTGGTGTGGATAACTCAAAATTAAATTATATTTGACTTTGGAGTATGCTTTTTTGGGTCTCATCTTTTGGTAATTTATAGTACTGCAAGTCAGCAATAATCATAAAACAAAAATAAAAATACTCTTGGCTCTGGAAGAAACAAATAGCAGATTTCCTAAGCCAGTGTGCAAAGCCTTGGCCCACAGAATTAGAGAGCAAGAAGTCAAAATAAATGTATGTTTGCACCTCTCTTTTCCCTTTAGTTTGGAAGTTCACTGTCCCCTCCCCTAACTAGCCTCCCACTCTAACACAGTGGATGGAGGGGTAATAATGATTAGCTGATTTGTAAGGCTGGCATGCTAGGTGTACTAGACCAACCAGACAGGAATGGTATCTTCCTCTTCACTGACTCTTTCCCCTCCAACTACAAATAAGCATGTTCAATCTCCTTTATATAAAAAAAACTCTCTCTCTTTCTCTGTCTGCTGTTCTTTCTCCTTCTCTTTCCTGAGAGGTGAAAATGAAATATGCAATCAGCAGAGTGCCTAAAAAAGTGGGCACCCACTAAATTATAGTTCTCATTCCCCTTCATCGCTAAATTTCTTTTTTGTTTTTATTAGGAAAGCATGTGATAGCTGTATTAGAGTATATCATCACTTAATTTGAAAACCATGTGGCCTGAGGATATTATTTAAAATACAGATTTTTTCCCATTCATTTAACAAATATTTGAGTACCTTCACTGAATTTCTTAATGGAGTTACTGGGCCCTTTGAACTTTCCACTGGATTTTGAGCTCCTTGAGGATAAGAATGAACTGATTTAACTGGCAACTTCACTTTTCAGCCTGGCTAGTGATAGGGTGTTTAAGCAGCGTTCAATGAACCAATTGTTGAAATAAGAAGACTGACGATTTCTAACATATCTTCTGGCTCTTGAAGTCTAGTATTTCATGACATCTCCCACTTGGTACTAAACATTGCTTTTCATTCCTAAATTCATGAAAGAGTTTTGGCTGAGATCCTTTTTCTTCTCTGACTTCTGCAGAATAGAGATGTTATTTCAGGCAATGTCTTTAGCTAACAAAATTTCCCCAAAGCAAAAAATGTGGATGTCCGTGAGTTTGGCAAAGTGGAGTTTTAGAGCAGTTTTTATTTACTGACTGACTTCAAAAGTAAAGGAATTACTATTAATATGTGCCTTCTTTGAATTTTAAAGCTGTATATGCAACACATCAAAACAGAAAGACCAAAAGCTTCTTTAGTATAACATTAATTTTTAAACTTTATACACAAAAATTAGAAGCAAGCTGCGCACTCCGGGTCCTTCACTTTGTATAGACTTCCAGGCTATCAGCCAGCCACAGCTTCGGTACCACCTATGCATCTTGGGACATCTTGGGAAAATACTTCCATTGTGCCCTCCCTTGCACCAGACTTCCTCTTCCTTTCGAGCCTGATAATCCCTACTCCTGAGCTGCTCATTACAACTGGAGCCTGCGTTCATGCCATCTTTACCCCACCTTCTATTTGCCCTTATGTCATCACCTATCAATTTCCCTCAAACCCTACGCAAATCTCTTTCTTGACCTCTGAGCAACATGCTCTTCCTGGAGCCCTCTCTCACTTGTCATAATTTTCTTGATTCCCCTTTCCATGGCACCGAAAGCTCCTTTAAATTTAGATCTTCTTATATTCAGAGGCCTTTAAAGTTTCTATCCTGGGCCTCTTTCTTTCCTTCTCTGTATTTATTCACTGGGTAACTACATTCAATCTCAATGCTGCAAGCATCTCCATGGAACAGTGGAAGACCACATATCTTGGAAAGATTTCTGGCCTGGATGACAAGCTGGCTTCATGTAAGTTAATTAACTTCAGTCTCAGTTTACTCACCTCTTAAATGGGGTAACAGTATGTACTTCACAGGGCTGCTGTGAAGGTTAAAAGAGGTAACACCATATAAAGTACTTAGCCCAGTGCCTGGGACATAGTAGAGGTCAATAAATCTTTATCTGCAGCTCTGGCCTCTCTCGAAACCCCCTTCTAATTTTAAGACAGACATTTCTATCTCTCTTAATGCCTCACCAACACCTCAAATCTGGCCTGGCCTGTTCAAGACCAAACACATCACATTTTTCCCCTCGTGCAGTTTTCTATCTTAATAACCCCTTAATAGCTCAAGCTGGGAATCCTAGGCATGTTCACTTCATACTCCCACTCACTCTTTACATCTAATTAGTCCTTGCATGGTTTTGTACTTCTGTCCCACTACTGTAATTCAGGCCTCTTACTAGGACAATGTATAACATCTTCCTAAATGGCATCTCTCCCATCTAAGAGCAGATAGATCCCTTTGCTGGCAGAACAGTCTTTCTCAAAAAAGGGATCTCACCATGTCATTACTCTGCTTAAAATTTCCCGTGTCTTCTCCCTAGTAACTATGGAATAAAGCCTAAATGCCTAGGTGAGGTATTAAAGACCCTTAACAGGGGCGCCTGGGTGGCTTAGTCGGTTAAGCGTCCGACTTTCGCTTAGGTCATGATCTCACGGTTCGTGGGTTCGAGCCCCGCGTCAGGCTCTGTGCTGACTGCCAGCTCAGAGCCTGGAGGCTGTTTCAGAGTCTGTGTCTCCCTCTCTCTCTGACCCTCCCCTGTTCACACTGTCTCTCTCTATCCTAGAAATAAAATAAAAATATTAAAAAAAAAAAAGACCCTTAACAATTGTTATTTCATCTCCCACTATATCCATTCCTTCAACTACTCTGAATTATTCACGATTTCTGGAGCCTACAATGCTTTTTCTTGCGTCTGCACCTTTGCTTAAATTATTCCCTCTCTCCCACCCAACACCTCTCCTACCTGCGTAACCTCACCCATTCTGGAAGATCCAGAACAAACATGATTTTTTTTTTTTTTTAATGTAAGCCCTTCCCTACTCCCCTACTCAGGATTACTATCTCCTTTCTCCATATCTGCAGAATACCCTGCTTATAAAACACTATGGTGATATGTACCGTGATCTATTTTATGCTTCAGTTTGTAGTTTAAACATCTGTCTCCTCTATACTGCCTATGCCTTGAGCACAAGGGAGTCTGGGTCTTACTCATTTTTGTAGTCCATTGCCTAGAACTTGGTAGCCCTCACAGATGTTTGTTAAACTGAGCAGAGCAGTTATATGATTCTATCATCTAGAATGCAGACCGACAGCACTTAAAAAACTAAGTAAACAGACGCTATCCCAACCAATGATCAGTGATCACAAATGAGTAACAGGGTACATGGACATGTTGTGCCCTGCTGTGAAGAAGGCACAATGTACTCTAAGCAGTACTCCTACCAAAAAAGAAAAAAAGAAAAAAAAATTTAACGTGGATTTAATCATGAAGAAACAACCAGATAAAACTGCAGGGCATTCGGTACTGCAGCTGGCCTGGACTCTTCAAAAATGTCAACAAATGAAACATTCCCATCCACTGCCCCCACCTCCTGTCCCCAAAAATGCCATGAAACGGTGGTAGGTTAAAGATCAAGAAATGGCAACCAAATGCAATATGTGATCCTTGATGGGATCCTGGCTTAAAAATAAAAAGGCATAATGGCCACCTACTAGGAAAATGTAAATATGAGATTAGAGCTACTCAAAAGTATATTCCATGAACACATGTGATCTGTAGACTGTTACTGACATGCGGTGAGGTAAGTACAAAAATGAGAGTAAACATTTAGAAACTTTTATAGAGATGTGGCAAAGTAATTTTGTATCTGTTAAACTTAATAATAAGATACTTTGTACATATGCTATTTTTTAAGTTTCTTTTTTCTAGTAATGCATTTTAAGGGATTTTACAAAAGTATAAACAATGGATTGGAAAAATTTTTTTAAGTAGGCTCCTTGCCTAATATGTAGCTTGAACCCACGACTCTGAGATCAAGAGTTGTATGTTCTGCCAACTGAGCCAGCCGGGTCCCCTGGATTGGAAATTTAAAAACAGATCATTTACCACAGGCAGTGTCAGAAGTACAGTATTAGAGAACAGTAATGCATCAATCTTACGTTTCCTGAGTGTGATACTGTGGTTATGTTGGAGATAAATGCTGAAGTATCTGCTTAGGGTTGAAATACCACGATGTCTACAAAAATCAGCAAAAATAAAATTAAATAAACAGAAATATGTAGTGAAAAATAAATTAATATTTCAATTCATAAAATGCATACTTGCTAATTTTTGCAAGATACATTTGCTATCTTCTCTACCTCTATACCTCTTCTCTATACCTCTAGTACAGTGAAAAATGAGTCTTGTTTTTTTTTTTTAGCAAGACTCAGAATGCATAAAGACACAGGAGATGTCAGCGTATACTAAAAGCTAACAGGAATGCAGACCACTCCTTGCTGATAGCACCTGGATGTGCTCTTTTCTTGCCTGTGAGTGTGGACAGAGGATAATTTGTCTATGTGCGTGGAGGTGGGCCTCCATGAAGCTCTTTGGGAAGCTAAAATTCTTGACAATGAAGAACTCTAGATTTGTTAACACTTCAGGATTTGCTCTTAAAAAAACACCAAACTGAGAAAGACAGCATTATCATCCCTACTCACTATAATGCTTTTTTCATAATTTCTATAAAATTAAGAAAGATTACATAAATCAAAACGCCAACAGTTTTGTCCCCGAAAATGGTTAATTACAAATATGCAGACTGGCGGGGAAAAGCTAATCTTTTCCTTAAAAATAAGCCAAGGTTCAATAGAAAAGACTATCCAAGGGGCGCCTGGGTGGCTCAGTCGGCTAAGTGTCCGACTTTGGCTCAGGTCATGATCTCACTATTTGTGGGTTTGAGCTCCGCATCAGGTTCTGTGCTGACAGCATAGAGCCTGGAGCCTGTCTTCAGACTCTGTGTCTCCCTCTCTCTCTGAGCTTCCCTTGCTCATGCTGTCTCTATCTCTCTCTCTCTCTCAAAAATAAATAAAACATTAAGAAAGAAAGAAAGAAAGAGAGAGAGAGAGAGAGAGAGAGAGAGAGAGAGAGAGAGAGAGAGAGAGAGAGAGAGAGAGAGAGAGAGAGAAAGAAAGAAAGAAAGAAAGAAAGAAAGAGAGAGAAGGAAGGGAGGGAGGGAGGGGAAGAAAGAAAGAAAGAAAGAAAGAAAGAAAGAAAGAACGAGAAAGAGAGAGAAAGAGAGAGAAAGAAAGAAAGAAAGAAAGAAAGAGAAAGAGAAAGAAAGAGAGAGAGAGAGAGAGAGAGAGAAAGAAAGAAAGAAAGAAAGAAAGAAAGAAAGAAAGAAAGAAAGAAAGAAAGAAAGAAAGAACGGACTATCCAATAGCAAAGTACAATGCAATCAGCTGCCTGAATTGCATGTTATACTTTACCTTTCCAATTTTGTAATCTCAACTCGTGCAAAAAGGAAGATTTGCTACTCTGGTTAGTTAAATTCATTTCTCTAACTGTAGGGGTTAAAAAATGTGTCCTATGCTTCAAAAGCTCCCTTATAAAAGTATCAAAATATGCTTCCACAGAATGCCCTAATGACCTGATAGTTGGGCATCCTCAAGGTCTGGGCTCAAGCCTATCATCATCTTCAGAAGAACACATACTATTACCATTTAGCCTCTGATGTACCAGGCCAGTTGGGCAATCTATATGAAAAAAAATCTTCTAAAATTGAAATAAAATTGTCTGAGGACTTGATCTCTTGTCAATTCAGAGAAAACAGCTATCCTGAAGTAGCTGTCTGTGCATAATTTATGTGTCCATTCAAACGCCTTTAAAATCTCACGAACCTATTTGACTCATTTTCTTATGGAAGGGATTCCATACAATTACAAGTATATATCCCATGACTTGGCGATAGACAGTTTGGCAAATATGAACAAAATCCTGAAATGGACACCAAATTATATTAGAAAAAAAAAAAAAGACAACAATTGGTGCTTGTTGATGATGATGCTGTACTGAGAATGACTGCAGGTAGGAGCAGATGGCAATAACCCGCTTAATGGCACTGCTCACTGCATACCACGGCACATTCTCACAGACGCACATCACCAATTTCTAAAATAACATCTCAGAGCAATGCAACCCGGTTCAAGACTTCTTATGACAAAATCAATGTATCATCACTGTAAGCAGCAAGAACACACAAATCATGTAAGAAGCTAAAATTGTATTTAAAGACAAACTCATTTGGTCAAAAATAAGGCAAGAAAAAGAAAGAATAAAATAAGCCCTTCTGGAAACTTAGTATACTTTGGTGTTTTGTTTTTGTTTTTAATTTGGTGCCTTTGAAACTCACATACTCTATTTTCAAACTTTTGTGGATGTTAACTTCTCAGTTATTGGTTTCTGCTTTATCTTTTGAAGAGGAAAAGAGAACTGTTTTTTAAGGCTTTCCAGGACACAGAAAAAAAAGACTGTCAGCTTTGAACCTAGCAGTAAAAGCACTTTTTGAGGAATTTAGGCTCTGAGTTTCAAATCAAGTCATATCAAAATTAAGCATCACAACAAATCAATCTTTATTTTTTTCATTTGGGATCTAGATTAGCCTAGAAGCTAAATTTTAATAAATATCCATGTCATGCCAAAAGGTTAGATGGCCTTTATAAACTAAGTAGGATTAACCCGGGCCCACACAGCACTTGTAGATGGCCAATCCAGGCAAAGTCTGCTTAAAGGAAGGATCAGAGGAATTTTGTTAAAGACACTCTGCCACACTCCTGAGTAAGTTCTGGAGTTGGTATTACAAAGTATCGTGTTCTTACTGATGCTGTAAACTGCACTCAATCCACTTGAAACAAACTTTTTAAAGACCCAAATGCTTTGCTTTTGAATTAACTTAGGCAGTTAGACTACATTCCAATCTTAGCAATGAAATTGAGTCTGATCAGTCTGTTTGGATTTGACTGGCTCCTTTGTTTTTTGTATTTCTGCTGAGAGTTAAGCGGCAGCTATGCTCTAGGAATGATAGCACAACACTGAAATACAGCGGCAAGTGAAATGAGAGTTACACCTCCTAGGCAGAAAAGGGCCGTGCAACCATAAGCAGCAAAAAACCCAGCGTGCCTGACTTTCGGGGTTCCTAATAATCTTAGCTCTCATGTCACAGCATTTCAAATCCTTTTCCTTCAAAGGCATACCAGCATTCTCAATGTTTTAATTCTCTTTTTTGACCATCAGTTTGAAGACACTGCTTAGAATGAAAGGAACTTAGGCCAATTCCAAAAAGCAAAGATACTCTAGTGAAAGCAGGTTTCCCATTACTCCATTTTATTTACCCTGGCTATTTATTATCAGTTATTGGGCAACTCTGGCCCTCAAAAATACTCTGATTGGCAATTTGATTACTTTTTCTTGGATCTGGTCTCTATTTTGTGCCATCAGTGGAGTCATTTCCTAATGTCTTCTTTTGTTCCCTGTTGACATTCTCAAACATGGCATTTCATTCACACATATTGCATCCGCAGAGTAAGATCCTGTGACATGTTTGGGGACAACACCAGAATTCCCTTAAGTGGCTGCTGATATCCTGCAGCAAGCCAATTTTTCATTAGAACTGCCACAAAGGAGCAGGAGAGCTGGCTCTGACATTGTTCGATTGGGCTTCATGCAGCAGCAGGAAGGAAGAACCCTGTACATACGCAGGGGACGAGAGTCTCACGAGGCATGAGTATTACTGCCATGTCTTTTCAAGCAGGCCCTCAACACAACTGGCTCCCACTTTCACTTTTTTTGTGCCCCTTGTAAGGGCATCTGATGATCCAGAATATAAAATCATATTCTCTTTGGTCCTATTTACCTCCAGAAGTTATGAGATTTCTAATATGAACACGACTCCTAGCTCCCTATATCTGAAGTTATGGCTCAGGACCTGCACCAAGTGTACAGACTCCAAATTCAAAGGTAACCGGTTTTGAATGCTGATGTGCCAAAGCCATGAGAGTGATCATCAAAAAAGACTACCCCTAAACAATGCATTTCAAATACATGAAAGGAACCGCTAGTTTTAAAACACCTTCACCCAATTTTTAACGATTAGCAGGTATATACCACCACCTCCACCAGTGTCATGAATCTGGAAACGGTGTTATGCTGGGCCATGCATCACAGAAGATACCAAAGAAAATAGTAAAAAGACAGAGACCTTTATGATTTTTGAGTTCACATTTCAAGAATTCTTCAGGAGGGGCAGAATAATTCACTTTGCAAGGGAAAAAAAACCAGCACAAGAAAAGAAAATAAATGCAGTCATCACACTAGGTTGGAATGGAAAAGACCTGAGCCTGCTTACAGATTAATCGTAAGTCAATGATATCTTCTTTAGAGAGACACAAATGCCATAAGGAGAGAAACAAATGAGAAGATGACATAAAAGGGGTGCCTGGATGGCTCAGTTGGTTGAGCATCCGACTTTAGCTCGGGTCATGATCTCATGGTTCGTGGGTTCGAGTACCCACATTAGGCTTTGTGCTGACAGTGTGGAGCTTGCTGCGGATTCCCTGTCTCCCTCTCTCTCTCCCCTCTCCCCTGCTTGTGCTCTTTCTTAAAAATAAGTAAACTTAAAAAAAAAAAAAAAGGAAATGGCATAAAAGAAGTAAAAGTTCATCATATGTAGAGGATTCTGTAATGCTTCTATTATTCAACAAAACCATGTTCTGTTAGTTTCTATTACAGTTTATCTAGGCTGAATTTGTTATTATTTGTATTACTTGGCCTGGGAAAGAAAGAAGTGACTTAAGAAAGGACACAGTGTAAGCACAAGCACTGGTTTCCAAGCCTTCTGTAAGACCAGACGGGGGCTAAGACTCAGGTCCCTCCCACTCTGAACAGTGCGTGAATCTGTCTTGCACAAGGCTGTTCTGCACAGAGGAAGGGGACCCAAGCAGAAGGGATTTAAGCAACATGTCAGAAACTAGACTAACATTTGGGAAGTGCCAAAATCCATTTCCAAAACAGGTGAAGAAATTAAGAAGGGAGACTGCATGTGCTTGCATGCATGTTCTCTCTCTCTCTCTCTCCCTCTCTCTCTCTCTCTCTCTCTCTAAAAGGTTAGGTCAGCATTTCCAAACTGTGTAATGAGGAACAGTGATGTCCTGTGAGGTATGAGGTGTGTGTTCCTGGAAAAGAGGTTAATAAGTTTGCCAAATATCAAGTAAGTACAGTTAAACAATTTCTTTTTTTTTTTTTTAAGTTTATTTATTTTGAGAGAGAGCAGAGAAGGGCAGAGAGAGAGAAGGAGACAGAGAGAATCCCAAGCAGGTTCTGCACCAGCAGCACTGAGCCCAACACAGGGCTCGAACTCACCAACTGTGAGATCATGATCTGAGCCAAAACCAAGAGTCGGATGTTTAACCGACTAAGATACTCATCCAGGTGCCCTAACAATTTCTTTGTTACAGAATTTCAGAGTCTTCAATTGAAAATGTGAGTTAAGAATCTCTGAGAGGCAAAGACTTTGTAACATTTCTTAAAATTTTCTAATTACATAATGTTTTTTTGGGTTTTTTTGTAGGAAACGTGTTATAACATTGTTACACTAATGTACCAAGGAATGCAGTTTGGGAAATGCAGGTTTAGGTACACCTGAATGTGAAAGCAAGAAAAGGAGAGGTGGTATCTGGGGATGTGTCCCAACTCTATGATTTTACATATATTGGGCCAGCTGGGAGGCTGATTGCTCTCTTTCTCTTTCTTCTATGCCTTGATCCAGGCATAATTCTGCCTCCCATTATATTCTTATCTCCTCCAGTTTTCCTAATTCTCCCACTTACTAATCTAGGCTATCAAAACCTTTCCACCCTTCCTCCCTTTCTCCTCACATCCCTTTCTTCCTTCCATCTCCTCCTTTTTCTTATTAGTAGTCCTCTTTCTCCCATAAATGTGCTTTTCATTTATTAATAAGCAACATCACTTTTCTTCCGTTAAAAAATGTTTGTCATTGCTTTCACTTAATATTAAATCTCTCTCTTATGTAACCATCTAAGTTCTGATTCTCCTCTGTTTTTTCACTCTACACTTTAATTTAGGTGTATACGACTTGGGGACTTCTCTAAGACTGAACCTGCTGCTCTGATGATTCTTTAATTTCCCTGTTCTCTACCATCATGGCTCCCTACCTCCAGGCTAGTCTATAAAGCCACCATCCCTTATTATTGAACACCTATCCCTTCCAATAAATAATTCCTCACAGGAAGCTATAGGAGATGAGCATGATGCTGTGCTGTACCATTCCTGCTTCTTAATCCTGTTACCACCAGATACTACTAACCAGCTTTGTAGTGGTGTTCTAGACACTTTATGGAAATAACACATTGCCTACCCACAAGGAATTTGCTCTCAGAGAACAATGACATGGGTACACTGAAGGAAAAGAGTTTTCTCTCAGTCACACATATAAAGTTTATTTTTTAAAACTTTTCTCCATCTCCCAATAGATTACAATATCATACCACAGATTTAAAAGGGGGAAGGGGTGTATAGCTTATCACCACTGAGACTTTTCTTTGCCCAAGACCTTCCATAATAGGTTAAGTTAGCAGTGACAGCATCCTCCTGATAAGACAACAAACCCCTAACCATTTATACATAATTCTCAGTTACAAAAACCCTTTTATCTGAGAAGGAGTGATTCTCTGGTATCCTGAGAACATTCTGATTTGATTATGTTTTTCTTTTTCTCTTTCTCTTTATATATATACAGAGAGAGAGGGGGCTCAAGTGAGCGAGGGGCTGAGAGAGAGAATTCTATGAGGGTCAGAGAGAGAGAGAGGGAGAAGGGGAGACAGAAGTGGGGCTCGAGCTCACAAACCAGGAGATCATGACCTGAGCTGAAGTCAGATGCTTAACTGACTGAGCCACCCAGGCGCCCTGATTGTGTTTTTCCTATAATCTCAATTTACTTTTTCCCTAACATTTTAATTTTCACATAATTTTTGACTTACAAAAAAATCCCCTAAGAATGGCCCAGAGTTCCTGTGTACCTTTCACCCAGACTTCCCAAATATCAACTCTGCCATATTTGTTTTATTCCCTTCTCCCTTACCCCCACACACTTTTAATTTCCCTAAGCCTTTTGCGAGTAAGCTGGAGGTATGATTTGTTTTTACTACTATTTTGCTAATACATAAATAAGATGGATTCAAAGACAGATATGTGATGGAACAAGTACAGGTAATGGGCATACAACTGTTAGGATGTTCATTACAAACTTCTTTCCACTTTAGTTTATGTTTGAATTTCTTTTTCATAATAAAATGTTAGGGAACAAAATCAGGAAAATCAACATTGATACAATACTACTATCCACAGACTTTATTCAAATAGATTTTGCCAATGGCCCAATGATGTCCTTTAAGCAAAAGAAAATCCCAGATGATGCCTTGTAAGTTATTTAAATGTATCCTGTTTTCTCTATTTCTCTGATGGGGCATCAGAGGGAGTCAGCTTTCTGATTTATTCATGATTATGTCTGCAAACTGGACTAAGGATAAACTAAAATATCAGAATATCCCAAATTCCTTTATATTTGGCTTTTAAAATGGTCAATGCTTTCGGGTTAGCTGTATCTCTATAATTGTGTTTGGCCTGAGGTTTAAAATTAAAATACCATTAGAATGTTCTGAAACACCCAAGCTCTGTGGCATAGGATGTGTTTTTGTAACAGAGTGTGCCTCGGGGAAAACAGGCCTGGATGGAAAATTCAGTTGCAGGCAATCCATGATGTAGACAGCACACACAGGTGCCTGAAAGCTGACAGTACGTGTACTTAAGAACGCCATCCCAAAGCTTCACGATTCTTTGCAGAAACACCTGTCAAGGTTATTTTTATTAATATACCTCTTTCTGGCCTTTAAAAATAAAACCCGAGGAAGAGTATTGAGGAATGCTTATTCCCGTCTCAGAACAAAAACAGGGAAAAGCTTTAGCTACCTCTTCTATCCCCTGCTTACCCCTCAAACAAGTTTATGTGGTAAACTGTCTCCATACTGAATGGCTGGCTGCCTTTTATAATCTGAATTAGAAAATGCAAAAAAAATCCTTTAAAATCAAACAGTGGAATTAACATATGAGCAGTGCTCCTGTGGGCATTTAAATCCGTAATTAAAAAACCTGAGACACGTTGGCTTGGCAATCGTTATTGTCTAACGTGCACAGATAGCCAAAAGGTACTGAAATGCGACATTCTGTCCCACATGACTCACTCAGCAGAAGCAGCCTCATGAAGAATGCTGAGAAGGCCTTACATCTTTAAACGCCTAGCCCACCAAAGGTCTTTCCCCCAGCACCGATAAACACCCAAGAGGCCTGGGGAGAGACCATTGAGCGCTCCGAACTCAGAAAATCTGCTTTTGCTAGCCATGCTCCATTTCAGTGCAGAAAAAGGAATCCTTTTCTGAAAAATTAAAAGTCTGAGAGTAGGAACACACGCACATATGCACGCAAATCATCATTCCTATCTGATGTGTGAGAGCACAGCACACAGCACAGCAATCTAGCTACGCGCCTCCCAGATTATAAATAGGCTGCCAATCCAAGCAGCAGCTGCCTCACATCGCTCTGCTTTTTCTCCTTGATTTTATTCTATTTCAAAGATGATGCACAGATTTCTACAAGTTTTCTCTGTGCTAACAGGTACAACATGCACGGGCCAAGGAAATTTGTTTTTAAGATTATTCACATCAAACTTTATTCCATGCTAATCTGAAATTGTTTACCTTATTTATACATGTATAAGAGGTTTAACAGGTTTGCACTCCTGCATTTTCTGTTATAAATTAGGCCCTCAGTATTACAATTCTGCACTCAATCGCAGTCAACCAAGAAATTGCCTTTATAAAGGCAACTGAGCACCCTGCCCTTTCTCGGCTTGGAAAAGAGTACTACCTACACCTGAATGCAGACGCCTGTACAGGCAACACACAAAATACAATGCAATTTGATGAAGTCTTTAATGCATACAACTCTTTCAAGAATGAAGCAAACCAATCAACTAAATGTACTGCTTAAGATCTTTAAAACACCCAGGTGCTAAAGACATTCCCAATTCATCTTCCATCACATAAGGACTAACAGCCAAAGCTATGAGGAGACCTCTTTTGTTCCCAGATGGAAAAGCTACCTTCTCAGAAATCAGTATGCAGGGGACACCTTTTAAAAAATGATTCCTATCCTCTTTATCCTGCTATCAGCATATAATTCACATTGGGAAGATACTTAATAAGCAAAGTGGCCAATATATTACTTTCTTGTTTATAGTAAGTACATTAAGAAATCTCATTTGGCTACCACAGAAATGCCAATCCCTATCCATGATAGATCCTATATTATGGCGATGGAGAGCAGCCTCAACTACCATTTTCTTTGTCAATAAGGAATTCAGTTCACTTTGGCCTAGTGATACAAACAGCATAATAGTTACTACAGTTGGAAGTATTTAATGGGCTGGTATTTAATTCTCTAAATGCTTGAGATGGGAAATCTCAGGGGACAAGTTCTGTTTTTGAAGGGTGGGCTTTGGGGGTTATAACGAAAAAGGATTTGAAAAAGTTGTCCAAAAACTACACTTGTATTCTTAATCATCAAGAAAACATCAACTTTCCAGAATTTGTTTGGTGTCAGGATACAAGATTATTTCAATTTTCAAGTACATGCACACACAGTTGTCTCTGAACTTTTAACTGGAAAGTCTGGTTCTTTTGGGATAATCTCACATTAATTTTTATAAAAATAATAATACTATACACAACAAAATATTAACAGTTTAGTGTTGAGCCTATAACAGGCAATTTTTGCTATGCTGAATTAGTTGAAGGTTTACAATAAAAATATGTTGTTTTCATAATTCGAATAGTAATTACACTATTTACTTTTGGTATAAAAATGTTTTCCCTCCTTATACTTTAATGGTTCCTATAATGCTCATGTTAAAGTCTATGTGCTAAAATACTTTCTTTATACTTTGAAAGCTTGTCTTGTAAGGTTTTAAATTTGTCATTAGCTTGAAGTGTGTATGACTACACCCCTGAAGGACACACACTCAGAAGATGACTGCAGACCGTTAGATGCACTTCCAATCCTACTGGATCTCCAGACTGAGCCAGAGTCCAATGTCGGTGTGATGATGGTTTGTTAATCTGAACTTTATCCTTTCAAAACATAATGGAGCTCCTAAAGAAGTGGTGTCTGCCATGATGGGCTAAACTTTGGGGAAATCGGGACATTAACTCAAAAAGGTAATGTTAACTTCTTGTGCCATAATCTTTGGCAAATATTTTGTACTTAATGTTTTGAGATTCTCTTTCACTGATTAATTCCACTTGATACTTACTGAGTTTTGCAGTCTAACAATTACTTGAGTTGAATTTTTCCTCGTATAATGGGCTCCCAAAACAATATTCTATTCTATTTAGACACCCAACTAAGTAATTGTTCTGAAAACAGACTGTTTTTGTCCTCAGTTCTCTTTAAGGTTCAAAAAGTTCTTTACTGTTAAACTTTATTTCCTTAAATATAACCTAAAAACCTAGCAATAAATTCCATGTCGTTTCCAATAGTGTACCTGGAATAAAAACAACAAATCACCACTGAAATGCTTTTTTAGTTAAAATTATTTTGACTTTACTCCACCTTACCTATCCTGCAGTTACAAAGGAAAAATAACAAGAAAAGCATATAAGTAAATAGGATTGTGAATCCCTAAACTGGGAGGGGGAGGCAGATAAAATACTCTTAAATATGAAAGCACTTTTAAAAGACTTCAGATAGTGTTTTATGACTTGATCTGGTAATTATCCTTCTCACTGGAATTTATTTTCAGGACTGAAATGTTAACACACTACCTTCTGCTGCGA
This sequence comes from Crocuta crocuta, assembly GCF_008692635.1. NCBI lineage: Eukaryota > Metazoa > Chordata > Mammalia > Carnivora > Hyaenidae > Crocuta > Crocuta crocuta. The sequence goes on along the minus strand of NW_027530521.1, from coordinate 2,089,362 downwards.
GAAGAAAGCCCTGACATATGCAACTAATACAGTCGGTTGCTGTTCATTACAGGCTTTGGACAAAGAATCAACTCCTAGACAATAGAGCACACTGCTGACTCTATTTGGAGAACATCTTGCTAATACACTAAAAGCTACTGCAGGTTAAGAACCCCAGCCTCTGAACTGAACTATCCAGAGAGTATGACCAAGCTACATTTTAGTTTCTATTCTGTGACTTCTTCGAGTGTCAAACAACGAAAAAAAATTAGTCTTCTCTCCATAAGCTCTCTTGCTTCAATCAAGAATGCTTCTTTCATTGAAAGAGGACACTGCACAGTCCTTTAATTACATTATTTGCCCAGGTTTTAAACATTTGTCTAACAATCATGAGGTTCCTCTTTGAACCAACCAGCATGGACTAAAATCTGATTTCAGTATTAGCCCTTAAAAAAATAAGAATCGGAAAAAACAAACAGTGGAAAGAGTACTCTTTTTATATCAATAGCTACTTTTCATTAGTCTAATCTCTGAATGTGACTAAAACTTAACTTTTAGGGGCGCCTGGGTGACTCAGTGTCCAACTTTGGCTTAGGTCATAATCTTGCAGTCTGTGAGTTTAAGCCCCACTTCAGGCTCTGTGCTGACATCTCAGAACCTGGAGCCTGCTTCAGATTCTGTGTCTCCCTCTCTCTCTCTCTCTCTACCCCTCCCTTGCTAGCTCTCTGTCTCTCTCTCTCTCAAAAATGAGTAAATATTTAAAAAAATGTTTTCATAAAGAGCTAGTATCCAATATCTATAAGGAACTCATCAAACGCCACACCCGAAAAATAAATAATCCAGTGAAGAAATGGGCCGAAGACATGAACAGACTCTTCTCCAAAGAGGACATCCAGATGGCCAACAGACACATGAAATGATGCTCAGTGTTCCTCATCATCAGGGAAATACAAATCAAAACTACACTGAGATACCACCTCACGCCTGTCAGAATGGCTAAAATGAACCAATCAGGAGACTCTAGATGCTGGCGAGGATGTGGAGAAACGGGCACTCTCCTACACTGTTGGTAGGAATGTAAGCTGGTGCAGCCCCTCTGGAAAACAGTGTGGAGGTTCCTCAAAAAATTAACAATGGAACTCCCCTAGGACCCAGCAATAGCACTGCTAGGAATTTACCCAAGGGATACAGGAGTGCTGATGCATAGGGGCACATGGACCCCAATGTTCATAGCAGCACTCTCAACAATAGTCAAAACATGGAAAGAGCCTAAGTGTCCATCAACTGATGAATGGATCAAGAAGATGTGGTTTTTCTATACAATGGAAAACTACATGGCAATGAGAAAGAATGAAATCTGGCCATGTGTAGCAACATGGATGGAACTCGAGGGTGTTATGCTGAGCGAAATAAGTCAGGCAGAGAAGGACAGATACCATATGTTTGCATGTATAGGTGGATTAGGAGGAAGTTAACGAGGACCATGGGGGAGAAAGGGAAAATAGTTGGGAGAGGGAGGGAGACAAACCACGAGACTTGAATGCTGAGAACAAACTGAGGGCTGATGGGGATGGGGGAGAGGGGAAGGAAGGTGATGGGCACGGAGGATGACACTTGTTGGGATGAGCACTGGGTGTTATATGGAAACCAACTTGACAATAAACTATTTAAGAAAAAAATTGTTTTCAATTAACTTTTAAACAACCTTGGACACAAAACGCAGAAAGATCTTTTAACCTTGAAAGACATTCTTCTTAGATCTTTTAAAGAAACAACTGCATCATAAACATAATAAACCAATTTTTCACTAAATCTCAAATTTGCTTTCAAGTAATATTTTATGCTCTCATTCAACTATTTTTGCTTACATTTTTTACACTTGCATTTTTCAGACTCTGAATATCATTTCTTTTGAGCCACATTTCATATGTGCGTGTGTGTGCATGCGTGTGTGTTTCCGTTAGCAATTTCTGCTATTTTGGGGTGGAATAGAAGGGCTGATCAGAAAAAGCACAGCAGCATCCATCTTATTTGCTCACAAGTAAATAAATGTTGTAAGTAGCACATAATGCAGAACCATAGGGAGCTAGAGACTGTACCAGTGAGAAGTTCTCCAAGAGATGCATGTACACGGCAGCACTAACCAAGTGCTCTTCTGCCACACACCACACATTTTTAGCTTTCTAAGCTCAAAGTCCCACAATCATCTCATTCCCTCCCCTCTGCCTTGTGGCCCAATTTCAATCAATTCCTAATCCTGCTGATTTTGGTTCCGCATCTGTAGTACCCTTCCTCCTCATACCTGTTGCCCCTTACTCATGTCAGAAATATTCTACTTACCCCTAAACTGCAGGATTCTAACTATACTTCAGCACCCCATTTCTCCCTGTCTATACACAGCTGCCAAATTAATTTCATGAGAGCATAACTCAGATTGATTAAATCACTTGTTGCTTAAAAAATAAAGCAAGAATCATAGACTGTTACAGTTGGAAGGAGCCCTGGTGGACCCTGAAACCATCTGCCGAGACAGAGGGAAAGGGAAGGTAATGGAGCTGAAGCCTAGAAACAGGAACCCAAAGGCAGTCCACAGGACCCAATGAGGCAGAGGTCTGGTAGGATTTAAACTAATTGTTCATGCAGACTGCACACGTTATCTTTCTTCAAAGTTTATGATAAACATGATAACAAGGCAATATATATTTTAAATGGTTTTAGTTAGGAGATTCTTTTCTCTTTAGACTATCAGGCCCTCTGAAGTAGGTCAAATCAAAAGAATTTGGCTGGGACTCTTCCTCTGGTTTTCTCTATAACGCCTAACAGTGTCTAGAAAAGAAAGCAATAATCGTTTTTAATAATCGTTTTTCCCCCTAGAGACTTTACTAACACTATACTCAAAAGCTGATATTATCCTTAAGTATTCAGGAGTGACATTTTCACTCAGAGCCTATGGAAACGGGGTGAGACACAAATGTTTGATTAAAGTTAGCAGCACCATTATGGGTCCAAGGTCTCAAATTGGATTGGGTCACATAGTTACACAATTTTTGCCCATGCACATCTTTTTCTCTCTTCTTCCACAACAAAATGAAAATCATAGTTCTCCTGCCTGACAGCTTACATCAAAGTCACAACACAAATGTTAAATGCTACTTTAAAAAGAAAACTCTCCTCCACCAAAACAAAAAAAAAAGAAAGAAAGATAACCCACAAAACTATTAGAAGTAATATATGAATTTAGCAAAGTTGTAGGATACAAAATTAATATACAGAAATCTGTTGAGTTTCTACACTCTAATAATGAAGTAGCAGAAAGAGAAATTAAGAAAACAATTCAATTTATAAGCATACCAAAATGAATAAAATACCTAGTAATGAACTTAGAAAGACCTATACTGTGAAAACTATAAAACACTGATGAAAGAAACTGAAGACAACACAAACAAATGGAAAGACATACTGTGCTCATGGACTAGAATATTTAATATTGTTAAAATGCTCTTTTACCCAAAGCAAACTACAGATTCAAGGTAATCTCTATCAAAATATCAGTACCACAGAACTATAACAAGTAATCCTAAAATTTACACAGAACCACAAAAGATCCCAAATAGCCAAAGTGGTCTTGCGAAAGAACAAAGCTAGAGGTATCACAATCCCAGATTTCAAGATATACTACACAAAACTATAATAATCAAAACAGCACAGTAAGAGCACAAAACATAGATTAGTGAACAGAATAGAGAGTGGGGGGGAATAACCCCCAATTATATGGCCAACTAATCAACAAAGGAGGCAAAAATACACAATGGAGAAAAGATAGTCTCTTCAAAAACCGGTGCTGGGAAAACTGGACAGCTTTAAGAGTAAAAATGAACGACTTTCTTATACCACACACAAAAATAAACTGAAAATGGATTAAAGACCTAAAAGTGAGACCTGAAAAACCATAAAACTCTTAGAAGAAAACACAAACAATAATCTCCTTGACATCAGCCTTAGCAACATTTTTCTAGATAAAGTCTCCTCAGGCAAGGGAAACAAAAGCAAAAACAAACTATTGGGACTACACCGAAATAAAAAGCTTTTGCAGAGCAAAAGAAACCATCAGCAAAAACAGCAAGGCAACCTACTGAATGGGAGAAAATATTTGCAAATGATATATTCAATAAGTTAATAATAAAGAACTTATACAACTCAATACCAAAACAAATCTGATTTAAAAATGGTTAGAGGACCTGAACCGACATTCTCTCAATGAAGACCTACAGACACATAAAAAGATGTTCAACATTACTAACCATCAAGCAAATGCAAATCAAAACTACAGTGAGATATTACCTTACATATGTCAGAATGGCTAGAATAAAAAGGACAAGAAATAACCAAAGTTGGTGAGGATGTGGAGAAAAAGGAACCCTCATGCATTGTGGGTGGGAATATAAACTGGTGCGACCACTGTGGAAAACAGTATGGATTTTCTTCAAAAAATTAAAAACAGAAATACAACCCAGTAATTCCATACTAGATATTTACCCAAAGAAAAGGGAAACACTAATTCAAAAAGATGTATGTACCTGTTTATTGTAGCATTATTTACAATAGGCAGCATATGGAAGTAACATAAGTGTCCATCTACAGATGAAAAGATAAAGATATGGTATGTATACGTGTACACACACACACACACACACACACACACACACAGTGGAATATTACTCAGCCATAAAAAATAAGCTCTTGCCATTTCTGATAACATGGATGTACCTAGAGGATATAATTCTAAGTGAAATAAATCCGAGGAAGACAAATACCATGGTTTCACACATATGTGGAATTTAAGAAGCAAAATAAATGAACAAGGGAAAAAAAGTGACAAAAACCAGACTCAAATGCAGAGGGGAGGGAGGTTGAAGGCTGGGCAAAATGGGGGAAGCAGAGTGGGAGGTACAGGCTTCCAGTTATGGAATGAATAAGTCACAGGGATGAAAGGTATAGGATAGGGAATGTATAGTCAGTGTTATCATAATAGCATTGTATGGTAACATACAGTAACTGTACTTGTGGTAAACGCTGCATAACATAACATATATGTAGTGTGATCACTATGTTGTACACTAGAAACTAATGTAACATTGTGTCCCAACTATACTTCAATAAAAATATTTTTGAAAAAGAAAAACCTTGTATTAATCTATAGATTTCTCAAAAGGAAAGACATCGAAGTTTGATTTCAGTAAGTCCAGAGCAACATCCAGTGTCCTTAGAATCCTACTAGGCAAAATGATGCCAATCTCATAAGATAAAGATAGTCTTTGATTTCCTATTTATAAATGTAGTAAATTTCACTTGGAAATTTTAAAAAATTAAAATATCATGTAATTATCCAACTGCCTCAGGGACAAGCACTGTTGTTTTATTTTTCTAATTTTATGTAACAGCATTAGGATTATATATTGAACACTGACTGTTCTGCCCTTATTTTGTTTATTTAACAATGTGTCATGGACATGTTTCCACGTCAGTACATGTTTCATCTACTTTTTCTTAACATTCACTCATGAATACGCTATTCTTAATTTAACCAATCCCCTACAATGAATGTTTTCAATTTTCCTCTATTATTTTAAAAGGCTTTAATGAATATCCTTGTAAATATATCTTTATTCATTACTGAATGCCTCCTAAGAATAAATTCTTAGAAGTTAAGTTGCTGGGCTAAAGGGTAATCCAATTTAGAACTTGTATTCCTATTCCAAAACTGCTCTCCAGAGAGGCTGTGTATTATCATCAATCGTGTGTGAACTGCCTACTAGTCTATCCCTTATGAGTACATGGATTTGACACCTTTAGAAATTTTTACCAGTTTGATAAGCAAAAACTATTTCATTATTGTACTAATTTATGATTCTTTGATTAGTGAAACTGAGGATCACTTCATATTTACTGGCCATTTGTGATTTTAATATGGCCAATGATTTATATAAGTGTGAGTGCATGTGTTTGCATGAACACATGCATACATATATGTATGTGTATGTGCATACATAAATCTCTAATAAACAGGCTGTTATCCACATCTTTGCAGTCCTGTAAGCCCTTCTCTGACTGCATCCCTCTCCTTCTACTCAAGAGGTTACTATTCTGAACTTTATCATTCTTTTATTTTCTTTTTAACTTTACCATTTATGTATCTATCCATACATAATGTTTTACTAGTTTTTATGTATTCTTCTGTGACTTGTATTTCTTTTGTGCCCAATACTGTGAAATCCTCCACAATATATGTCTATGTTGATATGCGTATCTGTAGTTCATTCATTTTTTTAAAGTATAGTATTCCGCTGTGGGAATTTAATTTATCTACTTTGTCAAAGGACATCTAAATAGGTTCCATTTATGTTATTACTAACAAGGCTGCTACAAATACACTAGTGTAAGAGCGTCTCCAGAACTGCACTGTCCAACACAGTACCCACTAGCCACCGATGGCTATGGAGCACTTGAAAAGTGGCGCTTTCAGAGCTGAGCTGTGTTGTACATGTAAAATACAAACACCAGATTTCAAAGGAAGGTAAGACATCTTTGGTCATTTTTAATATCTATTATATGTTGAAATATTAATATTTTAGATATATTTATACCTAAATAAAATGCATAGTTAATAAAATATAATTAAAATTATATAATTACAATTAATTTCACCTACTCACTTTTTGTAATACAGGTACTAGAAATACTTAAATTACATATGTAATAGAGCTTCTGCTCTACTTCTATTGGTTTGTGCCTCTCTAGAGTAAATATCTAGGAGTAAAACTTTTGGGTCATAATGTACACTTATCTTCTAATTTGGTAGAAAATACAAAATTGTGCTTTTTAAAAAAAATGTGTTTCTGAAAGAGAGACAGGGAGATAGAGCGTGAGTGGGGTAGGGACAGAGAGAGAGAGTAACATAGAATCCAAAGCAGGCTTTAGGCTCTGAGTAGTCAGCACAGAGCCCAACACAGGGCTCAAACCCATGAACCATGCAGATCATGACCTGAGCCGAAGTCAGATGCTTAATCAACTAAGCCACCCAGGCACTCCCAAAATTGCTTTCCAAAGCGGTAGGACCATTTTACATTTTATCCAGCAGTGTACCCAGTTTTCTGCTGCTCTATCCTTGCCAAGAATTGTTGTTGTTACTGTTGGATATTATAATTTTTGCCAATCTGGCGGATGCTAAATGGTATCTCACTAGTCTTCGAATTTCATTTCCCTAAATACTAATAAGTCTGATGAAGCTTCATATATTTGTTCATTGATGTTTCCTTCTCTGTGATATACACTAACATATCAGGAGAGGAGAGGAGAGGAGNAAGAAGAGAAAGCAAGCTTGAGTAGCAGAGAGACAGAGAGAGAGCAAGATACAGAATCTGAAGCAGGCTCCAGGCTCTGAGCTGTCAGCACAGAGGCTGATGCAGGGCTCGAACCCACAAACTGTGAGATTATGACGTGAGCCGAGGACTGATGCTTAACCAACTGAGCCAACCCAGTGCCCCATCTCTAATCCACTTTTAATTTACTTTTTGAGTATGATGTGAAATAGGAGCAGACAAAACTTACACGGACTGATCAGCTTGTCACAAGTCCCTAGTGGCTATGGCTGCGCTCCCCACCTCCTTTTGCTTCAGGAGGCTTTCTTCTCACCGCTGTCTTCTCCATGATGCACACACGCACACGCCCGCACAGAAACCAACACCAGTCAGTGCAGGAGCTTACACTACCCTGTCTCCTTGGACACAGAGATTGCTCTAAGCCTCAGATGAGGCTGGTGGGCAAACATGTGAGCCAGCCACATAAATCAAAGTACTTCCTCAGCGATTTTCAACATGGAGGTAAAGGTGGAGAGCACTTTTCTTCACAAAGGGACAGTTCTGGTCCTGAAAACTGCTGTAGGTTACATTCCCTGCCACACAGAGTTAGTCTACGGTAGGAGAAAATGAAGCTGAGAACATCAGATATAAGATGTAAGAGAAACAATATTTTAGCAGCATTTGAGTCTGTGAGGACTAAAGAAGTTTGCTGCTTCTTGCATTCCTGAAGCTTAGTTGTTCAACTACTCCTTCCTTTCATGGATATTTTTAAATTTTTCCAATAAATCCTCTTTTTGGCTTAAGCTAGTTTGAGTTGAGTTTGTAATGTGCAATCAAGACAGTTCTGACAGTGTAGAAATCTCACTTGATATTTTTCCTAAAGTGGAGAGCCAACTGTTCTAACACCACTTATTAAATAATCCATCTTCCTCTATCTCATTAAATTCCAATTTATATGGACATTTCATTTCTGAGTTTGTTTTGTTCTGCTGATCGGTTCTTGCCACAGCATCACACACCGTTTCACCGACTGTAACTTGCTAGTATGTTTTGACTCTGGCCACTACTTTGTGCTAGGCATGGAGAATACCCCCTTAAATACAGATGACATCCCATATTTAAACTCTTGGAGCTTAAAGCCTAGAGGAAAAGATGAAGAATGACATTAAAATATAATGAATATAAGGTTAAAAGGAAAATAGGAGACACTAGGTGAACATCCAATGGTTGGACTTAGCTAACCTGATCTATAGGTCAGGGAGGGCCTCCAGGAGGTTTTGGGGTTTTCCTGTTTTGTTTTGGTTTTGTTTTTGTTTTAATGGTTATTTATTTTTGAGACAAAGACAAAGCACAAGCTAGGGAGTGGCAGAGAGAGGGAGACACAGAATCTGAAGCAAGCTCTACACTCTGAGCTGTCAGCCCAAAGCCTGACAGGAGGTTTGAAATCATGAACTGCAAGATCATGACCTGAGCTGAAGTCAGACACTTAACCGACTGAGTCACCCAGGTATCCCAGGAGGATGTGGTTTTTAAACTGAGACCTGAAGGATGGATGTGAGTTCACCAAGATGGGGAGAAGGGGAGAACAGTAAGTTCAAAGGTGTAGAGATGCCCCCAAATGGCTTGAGTTTGAAATGAAAGAGAAAAAGAATGGAATGAAGAGAGGTTGGAAAAAGTAGTTATCATACAGGCTTTTAAGTCATTTGGGGATTTTGGCCTTGGCCCTAAGAGCAAAGCAAAGACAGTGAGGCAGGTTAAGCCATGGTTCTGATCTGCATTTGTGAAGAGTCACTCTAGCTACAGTAATTGGAAGGGATGAAGACTGGAAGCAAGGAGAGCCAAACAGGCAAGAGATGACGGTGGCGTGGACTAAAGCAGTGATTATGTGAGCATGCTTTTCCTTTTTTTTTTTTTTAAGTAGACTTCATGCCCAGTGCAGAGCCCAACACAGGGCTTGAACTCATGACCCTGAGATCAAGACCTGAGCTGAGATCAAGAGTCAAACATTTAACTTAACTGAGCCACCAAGACGTCCCTGGAGAGAGGATATTAAGAGTAAGACTGGCAGGACCTAATGACTAGATTTTGGAGATGACTGAAAGGGAACAATCAAGGATGTCTTTTAGAGTCAAAAATCACTTTCAGGTTTCAGGCCTGATTATTACAGGAGACAGTGGAAACATTTACAATAAGGAACATCATGGCAAACAGGTGAAGAGGAGATAATGAATTCAAGTTTGGGGCATACATTGCATTTGAGGAGCCTGTGGGACTTCCCAGTGCAGTTGTTCGGTAGCAGCTGGATTACATACAGATCTGGGCCAGAAATGCACCATTCCTTGTCTTTTCCAAAGTTTCCCTGGCTACCTGTGAGTGAACTTTAGAATCAGTCTGCCACAGTCCCCAAAATATTCATTGGGATTTTGAATGGAGTAATATTACATCTATGGATTTCAGGAGAATTAACTTATTTAAAATGTTGAATCTTTCCATCCAGAAAGAAGGTATAGATCTTCATTTATTCAAGTTATTTTACATCTCAAAGTAAAAAAAGTAAAAGGTACAGGTATTCTACATTTCTTATTAAATTTATTTCTGTGTTTTAAAAGAATTCTTGCTTCTGTGACTAGGTAATTTTTGTCATTATTGACTTCTCAAAGGATACAGCTGATATAAAGGAAAGTTCTTGAGTTCACCTTGTATATGACCACCTTACTGTTACTACCTGTAATAATGTTCACTGATTTTCCTGGTTTCTCTAGGTAGACAATCACATCTTCTGCAGACAATGACAATATACATCTACTGTTCGGGTAGTGTTTTTCATTTCCTTTTCCTATGTTGTCGTACTATCTAGAATATCCAGAACAATCTTCTCATTTTTCTTTCATCATTATCACTAATGGTTTGTTAATTTTGTCAATCTTCTCAAAGAATCAACTTTTGTTTACTGATTCTTTAATTCTGACTAGTTTGGTTGGAGTGCATCCAATCAAAAATTTTGAGACACAAAATTTCTCAGAAAGGATATGTGAATAAGTATACTTTGTGTGACCAAACCTGTCTTTCTTTTACTCTCACACCCACACGATTCCTTTCCTTATCCTACAGCTCTAGTGTCATAATTCTGTTCCCTCAGAATTCTATGAAGCTCTACTATCTTCTAACATTCAGAGCTGTTGATGAAAATATGTAATGTTTATCTATCTCTTATTCCTTTGTAAGTAACTGTTTTGGTTGTTGTTATTAACTACTGAGAAGTCTGAGTGCCTTTTCTCCTTATTTAAGAACTTAAAACTTTTAGGGGCACCTGGGTGGCTCAATCGGTTGAGCATCTGACTCCTGATTTCAGTTCAGGTCATGATCTCACAGTTGGGGGGATCGAGTCCTCACTGGACTCTGCACTGACAGTGCAGAGCCTACTTGGGATTCTCTCTCTCCCTCTCTCTTTCTGCCCCTCCCTTGTTCACAAGTGCACACACTCTCCCTCCAAATAAACATTTTTTAAAACCCTTAAAATTTTTAGCAATAGGATAATCTTTTTTCCTCCCAAATAATCTTGCTTGAAGCTAAGACCTTTACCTCAAGATCTGAGACTTTTTCTTTCAGCTTAGTAATTTTTTCTTCTATAATTTCTTTAATCTTGCTTTTCTTTTGAAACTCCTATTATATAGATATTAAATCTCTTAGATCTAATCTCCATATGTATTTTCTTTCATATTTGCCATTTCTTTTACTCTTCACTATGTCACACGTTTCCTAATTTTCTTCTAATTTACTAATTCATTGTCTTGCAGAACCCATTTTGTTATTCACTAACTTCACTGAGTTTACTTTGGAATATTCCTGTTGATTTCATTCTTTCAAAAACTATTTACTGACTACCTACCAATGTGCCAGATAACCATTCTAGGCTCTTGAAGGAGGTAAAGGAGTTACCTGTGTGACTACATAAAGAACTTAACCAGGCAGAGAGAATGGCCAATATAAATCCTGAAGGCTAGGCGCAGCCCAACACATCAAAGGAACAGTAAGGAGCCCTGTCTGGCTGGAGCAGAGTAGGAAATGAGGACAGGCCATCAGGCCTTCCTGGGCACTATAAGGACTTGGCTTTTTATTCAGGGGTAAGAAGGATAGCCTGCTTTTGTTTTACTGATGAAATAATACTCTCTCAAACCTCACTGAAAATACTGATGAAAAATTTAAAAACTTATCTCCCATCCCTAGCATCATCTGTTTTAGCAGGGGTGGGGTGGGGAATTTGTTTTGACTCCTCAGCTTCAAGCTGCTGATTTTCTTCATATAACTGGTAATTTTTTCTTATCTGCTTATATTTCCAAATCAAGTTTTAGCTACAATCCATATTTTCCGGCCATGGAAGTCCAGAAGGCCCTGTCCCAGGCAACGTGAAGGTGTGGGGAAGTGTGGGAACAGACAAGTGTAAGACCCGTTTTGAAGGAAGCAGCTCACCACAGTTTTAATTACAATATTAATTCTCAGGAAGCAAGCACAGTCAGCATAGAGAACTTGAAATTAAACCTAGAGACCTCTACTCTCATCATCACACTCTTGAAATGAGTCAATTATCTTAAAAATCAGGATAGATACAGGCTCAACTATAGATCTACAAAGACTGAATTCAGTTCTGTATTTCACGCCAACCTTCTCAGTAGTAAAGACAAAAAGGTCAATATTATAAAGAGCAAACTAAAATTACAGATCACTATCAAGATCTCAGTCAAAACTGCACAATCTGCAGCTTTCTAGAGTCCTTGACTAAAGTCAGAGAAAATAATTTTGAAATTTTCCTGCGATTAAAAATATCTGCATGAATGAAAAATACTGAGTGCTTATCAATCTGTTTCCTTTTCTGCAGCTTCCCAAGACTTTCAAGCAACACATCTATGACAAAAAAAAAAAAAAACCCACTCAAATAAGTTTACCATTATTTGGTATGAACAGCTTTTTTTTTTTTTTGAAAAGAGATTAGGTCTTTTATAAGCCTAGAGCACATGTAACTGAAAATGTTCCAGTAGGAGAATTTAACCTTCCAAGTCTTTTTGTGCTGGCTTCTGAGTATAAACTCGGCCAGATATAACAGGGTTACTAGATGTGGTTTCTTCTGAACAACCTCTGGCAGTAATCCCAAGTGACTTTTCACTCTACTCTTGTGTTATAGTGGGTAGAACATAATACTAGTCACATAGGAAATGGAATTTCATTAAACTCAGTGGTCCCACATCAGTGGAGAACGGAGGAAGGATGGAGGCAGGGTGGGGTGGTGGTGGAAGGAAATACCTACACTACAGAGTGATGATACTACTTACTTATGGTTATAAACAAAGAAAAATAGCGTGTTACATAAACTATGAAGTTTTTTTAGGGATTCTTTAATCCCAAAATAACTTAGCAATCTATAAGTAGAAGAGATGATGTCTGAATAGTGATTTTTTAAAACCAGGGAGGAGTGAGGGCTTGGGGCTTTGTAACCTTGTACAATCTTAGATGACTTTGAGAGTAAGATAGGTGGATTACTCACTGTGGTACAGTAGAAAATTAGAGCTCAGCAACTAATACAATTTAGTGTATGGAAAATAAGAACATATACTAAAAGACTTCATTGAGAGGCCCTGCTGGTAACAAATATTTGTTGACAATTCAGTCCTGAAGTATCTTATACCAAACTGCACCCAATGCTGGGCAGAGGAGGCTTCCGTAGATGTTTAAGCTTAAATACCACTGCAGTTTTTCTTTTAGCTCGGATTCTCTCTCATGAATTGGTTATTTAAATAGTGCAAACCCAGGATTAGCTCCCTCTTTCCTCTTTGGTTAAATATAAATCTACTTATTCAACCTTAGAACTACACTGATAGAGCTCACAGGACACTACATACACATACACATGCACACACATCCCCATACACAAGGTTAAGGTTCTCGATCTAGCCAGAGAAAGGATTTCCCAGGTTGGTCCCATCTTTTATCAGTGTACTAGATTTGAACATGCTTGTGCAGAGTAAATAGGTCATTCTTGCTTATTTTTAATGGTGAAGATAATACAGTGAGTACTAGACACATGAACTTATTTTTCCCTCTCTCTCTCCTTTAAAACATGCACAAAAATCCAATCTCCTATTCTTGTCTCCATCACCTCTTTCTTCACTGCCCCCAACCCCAACATAGTTTCAAACACAGAAACAGAACTTTCGTACGTTTAAAAATTGAATTTTCTCAACACACACAAATGCTTTTCAGAATACACAGTAAAAGTCAGTTAAAGGGAAAAAAGTCAGGAGGATGGAAAAGACAAGTCGGTAACAAAGGAGATCCTAGAAACATCTGGGATGTATAGAGAAAGTATGATGTTGACAGTGGTTTCAGTATTTGTGGTTATTTCTTTTGAGCAATAACACTGTTGCTGCACCCTACTAAACAGGCTTAAAACTGATTACTTTTTAGTCATCTGGGTCACGTTTATCTTGGAAACGTCAACCAAGGGGTTAATCTGAAAGTCAGAAGTCTCTTTCCCTTGGTTCCAATTATAGGCGGGCCAGGATCACCTGCTTCTTTCAGGGGAAGTGTGATCTACTTAGTGAAGCATGCATGTCAGGATTCCAAAGGTACAGGTTCTGCCCAATTTGTTGCTTTATAAGCATACCTAATACCTGAAGACCCAGATTTAAAATAAATGAGGAAGCATTTATGTTTTTATTTTTATGACCTTTTATTTTGTAAAATTTCAAACATACAGAAAAGTTCAAAGCATAGTACAATGATCCCTTCAAAAAAACAAGTATCTACATATCCTTCCACGTATCTTTTTTCCCTACAGCCTTAAAGTAGATAACATGACATTTAATCCTTATAAACTTCCATAGTAGGCATTACTATTACAGAAAGATTCTGTGCCTAATAGTAAAGATGTACACCAGAATTCTTTAAAGTTCTACAGTAAGAGATCTCTGAGAACGAGATTTGTCTAATTTATTTTTTAAGTCCTTTAAGTCTGTTTATTAAAAATAATCAATTTCCCCTACTATATTTAATATGTTTTGAGATTTACAAAACAATCTTCTGGAACACCATTAATGCCCAAAGGACACTAATTCCTCAGAATTATCAGCTCAAGAATACTTTGGTATTTTTCAGGATGTCAGGGAACTAAATGGAGTCCATATCATTTTGGTCAAAGCAAACACATCTCAGACTTGTGGGAAAGAGGCACAAGACCAGCCATATTTCTCAACAGGGAATATTCCAGATTTTTAGAGACACCCGAACCAGTGGGAGCTAGAATCTGACAATGATCAAGAAGATCCTAAAAGAAGCTATATTAGTCTGTGTGATCAGCAAAATCCCATTACAACTTGAGTTGGGCCAGGGTAAGGTATACTGGCCCAGGGTAAGGTATACTGGCCCAGGGTAAGGTATACTGGCCCAGGGTAAGGTATAGGACAGGCCATGGATACATGATAAAACTGGACTGAAACCCACGACTTATTTTTGCAAACCCTGAAGAACTGAAGGAGTAAACTAGTGAAATGTGTAACATTTCTCCTAGACAAGTAATTTGAACTCTCTCAATCTCACCTATGTCCCATGACTAAGACATGGTAATAAAGATCTCCAGAAGCTCTCTCTCCTTCTGGTCCCTCCTACTAGTCTGATCCTGTCTTTCTCATCTGACATGCTGCCCTCCTTTTTGTAAAAGATATTTGCATTTTTAATTTTGTGAGGAAAAAAATGACATTCATGTTTAAAATGCTATTTGGGTCCCTTAGATGTAAGAAACTCAAATCAATAATAAAGTATACCTTATATAATCATCAAGCTGAAATAAACGATGTAGGAATAAGATTCAAAATCTACCAATGATCCCATTTTATCCAAAGACCGCTTTCAAAAGTTGTCATATTTAAATAGACAAGTAAAACAAATTTATGCAATTGTGGAATTTATTCCAAAACACTATGCTTCTAAAGACAGGCTACTGCTGTTTACTTACATCATCACCTTTATCATTCGTCGACACATAGAAGATTTTTTCAAATTAATCCTTTCTGGTTAACATATTATATTTCGTACCCAGAAAAGCAGACAGAAAGGCAAGTAAAGCCTGTATCATAGTCTATTAGCTATTAATATCTGCAATGCTCTCTCTCCTTCCAGTGGCTAGTGAAGCCTTGGACCCTGAAGTGATAAAGATGAGCTCTGCCAAACTATTCCCCAGCTCTAAGGCAGTATTAACACATTACAAAGTGCCAAAAGGGCCATTAAAAAAAAAAAAACTGACCCACTTTTAGAAGTCAGCAGCTTTTTCCTTCTGGTGAAGTATGAATATTTAAATCGGGCAGACAAGTCAAGGAGCAAACATTCCACCCTGAATGCAATGTGTGCATCTCTAGCTCAGAGCTGAAAGGATCCTGCTGTCATATCCCAACATGGAAATGAATGCTCACTTAGGCCTCCAGAAGGGCAGTTTTCTAGTCCTCTTACTGCCTTTCAGACTTCAAGTTCCAGATTTGGATGTGAGGGCAGAAAACATTAAAAGATGGATCACAGCAACTGCTTTAAATTATATATTTAATGATTTATATCAGGCATAATATAATTTAATTTGTAGTAAATCAAGCAAACTGATGAAAGGTTAGGTTTGTGGTTGTAACAGCTATAAATTTGTTTTTACCTTCATGATATAGTAACAATGCATTAGAGGAGTGCTCCATTTGAGATGGTAAACCCATCATAATAAAATTGACTAGAATCAAGTTTCAACCTAAGCACTACTGTTTAAATGAGATAAATAATAGCAACTATCAATAGAGCACAAGATACAGGAAAACAAACTGGAAAGTAAATCAAACTGCTATTCAAATTTCTACCTACATTACAGCTATAGGTTGCAGGTTCTCTTTGGCTTTATTGAAAATACACTATTAAATGAAATGTGCCTAAATAGGTGGAAAAATAATTATCAGAAGATTCATATTAAGGCAAATGATGTAACTGAAAACTTTAGGGTCATCTGTTCCTGCTCAAATACATAATTAAAACAGAAACTCCCAATCTTTACACCGCCATGCTCTCCTGGACTACTAGTTCCTCTGCCCTCAACACCCCCATTTGGATCTCATATTTTATCTTTCAAACAAACAGCATTTCTCAGTAACAGCCCATGCAACTTATCATAGGTAAATGTAGGATTTTTCTTATTCCTTCAAGCAACCCTAGATCAGGAAGCAATGTTATAAACCAATTTTGCTTCTGCAACAGCTATCCAAACTCTTTTAAACATTAAACCTGCCCTCTCACTCACAAACATTTTCATTTATAAACAAACAGGCCAAGATTCCACAATTAGGAAACAAAATTCCTTTTAAGGAAGAAAACCCTGCTCTCTTAACTGCAGACGTTACTTCTTTCTACAAGATAACTGATTTAGTCTCCTGACTATACAGTTTTAGCAACACAAACAAACAAAAAGAGCAAACAGGCCAATGAAATCTTACTTCCTCCAAATATAAATGTATTATATATA
Organism: Crocuta crocuta; assembly: GCF_008692635.1. Taxonomy (NCBI): domain Eukaryota; kingdom Metazoa; phylum Chordata; class Mammalia; order Carnivora; family Hyaenidae; genus Crocuta; species Crocuta crocuta. The sequence goes on along the minus strand of NW_027530521.1, from coordinate 2,072,487 downwards.
CCCTTCAAATGCTAAAACATTTATAGGTAGTAATCAAAGTTCAGAAAGGCAGGTACTGATCAAAGCTTTCTAAGCAAGTCTAGCTGTAGGCAAGGGACAGCATAGTCAATTAAAGCCTTCTAGTACCAGGCCCCAGAGTAACTATTCAATCTTAATATGGCTTGTTTGTTTCCCAACACTTACTATGAAAAATTCTTACTATGCAGCAAAGTTCTTAGGTTCATTCTTACATATCATTCACTGCTATATCTTTGCCTTGGTTCACATGATTTCCCGGACTTAGAATGCCTCCATTCTCTCTGTCTTTCTGGATCCAAGTCCTACCTGGGTTCCCAAGCCTTCCCTGCCCTCTCTCCTCATTATCTATACCACATACTGACTTTTATTATGCAGTGTCCTGTTCTACTATGTGTGTTTATTCCTTTCTCCCTGCTAAAGAACAAAGGTATTGTATTAGCACACTTATCAGATACTAACACAAATGAAAGGCTGAAAAAACACTTCCTGGTTGATGGATTTCTATATATATATATACACACATAGTTGAAATCTGCTGAGGGGGAGTCAGAATGGGTGGAGAGAAAAACAGAGATTGCCTGATATGTTTTTAAGACTCTACTATTACCCCAACTTGATCACTTGCTATATTTTACCCAAGTAAGCAAGCTAGGAATTAGAAAAAAATTTATTCAGAGCCTCTTAAATAAGCATCTTAGGTCTTAGTAAACAGAATCACAAGAAAGATCCAAAGCACTACAAAGCATTTCAAAAAAGAATGGTTGGAAATCAAGACTGTCTCTTTGTACATTTAGTTAATGAAAAAGGGCAGGGGCCCAACTTCAAAGGAAACCACTACCTACCTGTTCTATAAACGTACAGACCACTAGACTTTGAGAAAGCCCTGCTCTCACCTTCTGTGAGCTGGCTGCTCCCTGTATGCTGTGAGGATATGGTGCTACCTGTCTTGGGAAGAAGGCTCTGGTTAAGGTTTACCTTCTTGGAATGTAGTTACCACAGACATGAGGAGAAACTCCTCTTTGGGCTGGACTCCGTGGCCCGTGAGTGCACCGCTGACTCTGTTTTCTTGCTCAGAGAGATAAAGCACTATATTAAAACTCAATATATTTTGGGAAGAAAAGATAAAAACACAAAAAGGGACTGTCTTATCTTCAGAAATGCAATTCTCAGCTTTGTGAGCTCTGGCATTCAGCTTAGCCAGATTACCAAACTCATTTTAAAGCTGAAGACTTTACCCACCCCACCTTCATCTTTTGCTATTTTCAGGGTTTGTTTCCACGAGTGCGCCTCAGCTTGTGTACATGTGCTTCACCCAATTCACACACATCAGTGAACAGCGGCAGCGGGAACCCAGGTCCCAGCAGGCGGTTTAATTAACTGTACACAGGACAGTGCCAATAGTACTGAGGCCGACTCCCCCAAGGTGGCACACCAACAAGGTTAACACGCAAGGAAAATCCACTTCTGGAGGAGAAATGCGTGTCCCCATCAAGGAAGATATCAAGATGATGAAAAACAAATAACCAAAAATGCCAAACACACCCAAACCCCAAAACCTTGCCAGGACAGCCTCGGCAAGAAGCCAGAGCTCCTCTTAACACAAGGGAAAAGTCAGAATTCAGTGTTCTCCAGTGGATGGATCCGATTTACTCTGCTCGCTAGTGGGTTATTAGAAGCCACTCTAAGGCAGTCTCGCACAGGCCTGTCTAATCATTTTACACATTCCCTTCATACATATTCTCCGTCAGAAGGGTTGGTAATGGGATTAAGCCATAAGACCAAAACAATATTAAATGATGATGGCGGTGGTGAAGATCTAGGTTGTAATCCAGATGGTAAATGAGCTTTCTACATGTAAACACACTGTAAAACTCAACGACTTGGAAGGGAGTCTGCCTTCACTCTGTGAAGAGTGTCCGGACAAATGAGAGTACTTTCACAAGACTCATCAAGGATTTCTCCTGTCTACACAGCAGGACACGCAATTGGCACTGCTCCCCATTGTGAATGCTGAAGTCAAAAGTGTATATTCGGGAATTTTGAACTGTTTTATAGTCTAGATCAAGGATGATACAGATCAAAATAAACAGCTTTACCCTCACGAAAGCTTAAGCTGACTTATGATGATTCAGGAAGGCTTTACAAGCATTTTTTTTTCATGGTTAACTAGTGACAAACTCATAGAGAATAAGTGTAATTGACCAAATAAATATCATGAGGGGCAAATGAATGAGCAATCGGTATAGTACAAAGCCGGCCTGAGATAAAGGCTTCAGGCAAGTTACTTCACCTCTCTGTGCTCTAGCTCCTCTGATACCAACTCTCTATGTAACTCACAGAGATGTAGGGAGGATTAATTTGATAATGTCTGTAAAGTGCTCTGAGCTCCTTAGAGAAAAGTGATACAAGTGGTTATTACTACATCCCACTGAGGTTGTGAGGTTGTACAACATTAAAAAAAGATAAAAACAACTCTTTGATAGTTTATTATGAAGAATTTTTATGGCCTGAGAAGATGTTTTATAACCATTTTTTATTAGTCTTTATTATGTGCTCAGGAGACAGGAAACATTCCTAGCTCCCTCTTCTAAAGAAAGAAACCAAGACAGTGACTTTTTTGAGGTGGAAAGTATTCTTATCTCCATTTTCCAGATATGAAAAGCAAGATAAGAAAAGTGAGTGGCTTTTCCAGCCACATTCAAGAGGTGAAAGGGTTAAGCATAATAAGAACGTGGAAAACATCAAGGGTCACCATCACTTTCTCTGAAATTCTGACATTAGTCTGACAAGAGTGCAGTGAACTAGGAATCAGAAAGCCTAAGATTAAATACTTGCTCTGCCATTTACTAGTTGTGTAATCTTAAGAAAAGTCACTTTTTCTTTATGTGTGTCACTTCCATCTGCACACCGGGATTCAGTGGAGGTCAAATGAGATAAAGTATGTGAAAACTATGGGTAAGACAATGACATACTGTGTAAATAAGTTATTACCTTTATTAGATCTCAATATTCTTGAGAATATGGGTTCTCCTAACCTCTACAAATTTAGGAAAGACAATTCAGTGCCCTCAGACTAAATGAAATATGTGGTAATAATTTTTAAAATAGCTTTATTGAGATATAATTCACACACCCTACAATTCACCCATTTAAAGTGTACGGTTCAATGGCTTTTAGCATATTCCCAGACTTGTGCAGCCACCACCACAATCAATTTTAGAACATTTTATCACCCCAAAAAGAAACTCCAAACACATTAGCAGTCACTCCCCATTCCCACCTCCTTCTCTCTCTCTCTCTCTCCTTCTCTCTCTCTCTCTCTCTCACACACACACACACACACACACTTCTTTCCACCCTAGGCAGCCATTAATCTACTTTCTATCTCTATAGATTTGTATATTCCAGACATTTAGTATAAGTGGAATCATAAAATATGTGGCTTTCCATGACCACTTCTTTCACTTAGCACAATGTTTTCAAGATTCGTCCATGTGGTAGCAGGTATCAGCACTTCACTCCTTTTACTGCCGAACGATAATCCATCGTATGGGAATACCACATGGTATTTAGTCATCTATCAGCCAATGGGCTATTTCCACTTTCTGGCTATCGTGAATAATGCTGCAATGAATATCTGTGTAAAAGTTTTGTTCGGACATATGTTTTCACTTCTCTTGACTATATACCTAGGAGTGAAATTGCTGAGTCACGCGGTAACTCAAGATTAAGATTCTGAGGAACTGCCAGACTGCTTTCCGAAGCGGCTGCACCATCATACATGCCCACCAGCAGTGCCGAGGAGAAGGTGACTGAAGGAGGGCCACAGCGGGAGACGCGAACTGGGTGCCTGCTAGGGGAGCAATTAAACAGGCTTCTGCATGGTGACCATTTGTGTTACTGACAACAGGGATGAAAATGTTTCACACCAAGTTTTAAAAAGAATACTGGCTGTTGGGGCATCTTGCTCCTTTTCTCCCTTTCTGCCTAGGCCCAGGCTAAGGTCAAGAGGACATAAAGCAGCTTTGATCACACAGACTAATGCTGCTCCCATCTCTAATAGAAAGTAATGCAGAAGTTGCAGAACCAGGCTTTAAGAAGCCCTCTAACATCTCTCAGATCCAGTGGTAAAATATGTTTGAGTCTCTGGAATTGGTGTGCAAAATTTATGAAATCTGGTATGCTAGGACCTCACCTTTCCCTTCAGTGCACCCGGCTGAGGCCAGCCCAAATACACACGCCCCACACAGGCCACACACACCCTAGCTCCAACACAGTGTGTTCCTGTCCAGTGGCATCTGCAAGCCACACAGAATGGTAGAGGGAAACAGATGGCTTCTAAAAGGGGAAGAGAAGAAAAACAGAAGGTCAGGTAGAAAAGGGTGGGGGAAAGAAAGGACTGGAAAGAAGAGAAGAGAAAGGAGAAGCATATTTTCTGGTTTTGCTCTTCCCACTTGTCACAGCGCTCTCCTTGCTGGCTGCCAGCATGCTCCCTTGCAAACACAGCTGCAGGTGACAAAGAGCAGCCACTGTCCTACTCAGGGGGTCCCCTCCATGTTCCATACTGTAAACTGTACTGAAATGCCACTGCTTACAAGAAAGGGAATTACACACACATTAAGGCCAGGAGTAGTAAACTGCTGCAGATAGCCAACAAATTAGCACTGAGACCCACAGGTTCCCTACAAAACAAGATAAGGCTACCCAGAAAATATTAAAAAGCAAGGGAATCAAAAGATTAAATACTAAAAAACCTGGCTTATTTTAATGTTGTAGATTTGTCAGACCTACGATTAACTCAATCAAGGTATGGCGTCCTGTCACAGATTTCACATACTCACCACATGTTCAGGATGCTGTAGGGCTCCGCTCTTTACAATTAAAAAGAAAATTAGCAAGTCTTTTCCCAACAGTTAGGGATTGCCATGAGGGAATGCCAATAGAGGGAAATGCTTCACACTAAATTTTAGAAAGGAGAGATACTGGCTCCTGGGGGCATTCTTCTTTCTCCTCAACTTTCCTAGGCTGAAGCCGAAGCCAAGGCAAAGGGAATATAAGCAGCTTTTTACACACAGACTAATGCTGCCAGCAGAGTTCCAGTGGCCTTGCTCACGGCAGGAGAAGGCGTAGTGACTAATACCGCTGGGTCTTGTTGAAGAAAAGTGGCTGGCTTCCTTTGATCAACTGAGTGGTGTGCTGATCAGTGTGATTTCCCTGTTCTGCTGACTGTGAGCGTGTTGGGGAGAGCAGGAGAGCTGGCTTCTGAGAGGCCCATGCAGGGAAGCAAATTCCATAGCTGCCGAATCACAGAAAGCAACAAGAAATAAAAGAGGGCTGGACTGGAAGCAGACACCTTAATTCTGCCAGCATGTTACTTCCCGATATAAGGATCTCTGGGAGCGGACTGAAGTAGGTGCCTCTAAAACTCTAATTCATTGACTGCAGTGTTATGCATAACTGTTCAACACAGTGATCAAGACCAGAGTCCAAGCTCCTGAAACCATCAATGTGAAAAGTTTTAATCGCTTCGTCTTCATGGGGGAAGAGAAAAAATGGGATTGATTTTTTTTTTTTAATTAAAATGGGAGAAAAAAACAGGAACTCATCAGCAAAGGTGGCTCTTGGCATAGTTTTTGAGACAAAGGAAGTATGCCCAGCACCTGAGTGTGTGTGCAGGGCTACAGCAACACTCCCTTCTGTTCTATGTGCCAGAGAAGGAGCTTTGGATTAACACAGATTAATGTGCCTACATGCTATTCAGATTTTTTCCCCTACTAAACTGCAAATTTTACCTAAAGATAAACATAGCAGTCTCCTGGTTCCCTGCTCCATTCAGGTGCTACTGAGAAACACTTCTGTTATCTCAAGTTTCATCAGCAGATTGTACTTCTTCCTAGGGAACAACCGCAAAAAGTAGTTTTCTAAAAGTGTAGTCAGTCTATGAGGTAAAATACACCCTATTTAAATGACTTCTTCCCCAAAAAGGATAACTTTCCATCTTTAAAGTTTTAATTCTTGATAAATAGAGTATGTGATTTCTTACACTAGATTCTAATCATTGCTGCTTTAGAGTAAATAGTCAATTGCAAATTGAGCAAATTGCTTTAGCTATCCTAGTACCAGAAATGAAATGGATTAGGTCAGCAGGTGGCATGTCATTTCAGTGCTGCCTGGGGGCCCAAAATACAGTTAGATCATTTTTAATTCTGGTGACAGCAGGAATGAAAACCAGAGCCTTTCACATTACCTCCTGCCTCTATCCTCATAGCCATCTTAGGCACTGAAGAGTTTACAGAAGCCCGTAAACCCACATCCCCAGCATCTAGGCTGCTTCTAAGGCCTCCAAAGATACCCATGTTGAAGCTGCCCAAGGGTATCTGGGGCAGGATACTCTGACTTTGGTTCTCAAGACACAAAGCTTCTTGTCCACACAAAGTTGAGTTCTCTTTAACCATTCTTATGCATGTCAACATACAATTTTATTCTGTAGTACTTTCCGTAGGGGAAGAGAATGGTCATTATGTCTCTATTCAAGGGGGTGAGGAAAAACTGTTCAGTCTTTGTTCTAGGGGTGGAGGAATTGGAGGAAGGAGTGGACACAAGCCAAGAAACCAAAAGAGAAAAGGGGGATGATGGGGGTAGGGAAACAGGCAGGAGAAGACAGGGTGAACTGGGAGAAAAATCCTTCTGTACAGAAATCAGGGGTCGCTTGCAATGCTAGAACATTCAAACAATGCAACCACAGCTCTTCTGTCAAGCTTCCTTTCCCCATATGTAGTTCAGATTAGTAGAATTAAAAACCTAAGGCAGTCTCCCAAATCGGATCAAAATGAGATCAGATTCATCAATAATATTTGGACTCCAAGATGTTATGAGGTGATAATTCTCAACTTGCCATGAAGAAGGAAAATAGATTTTGATATGAAACAATTTACAAATTTCAAGATTATATGTCCCATCTTTAGACAACTATATTTTTGTGATTGTACTTTTCTTGCCATTTTTAATAGTAATAAAATAGAAAATAACATAAGCTTTGAATCAGAAGTCTAGGTTCAATAACTTACAAGTTATTTTTTGCCTGCCTAGTGCCTTTTTGGAGAACTACTCTTTCCCTGTTCATCTAGGGATGACCTCAATCCTGCTTCCGGGGTGGCACGTGACCCAGGTTTGATCAATGAGACAGCTCCAGCTCTCTGGTCACACTGAAGAATTGCTGGTTTATGGACTGAAAATCATGTCCATGTCTCGTGCCGGTACTTCCAGAGAAAAAGAAAGCATTCTCTTCTTTGCAGTTGACAAAATGGTAGGCTGTAACCATGAGCTTCCAGAAGAATCCACTGCCAGTACAAGATAGGCTATACACAAATGAAGCCAAAAGAAGGAAAACGTGTTCTGAAACAGAGTTGAAGACCCTAAATCCAGCCATGTCCAAAAGCCATGTCCCTGAATTTACTAGTTACATAAACCAATAAATTCTCTTTTTGGCATCAACAACTTTGAGCTGAATTTCTATCACTTGAAACCAAGAGTCCTCACATCACTAAACCAGCCAAATAACCTTGGACAAAGCATTCAATCTCATTGCGTGTCAGTTTTCTGAACTCTAAGGAGGAGGCAGAGAAAACATGTTTACCTTATAGAATTGAAAACTGCTAAGTACTATACAGGAGGCATTGATATTTTAACTAAAACAGAAGGTAGAGATAGAAGAAATAAGATATTCATGGGCCTAAATTGCTCCTAGCTGCTAGTGCTGATAAGATAACATTCTACTTCTATTAGTTTTCTCATCATTTGCTCTGGTGGGGCCTGTGGAATCTTTATCAAACCTGTTAATCACCTAGTAAATCTTTAAGTATTTTCCCTTTCACTTTCAGCTGATGAGACTCTTCCACCTTCCTGGACATCTCTGACCAAGCTACCTAATAGGCAGCTTACCACAATGGATAAGCAAAGGGATCACAGAAAGGGAAAATAAACAGTACCATCTTTAAGGGACGTGTGCGCGCAATCGTGTGTGTGTGTCTGTGTGTGAAAGTGAGACAGTGAGAGAATGTGTGTGTGTATGCATGCACGTGTGTGCGAGTGTGCAGTGACCATGCATACACACATGTGCTGGGAGAGAGGAGGTAAAGGAAGAATTCTCACAGGAAGGCAAATCAGGGATGAAAAGGAGCTACCACTACACAAGATGAAAATCTAAGTGCCTCAACTAAAGTGCCTAACCACACCTTCCCCCAAAGCATTAGTATTCTAAGAGCAAAACTGAACTATTAAGATTACATTTTCAAGTCAAAATTCATAATTAAATATAATGTGTATTTTGGAATTTGTTGTAGTGGTCTGATAAATGCTTGGTTTCACAGAACCCTAGATTATATCTCTCATGAATATCAGAAAGAATAAAAAGCTTTCTGTAAAAATATACCTGATCTACAAAACATCAATAGGAAAGAAGGATTATTAGTGAAACAAACTCCTAGAAGTGAAAGTACTAACGTCTAGTCCTCTTCTGAGTGATATAAGTGGGAAGATAAACAAGAAAAGTACAACTATATTTTGCAACCATATAGGTTGGAAGAAAAATAATAAATGCACTACACTGTCAACTTTCAGAGTTTCTGGGCCTAAAGATTAAACATGAATGGAATCATTCTGAAGAGGACATTTTATTTTGAGATATTTTCAATACCTTTGACATCAATTAGCTTTTTCATTACATATAGAATTATAACTACATGCTATGCCTGGTAAAAAGAACCCCATGGCTCAGCATTTCCTAACCTTAATCAATGTTTCATATAAGCTGAACATTAATATTTTAAAGCAAATAAAATATATGATGCTTTTCTTCAGGTTTCTAACTCACTAAAGTTTCTGAAAGCTAAAATACATTGGCAAATGCTGTATACTTCCAACCACAGAGAAGGGTCAAAAAATAGTTTCAGTCAACTCATCTTTAATTTCTTTTTCCAGGAGCACCAACATTTTCCAGATGCTCAGTCAGTTGGGCATCTGACTTCAGCTCAGGTCATGACATCATGGGTTATGAGTTTGAGCCCCACATCAGCCTCTCTGCTGTCAGCCCAGGGCTGGCTTTGGATACTTTGTCCCACTTTCTCTGCCCCTCCCACGTTTGCACTCACTCGCTCTCTCAAAAATAAACATTTTAAAAAACTTTTTGTCCCAAAAGGAAAAGTTGAAAGTCAGAATATTCATATAATAATTATCCTTACAAACCATATTATGTAAAGTTTATTCTCTAGTAAAATTCAAACACATCAGTAACTCTAACAAACCAATAACTATATAGATTTATTCCCAGATTATTCAGGAATAAAAATGCTATGTCAAATTGGCTTGGGGTTATCAGATTTAGTTTGGACAATACCAAACAACTTTAACTAAACTCAACTTGCTTTTTCCCACACATCTTTGTATGGATGGCCTCCACTCCTGGAGAGTCTAAATCAATTGGTCTAAGATGGGGCCCATATGCAGTATTTTTCAAATACTCTTCAGGTGATTCTAGGGTGCCAGCTAGTGTTGAGAACCGCTAGTCAACAAGGAGATGTGGGTCTGGCCTTCAATATATAGACCAGATTTTATTTTGATAAGTATTCTAAAATGGCTGAGAAAAACCATTACTCTTTAAATCTGTATACTGCCACCAACGGGCCGCTAGAAGGTAACCTCCGTAAGAAGAGAAGTCCTGTCAGCCTTGCTCAGCACTGGAGCCAGCGGAATACCTGGCACACGAACAGGTGCTCCATAACTATTTGTGGGTGGATGAATTAAAAGTTATAAAAGTACACTACAGTTTCAGTAGCCTAAAGTAATACAGGAGAGGCTCTCTTAAACCAATGATGGTGAGGACCAGTTTTAAAAAAGGGTCAGGGCGCCTGGGTGGCTCAGTCAGTTAAGTGTCCGATTTCAGCTCAGGTCATGATCTTGCGGTTCGTGGGTTCAAGCCCCATGTAGGGCTCTCCAGCTCAGAGCCTGGAGCCTGCTTCAAATTCTGTGTCTCCCTTTCTCTCTGTCCCTCCCCTGCTTGCATTCTGTCTCTCTCTCTCTCTCTCTCAAAAACAAACATTAAAAAAAATGTTTTTAAAGGGTCATCTAAATCAGTAAACCATAAAAATCTGTATACATACCTAAGCATTTTAACTTAAATTAGCATTCATTTGCTAATGTCCTAAGACAGGACCAGTATTTTGTTTATATGGAGCTACACATTCAAGGGACACCTGGGTGGCTCAGCTGGTTAAGCATCTAACACTTGATTTCGACTCAGGTCATGATCTCACGGTTCATGGGTTTGAGCCCTAAGTAGGACTTCACGCTGAGGTGCTCGGTGCTCAGAGCCTGCTTGAAACTATCTTTCTCTCCTCTCTCTCTGATCCTCCCCTTGCTCACGCTCATCCATGTGCTTTCTCTCTCACACACAACAAAATACATAAGAATACATAATGCACCCTCTACCATTTCTGGTTGTGACTTTTTTTTGTAGTTTCAAGTTTTTATTCATTTATTTATTTTTACGTTTTATTTATTTCTGAGAGAGAGAGAGCGTGAGCAGGGGAGAGTCAGAGAGAGAGGGAGATACAGAATCTGAAACATGCTCCAGGCTCTGAGCTAGCTGTCAGCACAGAGCCTGACACAGGGCTCGAACCCACAAACCATGAGATCGTGACCTGAGCCAAAGTTGGATGCTTGACTGACTGAGCCACCCAGGTGCCCCTCAAGTTTTTATTTAAATTCCAGTTTGTTAATATACAGTGTAATATTCGTTTCCGGAACAGAATTTAGTGATTCATCACTTACATATAACACCCAGGGCTCATCCCAACAAGTAGCCTCCTTAATCCTCATCACCCATTTAGCCCATCGCTCACCCACATCCCCTGCAGCAACCCTCAGCGTGTACTCTTTAGATAAAAGTCTAGTCTATGGTTTGCCTCTCTTTTTTCCTCCTTATGTTCATTTGTTATGTTTCTTAAATTCCACGTACGAGTGAAATCACATGCCATTTGTCTTTCTCTGACTTATTTCATATAGCAATATACTCCCTGGATCCATCCACATCATTGGCATATGGAAGATTTCATTCTTTTTTATGGCCGAGTAATATTCCATCGTATACATATATACCACATCTTCTTTATCCATTCATCAGTCAGTAGACACTTGGGCTCTTTCCATAATTTGGCTATTGTTGATAATGTTGCTATAAACATCAGGGTGCATGTGTCCCTCTGAATCAGTATTTTTGTATTCTTTGGGTAAATATTAGTACTGCAACTGCTGGATCATATATTTCTATTTTTCACTTTTTGAGGAACCTCCATACTGTTTTCCAGAGTGGCTATGCCAGTTTGCATTCCCACCAACCCCACTTGTGACTTTCAAATTATGGTGAGAACCTAAAACACTCTGAAGTGATCTGAATGTAGAACCTTCTAGAATTAATAATTTACCCCATTCTTTTACAGTGTCTTACCCAAATGTAATTGGGCAATAATTTTTTATCTGTTCACCTTTATCTGTTCTTTTCCAAAACATTTCACTTGCTTTTCTTGGGAACAACTTGATTTTTTTTATAAGTCATTGGTTTATGTAACGGTTAAATTACATAATTACAATAACAAGAACAAATGGCAAAAACGGGTTTAGGAACAAACACAACTCACTCTTGATAAGCATTCTACAACTGATGAGAAATACATGTGAGTACCCTAGGCAGCAACCTACTGGCCACACACATTCAGAGGGAGTGACAAGTGACAGTTAAGCCATTCAGTTAAGACTTTTCTCCAAATAGAGCTTTTACTGTTATATAAATGCTAGCCACAGGTTCCTTCCACTGACCTTTCCAATTCCCAGAGCAGTCAATTCATCCCTTCACTACCAGATCATTTGAACAGAGACCCCAAAAAGTATCACCAGGTCTATATATTGCACCATCAGAGTCATCAGGTACGGAGGCAGCAGGAGTCCTGGAATCTCCAGTAACAATGTACGTCCAGACTCTCTAATTTACAAGTAAAGCATTTATAAGTTAACTATCAGGAGATCCATTTAAAATATAATGGAATATGAGCCTAAAATCAGCATTTTTAAAAAATTTTTAATGTTTTATTTATTTCTGAGAGAGAGAGGCAGCATGAAGAGGGGAGGGTCAGAGAGAGAGGGAGACACAGAATCTGAAACAGGCTGCAGGCTCTGAGCTGGCTGTCAACACAGAGCCCAATGCAGGGCTCGAACCCACGAACTGTGAGATCATGACCTGAGCCAAAGTTGGACGCTTAACCAAGTGAGCCACACAGGCGCCCTCAAATCAGCATTTCTCAAATGCTCGACACATTACAGTCTTTGTAGTAAAAGCCTCAAAAAGATACAGACAAATAGAATAGGTCTGTTTTGCTAATTCTGAATTAGCTCCCATTTGGCAGGTGTCTCAAATGAGGACATTCTGCCAACAAAGAACTGCTGCCACCAGGAGGCTCTACAATGTACCTTTTATTGAAAGTCTTAAAATTTAAAATATTCTTGCTTCTCTTCCTTTTCAAATACACAAGTTTTCCATGAAAAGTTGTTTCTAGTAAAAGTAGAGCTTTCCTGCTCCCTACTCCCACGCAATAAAACCACAGATTTTGAATTTTATCTTATAAGAAGAAAACAGAACTATTAAAAATGTTTTTAGATTAGGCAGCAATTTTGTTTTTATTTCAGCCTTTCCCAACAAAGCTGGTAACTCCAACCTTATTCCATGGGACATCTGGCGGAAAACTCCAAAAGCAAAATAGACTTTGCATTTTCACTGGCTTGGACTACGTGGGCCAGCATCCGTAACAAATTAATTCAAATTATTTCTAGGTTAAATATGGAAGCAATGACAATGCCAAAAGGAAAAGTTTCACTTTAAGGATCTGTAAACCTTGACTGTTTCCAAATTAGTCTCAGCTAATATCATAGTCAAGATTTCAAAACAAGAACCTAGACTTTTAAAAAATAGATCCTTGGTAACATATTTTTTAAAGAGAATGGATAAATTTATTGACAACTGTCGATTTCTATGAATCTAAACTTGTTCAAGACAGACATGTCATTTCTATTGCCTATGAAACCTTTTTAACCTGTGTTGTTTATTTCACTAACAGCTCTCCCCAATGAATCAGGGATTAGCTGTAAACACGTAATGTAGATTTCATAGATGCTCCTGTGTGAAAGAACTTTAGATGGGGAAACTTTAAGATTAGCTATAGAATCTTTGTACTTTATGTTAGTAAACAAACCATGTGCTGTCCCTACCCCTCAGGGCTCAGTTCCATAAAAACAGTTACATTATTCACAAGCATAAGCAGTTTAGTCTTTTGCTGAGCTGATGGACTTTTTACTTATCTATTTTTAAAACTAATCAAGGGGCACATCTTACAAAGATAACTGATTTTATTTGCTTTACACAGAGTAAAAAAAATCAAAATGGATAAATTGTTGGAAAAAATCCCTAAAACATTAGCACCAAAAATAATTAAAAATATTATTAGTATTAATCTGTTTTGGTTTACATAAAAACCATAACTGAGGATTTTTCCTGAGTTCATATGGTCCTTGATTAGAGGAAATGGCAGAATAGTTCTTTTCACTAGATCATGTCCAGTGGGCTATTAACGCTTGAGGTCTTTTTGTTTCCCATCTTAGAACATAAGCAGTTACCATACCACAGCACAATTCACACAGAAGTAATCTGTGAGTCTCTCCTGAGTTTTACAGGACCGAGTATCCCATCAGCTTTAGCCTTTCTCACCCAAGATTCCTCATTTGAACACAGAACACCAAAACTTATTTCAGTGACTGTTTTCTCAATTGTCACAAGTACAGTACATAACTATTATCATTCTACAGCCATGAAAATATTAACACACATAATGGAAACCAAGCACATTTGGGCTTACTTTTCCCACCAAATCCAGTCTTGTTTAAAAACTGTATAAAAGAATGAAATTTCTTGAATTACATAGAAAAACCTAACACTTTTTGTTCTCCATGTTTTGCATTCTAAACAGACCAAAAAAAGAAAAAATTGGCATCTCTTTAAAAATGTCAAAGATTGGGGAGTGGCTCCTGGGTGGCTCAGTCAGTTAATTCGACTTTTGATTTCAGCTCAGGTCATGATCTCATGGTTCCTGGGATAGAACTCTGTGCTGTAAGTGCAGAGCCTACTAGGGATTCTCTCTCTTTCTCTCTCTGCCCCTTCCCCACTTGTGCACACACTCTGTGTCTCTCAAAATAAATAAACATTTTTTTAAATGGCTCAAACTGAAACAGGGAAAACCCATTATCTCCAATAGCAGTGAGGGTCCTCACAAGAGCAAACAATCAGTGGCTGTTCTACAACTTGCCCCAGCTCACTTAAAGGAGGTTTCCCCATCCAAACTGAGATCAGGTTTTATGAGAAGACACTACCCATGAACTCTAGCTTAGATTTTCCAGGTGAAACTCAACTCAGAGCAGAAAAGCATAGAAACTGGATTCTTAGGGGAATTCTCCTCTAAAACTCGAGGCTTGCACAACACATTTTCAAGTTTGTCACTGGGTGGCTTAACTGCTAACCTGACTGATAGGTACAAAGCACTATCTGGAAAAAAGTCTCATCTGTTTTTGATGGAAATTCCAAACACACCTCTTTTCCTACTTTGCAAAGTTTTTTCTGTCAGTTAATTTTCCAACCTGGGAGAAGAGCTCTAGTCTTATAACATCTTACCTATAAGAAAGCCTAGTTAAATGGAAAGGATCTCAAATCTGCACAGAACAGAAACTAGAGAGCCTGAACACCTAGCTGCACTCTACTGCTGCCTTCCAACAGGGGCGAGGAAAGGAGGAAGGTTAAAGTAAAACTGTTAAAACTCTGTGTGGCTCAGTCAGTTAAGCATCTGACTTAGGCTCAGGTCAGGATCTCACGGTTCTTGGGTTCAAGCCCCACATCCGGCTCTGTGCTGACAGCTCAGAGTATGGAGCCTGTTTCAGATTCTGTGTCTTCCTCTCTCTCTGCCCCTCCTCGATTCATGCTCTATCAAAAATAAACATTGAAAAAAAATTTTTAATAAATTGTTAAAACTCTAAGATGTCAAGTAGCATAACCTCACAACTTCTAATCACTTACTCAGAAAAGTGTGAATGGATATATCCAACAAAGGAAACATTATGGGTGTTTACTTTTTAAACTATGCTTCATGTATGCTACTGTTGGTAAAATGAAATCTGACTAAGACTCTAAAAGGCTATTTTGAAGGTTAGTTCAAAGCATGTCAAACTTCTCACCCATGACTAAAAGAAAGGCCGCAACTTAGTCTTGTTGGACTGATATATTCTCAGCATCTAGAAGGGTAGCTGGTATATAGAAACGTGCTCAACAAGTATTTGCCAAATCAATTAAAAGCTTTTCATTATATTCATGATAGAACTCCATCCAGGAGGTTAAATAGCTTATCCTTTAAGAAAATGACCCTAAAAAATGGGCACAACCTTTCCAGAGAGCAAGCAGGCAATATACAAGGCTTTGGAAACTTTCTGGGATACCAACCTAACTCACAACTCCCTTTCTCTGAGAGGCGCTCCCTGATCTAGCCATGTCTGTAGTAGTGACATGGTGCCCTGGTCAAAGCTTATCTTCTGGACAAGGACTAGATACTTGGTCACACCAGGCTCATTACATTCCCTTTCCAAAAATCTGGAATGAAAACAAGCCAGTGAGTCTGGGATGGTCTCCTGACCAAAGATACAACCTTAGGAACCATACAGTGCCCAGAAGACTCTGCCTGCCAAGTATACAGAGAAGCTGAGAAAGCCTGACTGTAGACAGGGAAATGAACCAGATGCAGAGAAGAACAAAGAGAGACAAGAGACAGAAACTCTCCAGTTCTGGTCCCAAAAGCTGCTCCTGGATTCCTGAGTCATTCCAACATGGTTCCAATCAACTCCCCTTTATGCTTAAGCTAGTTTGAGGTAGATTCCTTCACACACAACAAAGTCTTCACAAAGACATGTAAACATTTATTTACTCTTGGTCCTGCCATTTTTTACTTCCAAGAAATAGTCAAAATTATGTGCAAGTATTTATGTTCAAGGATGTATACTGTAGAGCTAGATGTGAAACAGTAAAGAACGGAGAACAATCCATATATCTAAAAACAGTGAACTAACTAAATAACCCCTATACAGTTATCTCCCGCCTTCCAAAAGTGTGAGTTATGCTCCTTTGCTTTCACAAAAGACCTATATTATTATCTGTTTTCACTAACTGAGACAAATCCAAAGAGGATTTTTGCTTTTAAGAAAAAAGCTGTTAGGATATTAATGTAGGTCTTTTTCATGAAAGCAAGATGGTGTAATGCAAACTTTCAGAAAGTGGGGGATATGCTTCACTTTATGCCATCATTTTGGTTGATAAAAGGTTTCATAGGAATGTTCTATTTTCAAATAACAGAGAAAACCTGTATCCATATGATAGGATAACATCAAGCCACTAAAAATTAATATTCTTGAAGAATATTTTAAAATGTGAAGAAATACACAGGACACATTTAACAAAATAGGTATTTCAAATATAATAAGCATAATGCCAACCTCAATTTTAGTTTTAATATAAATGTATGGCATAGAAAAAAAGAAAAAAAGGATGTAAAACATGGAAGTGAGATCACAGCTAAATTTGATTTTTCTCCTTGCTGAATTTTCCAAATGAACATTCATGACTTTTCTAAAAATGAAATAAAATGGTGAAAGAAATGATAGACTACAACCCCCACTCCAATAGTCTCTTTTTATAGCTATGGCATGTGCACGTGCGTGCGCCCGCACGCACACACACACACACACACACACAGTTATACCGTGGTAACTATTTTTTTAATTTAAAAATTAACTCAGTGATATTAAACAGGAGACTATTTTTGAGTAGATGGATTTGAGGAGGAAGGTCTTCATTCCACTGAAGTGGAAAGGAAAGATGACCTCCCAGCCATTATTTATAATTTAGTAAAGATTCAGACACTGCAAGCTTCAGAAATCAAGCTGCCCTGAAAAAGGAGAAAAATCAAACAAAAGTCAAAGAAATGGGTACATGAGCCCCTCCCCCCCCGCTGTGATCTAGATTTGTCTTATTTTTACAGTTCCCAATGCTCTCCTTCTTACTTGAGAATCTAATTATGTTCTCAACCAGTACATCTATCCAGCCACCCCTTTAAATAAGTGTAAATCTCATATTTTTCTCTGATGTTATTTAAAGTTCAAAGCAGTCTGAACCATATGGCCTAGATTCATGTATGGCTCTAGCATTTACCAGCTCTGTGACCCTGAGCAAGTGACTTAATCTCTTATCCATAAAATGGGGACAACAATACTTATATCTCCTAGGGTCACTGCAATGATTAAATTAGTGTATTTAAAGCACACAGAGAAGTGTCTGGCAAACAGTAAGTGCTAAATAATTGTACTATTACTAATACTATAGTTTTAGTAATTCCTTACTAAGTAAGAAAAACAATAGTGCCAAGTGCTTTGTTTTCAAGCCATACAAGCTCACCTTCTAGTCTTCACCCAACAGAACCTCTATTCTAACATCTTTCCTACCTATTGTTCCTGAATGTCCTTCGCTGTTCCCATACCATTGCACACACTGTTCTTTCGGCCTGGAAGACCTCCGCCCACCTGGCAAACTGCTCCTCATCCTTCAACACTCAACTCCAGTATCAGATCCTTTGTGAAGGCTTCCAGAAGTTATTCTCATCCAAAGAATCGCATCTCTCTGGGCGCCCTGCATATTCTGACTTCAAATTGATTCTAATTGTTTACAGGTCCATATTGCCTAAAAAAGCTTAGCTCAGCAAGAGTAGACTCTAGGGACACGTTTGCCAGAATTTAAATAATTCGGGGAGTACTCATTTATTCAACAAATGTTGACTGAGAGCCAATACAATGAAAGCAAGTAAAAATCCCTGGCCTCATGAAGTTTAGAGTTTCCGGACTGAGTATGGTACCAGAAGGTATCAGCTTAAGGGCAGAAGAGACATAATATCCCATGGGGCTAAACTGATGAGTAGTAACAGGCACTTACTATGTTTTATATTACTATCATTATCAGAACCGACATCTATTCTCCACCCAGAAGAGAAGTGCAACCAAAGGACATGTTCATCTCTCTGTTAATTCCTAAGGACGGTCCTAGACAAACTGCAGAGTTGTGTGTGCCTTGTACTAAGAAAATGACAAGGGAGATATAGGCCCAAAGAGAGTCCCCAGCACAATTTGGGGATGGGTGGAAGGCCAGAGAGTTCATCAGCAGGAGATGCACCTCAGGAGTTCAGGGTAACCCACAAAGACTAAACATCTTATCAAAAGCCAAGTCGACTTTCATTATTCTAATTTTTTTTAAAAATATTTTTACTTATTTCTAGGAGAGAGAGACAGCGTGAGCAGGGGAGGGTCAGAGAGAGAGAGGGAGACACAGACTCTGAAACAGGCTCCAGGCTCTGAGCTGGCAGTCAGCACAGAGCCCGACGTGGGGCTCAAACCCACGAACCGCGAGATCATGGCCTAAGCGAAAGTTGGACGCTTAACCGACTAAGCCACCCAGGCGCCCCTCATTATTCTAATTTTTTAACTGAAGTAATATATACACTTCAGCTTTAAAAGATAGTAATGCAAGATTTGTAATACAAATAGCAGTCCCTTGTACCAACTCTCTCCAAATTTCTGGTTCTGTCCCTTTCAGGAAACCACTGGCAAGTCTTTTAGAGATTTCTTCAGGTATTTATCTTACTTTATAATATATACTCATTGGGGCATCTGGGTGGCTCAACTGGTTAAGTGTCCAACTCTTGATTTCAGCTCAGGTCTCAATTTCACAGTGTGTGGGTTCGAGTCCCGCGTCAGGCTATTCACTGACAGTGCGGAGCCTGCTTGAGATTCTCTCTCGCGCGCTCTCTCTGCCCCTCCCCTGCTTGTACTCTCTCTCAAAATAAACAAATAAACTTAAAAAAAAAAAACCTACCTTAGAAATAAACAAATAAAGGGCGCCGGAGTGGCTCAGTCAGTTAAGCATCTGACTTTGGCTCAGGTCAGGATTTGTGAGTTCAAGCCCCAAAGTGGGCTCCATGCTTACAGTGAGGAGCCTGCTAGGGATTTTCTCTCTCTCCCACTCTCTCTCTTTGCCCCTCCCCCACTTGTGTGCATGTGCTCTTTCTCTCTCAAAATAAACTTAAAATCACTAAATACATAAAATATATACTCATTGTGATTTTCCAATTTTTCACTTTTATCATTACCTACTGAATTCCTACTACAGATAACTGAAATTCAGTTCTTACACTACTTTCTCTCGTCCTATCTCCTACTACCATTATAGTCATACCACAATTTTCAATTAAATCCATATTTAAGGTCTGTATTAGAATTATGTAAATAACATTAATTGGTGAGACAATTAGTATACACTGATTATCCTTTTCTTGTACATTTTGTTGTTCCTGAAACTAAAAATGCTTTGCTTTGTTATTTGCTTGGTTTTCTATATTCCCATCATTAATTCTTCCCTATATTCTCCAAAGAAGCTATAAAACCTATCTAACTAATGGCTCAGAACACATCACAGAGGGGCACCTGGGTGACTCGGTAGGTTGAGTGAGTGTCCAACTTCAGCTCAGGTCATGATCTCACGGTTCATGAGTTCTAGCCCCACACTGGATCCTGTGCTGACAGCTCGGAGACTGGAGTCTGCTTTGGATTCTGTCTCCCTCTCTCTCTCTCTCTCTCTCTCTCTCTCTCTCTGCCCCTCCCCCCCCTCAAAAATAAATAAACATTTAAAAAAATTTTTAAAAACACATCACAGAATGTATCAGTCCATTTTCCCCTGGGCTACCCCTTTCCTAGAGTCTTCCGTCCTGTCCACACTAAACTGGCCGGCCTCTAAACCTGCTGTGCAACAGTCATCTGGGTCTTTCATTCATCAAACGGGATTTTCTTCATCTCCCTTTTGTACTGGATTCCCTGTTTTCTGGATCCACAGCTTCATCTTTACTGGTTCATTTTCTTGTTTTAATGGAGAACATCCTCCAATAGCTTCCTCAAAAAGAAGGTAAGTCTTGTGACCTTGCATGTCTACAATGTCTCTATTATACCCTAAGACTTGATCAAGATGTGGATTGGATACAGAATTCCACACCGCAAAGTACTGTTGTCCTGAATTTCAAAAGTATCCTTCCACATTCCAGTTTCCTGTGTTCCCACTGAGAGGTCTGATGTCATCTGGTTCCCAGTCCTTGTTTGCAAGTGTTTTTTCCCTCTGAGGAAGCTTTTAAAATCCTATTCTTGTTGCTCAGAAGTTTTGCAACGATGTGCCTGTCGGTGTTGGGGTGTGGGTCTTTCTTCATTCATTTTCTGGCCCTCAGTAAATTCCATGAATCTGGAATGTATGGTCTTCAGTTCTGAGAAATTTCCTTATATTAGTTATTGGATAATTTTCGCTTCTCCATTTTCTGATCTCTTGGTCAGGAAGTAGACCTTCCAATGTGATGCTCTCAAATTTTTCTCTTCCATCATTGATCCTTCTGTCTCTCCCATTTACTGAGAAATTATTCCAATTTCATCTTCGAAGCCTTTTTTTTATCATCAATTCGTTTTGTTTTCTAATTGTTCCCTCATTCCTAACATCCTGTTCTTGTTTCAATGATGCAATATCTTCTCTTACTGATCTGAAGATCTAAAATTATAGTTATTTTGGGGGCACCTGGGTGGCTCAGTCGATTGGGCGGCCAACTTCGGCTCAGGTCATGATCTCACGGTTCATGGGTTCAAGCCCCGCGTCGGGCTCCGTGCTGACAGCGAGCTCAGAGCCTGGAGCTTGTTTCAGATTCAGTTTCTCCTCTCTCTGACCCTCCCTTGCTCACGCTGTCTCTCTCTCACAAATAAATTTTTTTTAAATGTTAAAAAATGTTTTAAATTATAGTTATTTTGAATTGTCCCTTCTAATTTTCTGGGTCTGTTTTGATTCTCATTTTAGTGGCTTCCCTTATATACCTGGGATTCTTGGCTGTTATGTTTGTATTTAAGAAGGACTAAGGATGTGGAGCAACTAAAACTCTCATACACTGTTGGTGGGAATGTAAATGGTACACATTTTGGCAGTTTCTTTAGAGTTAAAAATACACCTACCATACTACCCAGCCACACCTAAGAGAAATGAAAGAATATCTCCACACAAAGGCTTATGTAAGTATCTATGTTCACAGTAGTTTTGTTTCTAATAGCTAAAAACTGGAAACAATCCAAAGAGTAGATACCGTATAAGCCTATTTATTAAAATTCTAAAATATGGCGGCACCTGGGTGGCTCAGTCAGTTTAGCGTCTATCTCTTGACTTCAGATCAGGTCATGATCCCAGGGTTGCAGGATTAAGCCCCATGTCAGGCTCTGCACTGAGCATGGAGCCTGCTTGAGATTCTCTCTCTATCCCTCTGCCCCTCATTCCCTCTTGCTCTCTCTAAACTTAAAAAAAAAAAAAATTAAAATTCTAAAATATGTAAATTTAATCTATAGTGACAAAAAGCAGACCAATGTTTACCTGGGGATGTGGCTGGGGGGTGAGAAGAAGGGAGAGACTACCAAGGGATACAAGGAAACTTTTAGAGGTGATGGGTGTGTTCATTATCTTGATTTGATGGTTTCACCCTGTCAAAAATTAAACCCTTTTAAAAATGTGAGTTTATTTCATATTAATTATACCTCAATAAATCTAGAAGAGAGAGGGAAAATAGGAATAAGAAAGAAAAAGTATCGAAAATAAAAGCAGTATTTAAAATAATGAGGTACTAAAAATGCACTGAAAACTGTGGGGCTGGGGGTGCCTGGGCGGCTTAGTGGGTTAAGTGTCCAACTTGATTTTGGCTCAGGTTGTGATCTCACAGTTGTGAGACTGAGCCCTGCATCAGGCTCTGTGCTGAGCGTGGAGCTTGCTTGGGATATTCTCTCTCTTTCTCTCTCTCTCTCTCTCTCTCTCTCCCTCCCTCCCTCCCCCTCCTCTGCTCACGCATTCTCTCACTCAAAATAAATAAACATTTTTAAAAAAGAAAAAGAAAGAAAACTGTGGGGCTGACATAAGAAGGTCCTGTCATTATTCAGTATATATCCTATTTTCAGTGTCGCACTCCCTTCTGCCCGAGACTGTTCTACTGTGCCTAGTATCTCTGAAATCAAGTGTCTTTCTGGTTAAATTTCTCTAGAGTAATGGTTGGCAAACTTTTTCTATAAACAGCTAGGTCTTTGCCACAACTACTCAATTCTGCCATTGTAGCACAAAGGCAGTCACAGACAATATGTAAATGAAAGACGTGGTAGTGTTCCAATAACTTTATTTACAAAAACAGGCAGGCGGCCAGATTTGGCCCAGGTGCAGGCCATAGTTTGCCAATCCCTGCTCTAGAGAATCATACTAGTCTTTCCATCTTTGGAGAACTAATCAATTTCTCTTCAGAAGTGATGGCGATAAAATGCTTTATACCTACAGAAGATAGTTAAGCAGATAAAAAGGGAAAGGCAAGTCATGAAAAAGGGGTACTGAAAACCTAAAAAGAGTTCTATGTAATCTCAGCAGCTATTAGCAGCAGGGGCAATACTTCTGGTAGCTTGCAAAAAGTGTCTCATCTGATGAACTCACATCTACGACAAACAGAAATCAGAGCAGGAAAAGTAGGTCTTCAGAAGCTTTTGTGACAGGTGTTTATAAATGGCTTCCAACTGTTATTTTTGCCTACCTTGACTTCAGTTGAGGGTTTTAAGGTATGCATAAGTCTGGAGATTTTGCTCCAATTTTTCTTTAATTGAAGTATAGCTGACACACAATGTTACATTAGTTTCAGCTATTCAAAACAGGGGTCTGACAAGTCTTCATGCCACACTGTGCCCACTACAGGTATACCTACCATCTGTCACCATACGACACTATTAAAGTACCACTGACTATATTCCCTATGTTCTATGTTGTAACCCTGTGACTTACTCATTCCATAACTCTGGAAGTCTGTGCCTTCCATTCCTATCCCCCTCCCCCGGAAACCATCAGTTTGTTCTATTTATGGGTCCGTTTCTGCTTTTTGTCTGTTCATTTGTTTCATTTTTTTAGATTCCACATGAAGTAAAATCACATGGTATTGGTATTTGTTTCACTTAGCATTATACCCTCTAGGTCTATCTATGTTGTCACAAATGGCAAGATCTCATCCTTTTTATGGCTGAGTAATATTCCATTGTGTGTGTGTGTGTGTTCCACTCTTCTGTTGATGGACACTTCAGTTGCTTCCCTACGTTGCCTATCATAACACTGCAATAATCATAGAGATGCACATATCTTTTTGTATTAGTGTTTTTGTTTTCTTTGGGCAAATACCCAGTAGTGAAATTACTGGATTGTATGCTATTTCTATTTTTAATTTTTTCAGGAACCTCAATACAGTTTTTCCACCATGGCTGTACCAATTTACATTCCCACCAACAGCACACAAAAGTTCTTTTTACTCTACATCTTTTCCAACACTTACTTCTTGTCTTTTTGATTCTAGCCATTCTGACAGATATCAGGTGATATCTCATTGTGGTTTTGATTTGCATTTTCCTGATGGTTAGTGATGTTGAACCTCTTTTCATGTGTCTGATGGCCATCTGCATGTCTTTGGGAAAATGTCTATTCAGGTTCTCTGCCTATTTAAAATGGGATTTTTTGATGTTGAGTTGTATAAATTCTTTGTATATTTTAGATATTAACTCCTTAGAAGATACATCATTTGCAAATATATTCTCCCACTCAGTAGGCTGCCTTTCTGTTTTGTTGATAGTTTACTTTGCTGTGCAGGTGTTATTTCAGTGAAGTCCCAACAGTTTACTTATGCTTTTGTTTCCCTTGCCTGAGGTCACTCCAGATTTTTTTTAAATTTATGTATTCTTGAGAGAAAAAAAGAGCATGAGCAGGGGAGGGGCAGAGAGAGAGGGAGGGAGAGAGGGAGATGGAGAAGGAGGGGGGGGAGGGAGGGAGAGGGAAAGGGAGGGGGAGAGAGAGAGAGAGAGAGAGAGAGAGAGAGAGAGAGAGAGAGAGAGAATCCCAAGCAGGTTCCACACTGTCAGCACAGAGCTCCACACCATCAGCATACTGTTATCATCAGTGTGGGGCTCAATCTCATGAACCATGAGATCATGACCTGAGCTGAAATCAAGAGTCAGACACTTAACCAACTGAACTACCCAGGTGCCCCTCTAATTAAAAGGTGGATTAACTCACAATCTTCTACAAGTCTGTCTCAAATTCATGACCAACTGTCACCATCTGTAATA
This sequence comes from Crocuta crocuta, assembly GCF_008692635.1. Classification (NCBI taxonomy): domain Eukaryota; kingdom Metazoa; phylum Chordata; class Mammalia; order Carnivora; family Hyaenidae; genus Crocuta; species Crocuta crocuta. The sequence continues at coordinate 2,048,088 of NW_027530521.1, read as the reverse complement.
AATGAGATACACGCTCAGGAAAACAAATCTCAAGTTCTGTCAATTAACACACTCCCCAATTTCACTGAACATGAAAATTTTCCTTCAGGCATTATAACTTTTCAGGGTAAGTTTATCTGTGCTTCCTGACTCCACAGGAAAGGAATACTAATTTCTTTTCCAATTACTATATTAGATGACAGAAGCACTGGATAAAATGAGATCAGCAATAATCATTCACTGCTCATGTAAAAGGAACTAGGTTCAGAACTGATGTCTACCTTTAGTTTTCTTCTTGGTCAAAATGATGTGATTTGTTTTGGCAAAAGGTGGAAAGGTTTTTTTTAAAAGGTGATGGAGGTGGGAGTAGGAGAAAAGGTGACAAATTAAACACATCAGTTGAAGATTTCTAAGGCCTCATTTTTCAGAGCAAAGGAATGTTTGGTGCTTAACCGACAGAAACTAATAATCACTCTGTCATTTTCAGATAGAGCTAGTCAGAGAGAGGTTAGCCAATCCCTGCTGAGTCACACAAACATTTGCTTCCTGAGCTCAGAGTAAATCAACTTTGGGGAACATGTCTTGTGTGAAGATAATTTTACAGGGAACCTCTCTAACCAGCTACCATGAGTAAACAGTAGCCCAGGAGTAAATGACTTTTTCCTGTCTGGTTCTCTCATCTCATCTGTTTGGAAAAAGAAATGCAGGAATCTGTGATCTGGCCTGTCATTTCTAGTGTTCAACATTTTAAGAAACTGAAATCCATAAATACCATTGGGTTCTGATAAACTATGTTTCAAGGCACAGAATCTTAACAATAATGGTGATGGTATAGTTTATAATCAATTATTTAAATATCAAATACTTTCAAAAATAATTTATATAGCTCATTTGAAATAAATTACATTATTTTCTATAACAGATTTACCTTCTTATAATATACTGCTTTGGCAAAAAGTAAAATTATTTTTGTATTCCTTGCCCTAAAGTAGGTTGCTAGCTAGGGTGACAAAGGGAGACTCTTATAAAACTAATCCACAAAACCCAATAACAAGTATTAATGGCAATTTTAACTTTATAGTATTTGAGGGTTCATACATCTTCAGATATATATTACTATTAATTTATGTTAGTAGAGAAAACTGTTACACTTCTAGATGGAGACAGACACTGTTGACTGCTTTTTTAACATCCATTATTCTCTATCCCTTCTCCTTCCTTCCTAACAAAAACCAATTTTGTTTGGGTGTCTAGCCTCAGAATGTTTGAGAGGTGAATCCTCAGCTCTAGAACGTAAATCAGTTTTGGATCCACTCTTCTTGCTGGTGACAACTTTAAGCACTGGCATGTGACAAAAATGGTCAATGAGATGCAAAATCTGTTGAAGGGCCTTAAAAAATGTTTCTTAAAAAGAGACATTTAAGAATGACTAGTCTTTTTTTTTTTTTTTTTTTTTTTTTTTTTTCTTTTCTTGTTTTTTTTTT